>NC_064621.1:494327326-494636232 GCF_023898315.1 Schistocerca nitens
AACAGCCTACTTACAAGCTTGCTGCATATGAACTAGGATGACTAGCAACCGTTACCATCTTATTGAACCACAGTTCTTCTTACTCAGTGTTAAATTTACTAATTGCTATTTTCTTTGGGTTTATTCCTCCTCCTGTCTCTCAACAGTGCTGATTTCCGTCCACTCAGTAACAATGTCATTAAGTACGTGATGACAGATTTCATCCACACGGCTGTGTTCTGCCATAGAATCCCTTGAACGGCAGTTGACGCCCTTCTGTTTGTGTCTGATTTTGTACACCACTGTGACGTCGTATTCTGTAAATCTCAGGGCCCATCTAGCTGGTCGACCTGAAGGACTCTTTCTTTTAGGCTCGTCAGCCAGCACAGAAAACAGTGGTCCGTCACAATGATGAGTGGTCCATCTAATAAATATGGCTGGAACTTGATGATGGCCTGAACAATAAGAAACTCTTTCTACGTTGTAGAGTAGTTAATCTCGAACTTGGAGAGTACTCTGGGAGGATATCATATTTTCAGTAGCTTTTAGAATCTGCACCAAAACTGCACCTATCTCATCACAGCTTCTGTCAATAATATTTCGCTTCTATGCATTCTCATCATAAAACGATGCACTTGGAGAAAATGTTAGTGCCCTGTTAAGGATAAGGAAGATCTATCATGTACGTCACTACATGAAAATTTAGCGTGTCACTGTAGCACTTCAGTAAGAGAAATGCCTTTGCAGTATGAACTCAGTTCAGTACAGTTGTCAGGCGACTTACAAGTTCTTCAAATGCATTCCAAGAAAGGACAACGTCTGTTAGACAGAAACCTTGGACAGTCAAGGTGTCGAAGCCGGTTGTCAACCTTATGATCAAAGGCAGCTCGAGCATTAGAAGCATTATGCGACAAAAAGTATCCGGACACCCAGTAAAACATACGTTCTTCATATTAGGTACATTGTGCTGCCACCTACTGCCAGGTACTCCATATGAATGACCTCAGTAATCATTAGACATCGTGAGAGAGCAGAATGAGGTGCTCCGCGGAACACACGGACTTCGAACGTGGTCAGGTGACTGGATATCACTTGTGTTATACGTCTGTACACGAGATTTCCACACTCCTAAACATCCCGAGGTCCACTGTTTCCAGTGTGACAGTGAACTGGAAACGTGAAGGGAGACGTACAGCACAAAAGCGTACAGGGCGACCTCGTCTGTTGACTGACAGAGTAAAGAGCGATTGCATCTTTGAACACGATCGAGGACCTGTTCTCAATGACGGCCTGTGACGGAGTGGTTACACATCTGTGTAATGGACTGGCCTGCACAGAGTCCTGACCTGAATCCTATAGAGCAGCTTTCGTATGTTTTGGAATGCCGACTTCGTGACAGGCCTCACCGACACATCGATACCTCTCCTCAGTTCAGCACTCGAATGGGCTGCCATTCTCCAAGAAGCCTTCCTGCACCTGATTCAGTGGAAGGTGTCATCAAGGCAAAGTTTGTGCCAACACCATACTGAATTCCAGTATTACCGACGTAGGGTGCATAGAACTTGTAAGTCATTTTCAGCCAGGTTTCCGGATACTTTTGATCACATAGTGTAGTTCAAACGGCATAACTCTGAAACCAAAAAAGTGTTAGGGTTATGAAGAAAATCTTTCCCCGGTCATCCTGATCAATCACTATTTTTCAATAGACTGTACACAGCTCCACATTCGAGAAACTTTTTCCTTCTCTCAGCAAGCGGAAGGCTTAATCAATGCTGGGTAGATGTGATTGTTTGTGGTTTTGTTCAATCGTCAGTAATGGGTGCAGAACCACCATATGCTGTTGTGCAACCTCACAGGAAGTACAAGAGAAGATCAAGGATTCCTAAAGGTTCAATAAAGTCATCTTGCTGCATCTTTTCCTCTTCTTCCCAGATTACGCATCATTCTGCCGGTGACGCCGTATGCTACCACTAGCTATTTTGTCGATGATCACTAGTGTTCATATGGTGTTTTACCATGGGCTACGTGCTCTTTTCTTCACTCTGAATTCGAAAACATCGGAAAATTGACACAGAAGGGCTCTAACGAACGTTGTTCTTAGTTTAGACCAGTTCTTATTGACAGTTCGAGAGCAACATCCTTCAAGACGTTGTCAGTAGCGGTAGCGGCGCAGGATTCTACATTGATGACACTGAGCGGCGCTTACTGGACTGCCTCGGCCGTCCCTGCACGTACGATGTGTGTTAAGTGCTCCAGACGAGGCGATCCGAATTTCTCCTTGACCACCCGCAACGCTTATCATCGTCGCAGGTGTGTAGATTCATCATGTGAACTGCAGTAACATTTTGCAATCTACAGAAACTTCGCAGTTTAACTGAGCACCTAGACTGACCACTGGAAATAATCACACTGACGACGGTGGAATTACAACGACTTCACTGGTAAACAACTGCCCAGAGCAGTATTTGTTATTTGTGCTTCTTCATATAGGTTGTATAGAGCTTGCGTTTATAATTAATGCGAAAGTCACCATAATGATTACTGGAACTTGCCCTGATCGAAAGGCTCCTTCGCATCAATGAATGTTGACCCATAGCAGCTCTGTTTTCACATTATCTGATCTAATATCATCAACAGCGTAAAACAGACAGCTCTTACTTCGTGAAATAGTTTAATGAAACAGGAATTTTTAAATTCACTTTAGTGGCTACGTTTCCTGACGTTTCCTAACATAAGAACTACCACTTCATCTTGAAAAAAATTTATGTGTTCTACTTATAGGCAAAGCATAGACATAGACCTTGCCTGGGTTATAAACGTGATTCTATAAGTCTTTGACAACGAATCTCAAAATACTGATGTAAATTGAACGTGAAGAGGGGAAGGAACGAAAGGGAAGGACGGGCATCATCAGCTGGATGCAGCTGACAGCAGTGATTCCCCCCATTCCCTTTCCTTCCTTCCCCTCTCCACCTTCAATTTACATATAACGTACCACAGCTGCGGATTACGCGTGGCGTCTGTCCTTTCGGACATGTCTGAAAGAACATACACCATGTATTCATATAACTCATGCGCCTAGCTGGGCAAATGGATCCCAAAATACGCCTGACCTGTTTGAATATCTAAATAGCAAACTTGCAGTAAATTGACAGAGACTCCAGAAAGTGATGCTCGGCGGGAATGTGGATCGGCTGTGAGGAGTGCCGAGATATTATATGCAGTTGCGACAACACTGTGCCCCGGATCGTGCAGTGGTTAACGCACCTCCTAGCAAGCAGGAGATTCCGAGTTCGAATCCCTTCCCAGTACACATATTCACTCATTTCCGTCGACACCGCGTAATTTCCAAATGTAACTAACAGCGGTGATCCCCTTCCTTCCCTTTTTCCACTCTCCACCCCAAAGGATAAATAATTCTTATTTAGGAAGTAGCTGTTGAGCCGTGCCGGGACAGGCGCCTGTAGTATCTCTGACATGAATACGATCGAATTCCTTGCGCAGAGGTTTGTCTTTGAGCCTGGGCCGGCTCGAGATATAAGGGAGTGCTCGAGATATAGAGGAGTGCCGACCGCCAGTAGGGGAGAGGACACAACGCTTGAGAACGGAACGCGGCGGTGCGCGAGTCAGCGATTGGTTGGCGGACAGAAGCGAAGACTGCGTGCCTGAGGTCGGCGTAGGCGTCAGTTGGCCGGCGCTGTGCATTCTCCGGCGACCTCGTGAGCTGTGGGTGTGCCCGCTTCCTTGGATGGACACGCTGTCATCGTCTTGCGAAGTGATGGTCTGGCATCTTCGCAAAATCGCCCCAGCATCTAGACACCCATTTAAGCAAGCTGATGACTAAGAGCGCTTAGTTAACTGCGACTGTGATAGCTCTTGGTACAGTAAGACGTTGCACGAAGTGTGATGTGATGCTTTTTCTATTTCATTTGAAGCCTCCTACAAAGCGTGTGCTCTGCTTCCGCGTAATATCGATGTATCTGCAGATCTGTGTTTCAAAAATGGTTCAAATGGCTCTGAGCACTATGGGACTTATCTTCTGATGTCATCAGTCCCCTAGAACTTAGAACTGCTTAAACCTAACCAACCTAAGGACATCACACACATCCATGCCTGAGGCAGGATTCGAACCTGCGACCGTAGCGGTCGCGCGGTTTCATACTGTAGCGCCTAGAACCGCTCGGCCACCCCGCCCGGCTGCAGATCTGTGTCCTTAAGTTCTAGTGAGTGCAGATTCTCATGAGTCAGATAATTTCCCACTCTTAGTGTTGGTTTATCAAGTTCTGTTTCACTTAAAGGAAGCACTTTCTAATGAAATTAGTTGTTGTTTAGCCTTGATTTCATAGAGTTAATTTACTGATCAATCTTAAATATCAAGGTTAAGAAAGGTTTTTCTGCCTTCTGTTATCGTGTGTGGTTTGTGTTTCAGTGAGCTGAGGCAGCGGACAACTGAAGCGCAGGGGTTTCCTACAGATTACAAATTTGGTTTACGGGGGAGGGAGGGGGGAGTTGACTTTGCCTGAACTCGGGTGTTCCTGTCGACGTGGGGCTGCAAACGGAGTAACGTCTTTGTTCGAAGTTAAGTATTACTTCTCTCAGTCGGTTCCACTGTTCGTGGTTAAACTTCGGCTTCACCAGCTTGGACTTTGCTTCTGTTATTACACATTTATCATTGTACAAGGTTGTAACTTTCTATGCCCTAAAAGTCCATCTTAAAAGTGAATGGCCTTTTAAATAATTTCGGGGTTGTTCTGTAAGATTGGCCAAGTTATAAATATTCGTGTTGAAGTTGCAGCTGTATGTCAAATGTTATTTTATATGTAATGAAAGGTTTTAATTGAAAGGGTCTTAAATAATATGTCTTACACTAGAGTTGTTTGTTAAAGGTATTTATTAACTTGCTTATGATTTATGGAATGAATGTCTCTTAATTAATCTTGCCCGAGTGGCACGTATCAAATTGTATCTGAGATTGTTTTGGGTAGTTAATAAAACCATTGGAATTGAAATGTTCGCTTTAGAGGGTCAGCCCTTCCACCCCCTTTAGATCTAAAGGTTAAACAAGGCAGCTCTTAAGTAAAGGCGCTCCATCTGTGCTGAAGGCAAACGGTCACAGATCCTTCTTACTGAATAAGAGCGTAGTCACATGGTACCGTGAAAGGAATTGTGGTGTATATCAGCTCTCAAATCAGCAACGGGAGAGTGTGTTAGTTAATATAGAAGAATCTCATATCACTTGATCATTGTTGTGACCCAAAACACAATAATTTCACATCAAAGGACAAAGTTAATGCTTCAGGAGCCACATGGTAGCTACACCATGGTATGGCAAGGAATTCGGCTACAAAATATTCAAAAACCAGTGAAAATTTAACAAACTGTTAGGTGAATCAAGAACGAAATTAATGCATCTCAGTTACAAGTCATATACGCGGCATGGTGAAACAGATTGTGGCCCACACTGATCGACACAGCATATCTCAACTGTGGCGCTGTTCTCTCTCTGCTCGATGGTGATGGGTGTCCCAGTCGAGATGACGTAGAACCGCGTCCGTCGATCACGACAACGCCAATTTGTAACTATTAGAGAAAAAAACCTCCTCGTTAGTTTAGTTTCAGATATTGTATCTCGAAAATGATATCACTGTCTCGATGGAGCAGCACGCCGGAGTGTGTGCGCCACCCATGCTGGCTATGAAAGCAATTGTGTTCGTTGTCTGTTGATCTTCTTCACTTTCAAATGGAGCGACTGAACCACTCGATAACGCGGTGCCTCCATTGACCTGAAATACCCGAAAGTCCCTTGCTTGTTCGCGACAGACCATTCAGTTTACGCGAACTTGCTGATTATAGTTCTTATGCCCGGTTTGAGAATGGTTATTCAAACCTTAAAAAATAGTGTCTTGAATCATCATTCCATCACCCAAGCTGAGGCCACATTATGAATTTTGCGTGTCTATTGAGCTGTTAATTATTATCCAGTAGTCAAGACGTCGCTACATCGTGTATTCAACAACTGCGCGACGTAGCTCGAAAGATAACATACCCTTGAGCAATGTTGATAATGCGTCGTAATTTTGTCTAAAGTTATAGCTGTTCACATATAAATTATCACTAATTCACTTGGCGCCTTTATGTTATACGAAAACTCAGTCAATTCCACAAATACTCTTTAAATGTCCATTAAATGATGTAGGCGACACGAAGTTGACTTAAGGTTTATTGTCTTTCGTAATTATTGTTTGCACCTACGCTGAGGACGCACACCAATATGTCATTCAGGGAATTACGTCCGTTAACATCAGTAACCCTGACCTTGACGTTAACTTCTGACAACATGGCGAAATATATTCGTGATTACGTTTAGTTGTAGCCTACATAAGTCTAATAATCGAGCTTATATCGGCGATCAGTCTCTTTCTGTGTCCTTTGATGTTCGTGACTATTAAGTATCACGAAGGCTAAGCCCCATCACAAAGCAGTGATCTCACGACTCACTTTTCTGTCACATACATCAAAATCCCGTTATCTATCTAATGGTAAAGATGATACCACTTTAGTCCGACTTCTGACTAATATTTCCAATCTATATCGTAAAACTTTAAACTTCAAATCAGTTTTAAAAAAAATCTAGCAGCACTTAACATGAGTACTACTATTGCCCGAGTACAAGAGAGAAGTGAAGTTAACATCTCCATTGCCGAGTTACATTGTAGTCACAGCAAACTTACAGCTCCATGCGGCTACAACTCTCTTCTAAGATAAATGTTAACTTTGGTCGATTTATGGTCTGAGCTTTAACCTTCGTAAATAACAATTTTTAAATTCTTTCTTTAAAGTTTCTGTTCTGAATCGTATGGTGTTCTTTCATTCAGTCTTTTCCTTATGATAAGCACCAGTATTTATACAACATTACTGTTAATCAAACTTAGAAGAGAGTAAATTTTGTTGTCAGTAGCTCCCGTCACTGTCAGGATGAATAATTTTGCTATTTCCTTTGCAACAAAAGGGTGGTCATTATGGGTTCTATATTTGGGGTGTTACACAACGTACTATACACAGTATCTAAGTACTGATATGAGTACCTTTCTTCAATATGGCACAAAGCTACGTATTTGCAGCAAATATTACCTTATTTTCCGCCGCTCGCATGAAGAGAAATGCAGCCTGCATTTCTCATTACAACTTTCCACAGACAAATCCATCTCTTAATCACTAACTACCGTTTTCTGTACCGCAGTGTGTATCAGAGCAGCTAAACATCTTTCTTATTGCCACATCTCAACAGAAATAAGAATGGCATGGAACTTTTATTCCTCCTTCAGAAAGACACACAATGCTTCTCTCACTGGCTGTGTTTAATTTTTATTGGTAATCTGTAATACAAGCCATCACAGCTGGACGAGGAATGGCTACTCCATACATTTCAACCAATGGGCATAAATTACCAACGCGAAAACTATTCACTAATTTACAGATGCATAAAGAATGAGAAATTAGAAGCTGGCAGTTCTATCAGAAACTTTTAAGCTTTTTCAGTCTGAGGCTCTGATCGTACACTGTCTATGACTGGTAGTGATGGCTGGAAGATGTTCCATCAGAGAATGATATTAAGACTACATTCTGATAAAACGACATATTGGAAGAGCTGCATTATGTTATTGATACCTTTCTTGTAATACACGTTCTCGTCGGCTGTAAACGTTTTCCTATTAGCTACCTTCAGGGCAATCACTTCCGTTTTACGGAACATTGTCTTCACCTGATGATGAAAATCATTCGACATCACGATAAAGCTGGTAAGTGTTCCTGACGTTTCGGTCACTTCAGTATTAAGAAAAGGATAGCAGTTAGTCGCAAAATCCGACGATGAAGCAGATCCAGATTTCGAATATAACATAGTCATCATAGGTACAGTTGTCAACATGCGGTCCAAATGCGTCTCAGTATGGTCACTAATACACGATACGGGCATGTGTGTGACTGACATTAATTGTCGTCTATGGAAGATTCTTATCTATGGTTGCCCCATCTACATAGATGGTCGACTCACTTAATTTTTCTGAATTCGCCGGGTAGGCGAGCGGCTGTTGGGGCGACGGGAAACTGCTACGGCGAAACTTCCTGGCAGATTAAAACTGTGTGCGGACCAAGACTCTTGCGGAGCTTCTATAAAGTATGGAAGGTACGAGACCAGGCACTGGCAGAAGTAAAGCTGTGAGGACGAGGCGTAAGTCGTGCTTGGATTCTCAGTTGGTAGAGCACTTGCCCGCGAAAGGCAAAGGTCCCGAGCTCGAGTCTCGGTCCGGCACACAGTTTTAATCTGCCAGGATGTTTCATATCAGCGCACACTCCGCTGCAGAGTGAAAATCTAATTCTGCTACGGTGAATTTTGGAGCTACGCCATCAAGGGTATGGCAATGGGATTGGTCCTACAAGTCGACTATAATCATCTCAAGTGATTTGCATGAATGGTTGTCGTTATGGTTGACCTCTGACGGCGTACTACTCTTCGAACACTCGTCTCCGTTATTCGCAGTTAAGTAAAACGTGTCCAGAGCGTTCACCGTAAAAACATGCCGCCCTGTGTTGTCCTCCAGGGTCAGGATCTCTTTTCTTCTGCCGGCCTGTACTTGACGGAGGAGATGGTTGTACCTGCGTTGGTCGGGTGCAGAGTCATCGTCTGACGATGATGGTGTAATTGTGAGACAGCTGAGTCCATTCTTCTTCCTGTTGCGAAAGCTGCTGCTGAATCACGATACATCTCTTCCTCAACATTCTCTTTTACAACATGACGCATGATGTTGCCGTTCATGGCTACTATCACTTGTGTACTTGCTCCGACAGTTCTGGATGCCGCAGAATTCTCTTCCTTATCTTAGTACATGGTGTGTAAGAGAAGGGAGGTGATCGTGGTTTCCGACAGCTGCTATTGGGACAACATTCGGGGGCCGATCTTTCATCCAGTAGTGAATTCCTGTATTTTTGTGACATCCTTTACCGAAAGACTCCTTTCATAAAGGGTGAGATTTTATCGGCTTCTGTCATACTTGTATTCACAATCGGGTCTCGGACCACAAAATTCTGTATTTAAAACGGATTCCCCATGATTTTGTACACCATTCTTCATTTATTCTCCCGCTAAGCGGAATTTTTGCTGATTGTCACCAAATGCCATTTTCATTTCGACCTGGAATTTTTTCCAGCTATCGAGCTTCTCTTCGTCGTTCTCGAACCACTGCTGAGCTGTGCCGTCTAAGTGAAAGTACACATTTGCTGTTCACATCACGTCATCCCTCGTGTTATATTTGACAAATGGGTTGTATCCTTTCAGCCATGTAGTCGGGACCTTGCCAGCTTACCTGGTAAACATAGTTTGACGCCTGATGTCGTGTGACTAGGGCCTCCCGTCGGTAGAAGGTTCGCCGGGTGCACGTCTTTGGATTCGACGCCATTTCCGCGTCGATGGGGATGAAATGATGATGATTAGGACAACACAACACCCAGCGCCTGATGTGCAGCAGCCTTTCTGTTTTCGCATCAACCGGGCTCCTGAATATACACACTAAGGGATGGATCTACTGTTAAACCCCGGTTCTTACCCGTGTAGGCGGCGGCTTTAAAGTTGCCTTATTGGACAAACGGTGATAATGATGTTTTGAAGTTTCCAGTGCCTCCAACTAACAATGAGAAGTCGTGAACACACTCATTTTCACATCAAATCCGAAAACAGGGTCGTAAATGAGGTACAACACTTAGAACTGAAAGCATGCTATTAAGCACACCAAACTACAGTCAGAAAAGAATTGTACCCTTGGACCCACAGGGCAACTATTGATCCAGACGTTGGATGTTCCGGAACATATAAACATTAGAACAACAGCAAATTTAATGGGTCTTCTAGAAATAATAAATAGTATACTACAAATATTTGTGGATGATCGCAGCTGAACTGGCGACCCACTGGACGCCAGCCAATGACTATAACCGCTACTCCATAATGCATGTAGCAGAGATCAAGGCGCTATTTACAGTGCGATTCCTTGATGATGTTACAAACTCCAGAGATGTTGGATGAGGATATGGACTCTAGTGTGGAAACAACGGAGTCGAAAGTTGGCGGTGAAAGTTTTCATATACCTGTGGCAGCTCTTCTGCTGCGAACTCTTTGTCTCGCATATTTTGAGCGGTGGTAGTATGGACGAAAACAAGTAAAAGAGTCCAATAAACACGGTTCTAAAGCACAAACCTTGAAATTTATGAGCATTTGTTCATCTTTGCTTCTGCGAAACACATCTCTTCATCTGAACAAGCACTCATACCTCTTAACGGGTACACTGCAGATCCTATGTTTTCTGAAGTATCTTTTTGTTTTGGTCCTTACTACCACAAATTATGAAAAGCAAAGAGCTTTTAGTTAAAGAGATCTACTGTCAGAGTTATCAGAATGACGTTCTCTTATAACTTTCGACTGGGTGGTTATAATTTAAATACAACTAGTCAGAGGTCCAGTGTTGGCTGTTAATTATCGTATGGCAACGAAAAATGCTACACGCTGAACCGATTTACGCTGGAAAACAAATTAATTCCAATTGTGGCCAACAGGTGCAAATCTGGCGCTGTACACTGTTTGTATGACGGTGTGACATCCACGCTGTCACATGACAAGCAGTAACGTGAGTGAACAGTATGGATATCGAGATGAAAGATGCACTGTTAGTGCAACTCTTTCATGCTACCGGTATGATTTACAGTGCTGCGTTGAGAGAGAATCGCCGACTGAAGGTCTGAGGAGAGACTCGATGTTATTGAATGGTCTAAAGGAGATGATAATGAAATTCGAAAACACGGGTGAGCTTGGCGTGGCTCCGGGAAGTGTAAGGCGTCCTATCTCCGTGGAAGTTATTGATGAGGTTGCTGTTACTGCAACTGACCATACAGCACGTGCTCTGGTGGTGCTAGTTCCTGTGACTTGTCACGAGAACTGTCCGTCCCATGGTCAACTGTACAGAAAGTTTTGAGCTATATTTTACACCAGTACCCGTGCAAGATACAGACGTCGCAGCTACTGAAACCTCATGATCCGCATCACTCCGTATATAACGTTATGAGTTATGCTGTGTACAATGTGGAATAACCTCTACCGTCGCAGGTTCGCGTGCTGAGGGTCACCAGTTGAACTCCGATCACAATATCATCATCACTGACGTACGAGAGACTGTATGCCGCCTGGTGCCGTTGCTAGCACGTGATGTAGTAACGAAAATTTATATGTGAAGCAGAGACTAATGGGAAGTAATTCTAGCGAAAATGCGCTCCGCAAGTGGGGAACTGCATAGACATAAGAGACGGTGACAAAAGACAGATTGTTATGGCACAATGAAAGTGAGGGAGCATTGAAGAAACGGAGAAACTGATATAATAGCATTTTCGACTACGACGAGAGTAACGAAACCTGCTTTGTTTCCCAGCGTTGTTATCCAACACGACAGTAAAATCCATTTCATCTGGCCGCAACTGACATTGCAAAATACTTATTACCACTGTATGTCTTAATTTAAACATTCCAAACGATTATATTTGAGACGTGTCACAGATTTTCTATCAGCAAATATAAAATCTAGTCTGAACAACGACTATGAAAGTCTAGCCTTGCAAGTAAGATCACGAAAACTGCACATCTACAGGGTGTTCGTAAATTCCCTTTGAAAACATCTAGGACTTATAGAGCGGAGTGAGTACATAAAATGTTGACTAGCATCCTACGTCCACATACCTTCAGTTTCCGTTCTACGACGATTTCACCTCAGATATTTAACTCGTCGACTTCTGCCTGGGGAACTGAATTAGGCGTGGCGCAGTACAATTATTAGGCAATAACTCAAAAGTAAACGTAAAGAAGCTTTCATTTATGGCTTTAATACATTTACTTGTATTAATAGTTAAGCATTACCAGGGGATTTGTCTCGTTTTAGACTTATGCACATCGTCCAACGCTGTTCTAATTTGTTGATCCCTTCCGAATAATAGGAATTGTCCAAGCCTGCAAAGTAGCAATTACTTGCTGCAATCACCTCCTCGTTTGAATAAAATCATTGTCCCGCCAGCCATTTCTTTAAATTGGGGAACAAATAGTAATACGAGGGAGCCAAGTCTGGAGAATAGGGAGGATGTGAACGAGTTGGGATCCTATTTTCATTAATTTTGCGACCACAGCTGCTGACGTGTGTGTTGGTGCATTGTCGAGATGGGAAAGGACATTTTTGCAATCCAATCGCAGGCGTTTTCCTTGCGGCTTGGTTTTCAAACCTTTAATAGTTTTACCCTTTTCCAGATAGTCGATGAGGATTATCCCTTGCGAATCCAAAACGACAGTCGCCATAGCCTTTCCGGCCAAAGGAATAGTCTTCGACTATTTTGGTGCAGATTCTCCCTTGGTAACCCATCATTTAGAGTGTTGTTTGGTCTCAGGAGTATAATAATGTATCTATGTTTCATCCACAGCGATGAAATGATACTTAAAGTCCTGCCGATTCTTCCTGAATAGCTGCAAACCATCCTTGCAATACTTCACACGATTCCGTTTTTGGTAAAGGAGCAATCGCGGAACCCATCTTGAGGATAGCTTTCTCATGTCCAAATGTTTATGCAAAATATTATGTACCCGTTCATTCGAGATGCCCCCAGCACTTACAATCTCACGCACCTTGACTCTTCTGTCATCCAGCACCATATCATGGATTTTATCAATGGTTTCTGGAGTCGTAACCTCCACATGGCATCCAGAACGTTGAGCATCACTTGTGCCCATATGGAAACCTCGAAAATTTTGAAACCACTTATAAACTGTTCTAATCGAAGGTGCAGATTCACCGTAATGTTTATCAAGCTTCTCTTTAGTCTCTTGAGGCGTTATGCCTTTCATAAAGTAATGTTTACTCACCAGAAGAAATTCTTCTTCGTCCATTTTTTGACAATCACTCGACTTCCTTGATTCACATGAATGCCAAACACAAAGAAATAGACCAATATGGCTGAAACTTGGTGTGCGTTCTTCCAAAGATGCTACTAACAAACATAACCTCGATACGCGACGGTGGTGACATCTCTAGAACTTTGCACGGACTTTTCAACTGCCCCTCTTACTTGTTTACATTATTTCAAAACAAAAAAGAACATAGCATGCTATATGTAGACAAGAGTACTAATGCATCACATCAGCGGCTCGGTGTACATACCATAAATATTGTCACAGATATTGTATCTAAATACCATGTTCTCGTATACACTCTCCATCCCAAACGGTGTCTCTTAAAGTTCTAGTGCAGCGGCCAGAACTCGTACCAGCATATC
Organism: Schistocerca nitens; assembly: GCF_023898315.1. NCBI lineage: Eukaryota > Metazoa > Arthropoda > Insecta > Orthoptera > Acrididae > Schistocerca > Schistocerca nitens. The sequence goes on from NC_064621.1 coordinate 494,340,659, forward strand.
TTCCTCTCTCTCTACAGGAGTATCGTAAATTAAACTCTGCATACGACCCTGCAAGAAATAGCCCACGTCATCTGGTCTGCCCTGCTAAATCCCAGGACAAGCAATTATGTGACTTATCTCTCTCCCTCAGCAGACGTGGATGCATTACACATGTGAACTGAAACCGTCGTAGAAGGAAACATTGCGTTTTTGGACATCGATTCTTATTCAAAACCCCCATACATATCCACTCCTCTCTACAAGTCCTAGAAGTTTGTGATGGGAATTTACAAACTATTTGTATTTTGAATTGCTCACAGCGGAACAGCTATTACATTACCTTCGAATGCATTCCGCATAGCCACACTCACACTGTGAGTGTGAAACTTCATCATTAATTACTTCACAAACATTATTATAATTAATCGACTCAGTAAGCGCTAATGCCCTAATGAGCCTGTGTAAGATGTAGCTCAGGCGCTGGCTCTCGCCAAAGAAGCTGTGACAGAAGAGGAGGAGATAAGTGTTCAACTTACTGTCGACAACGACGTCATTATAGACGAAGTCCAAGCTCGTATTAGGGAAGGACGAGGAAGGAAATCGACGATGTCTTTTCAAAGGAACCATCCCGGCATCTGCTGAAGCGGCGGGTTTGAACTGTCGTGCTCCCGAATGCGAGACCAGTGCCCTAACTACAGCGCCACCTCCCTCGGTACAGAAGATGGTCTATCGAAGAAGTGGGTTTAACAAACTGGCGGTCATGTCCGCTATATTTTCTAAAAGTCAGCTAGGAGAAAGAAACTGATGGTTCAAATGGCTCTGAGCACTATGGGACTCAACTGCTGAGGTCATTAGTCCCCTAGAACTTAGAACTAGTTAAACCTAACTAACCTAAGGACATCACAAACATCCATGCCTGAGGCAGGATTCGAACCTGCGACCGTAGCGGTCTTGCGGTTCCAGACTGCAGCGCCTTTAACCGCACGGCCACTTCGGCCGGCTAATGAAACTGACCACAGAGATGTTTGACCTACGTGGGCAAGGTCTCTGGAATCCAACTGAACCGACAATCAAAGATATGGAATTCGCGTAGTAATGCCTTGAAAGAAATGAAATGTTGTCTCCTTTAGTTACTGAGTAAACAAGTATATTGCCATATTAATTCTGCTTGCCTTTCGTTTTATTTCGTCGCTTTCTAATAATTTTATCTTTCATATGACTGATTTATTACTTTGGAATTTTTCATTTTAATTGTCAGCTAGGATGCTATGTTTGTTTTTCTTTCCGTGCATATTGGTATTATTTTTGCTTTACATTTGCTTACATGATTGCAATATATACGAATGGGTACAATTTGCGATAAAGTTATTGCGCGACCTTGTACTGTAGCATAACATCGAATAACGAGATTTACTTACTAAGTTTTATACAAAGTTACAGTACGTCGTTAGAGAGACTGCAGTTTACTTTATATATACATTCATCAGCGTCACAGCTGTCAATTTTCAGTTACTGTTGTTGCGTTCTAATTGTACCTGGGATGAAATATTTTATTTCAACCCCCTTTTCAGGCACGGTCTTCAGGAAACCCAAGAGAACCGAGACAGGGACTTCAACATCTAACAATATTTGATAACGTGCATGCATATGATTCATGAGAGTTAACAGTTCTTATGAAGTACGCTTCTCAAACTACAATTCACTCTTGTTATAGTTCGTTCAAAGTAAGTTTTCTTTGAACAAAATTGTTGTCGTCTACAACGGTTTTTTCTTGTAGTTATTGTCGAATGTTTGTGATACAAAGGTTTGACGCTGATGTGTATCTTGCTTAAGAAGTCTGACGAGCTATGCTGATAGTTCTTCTAGCAGGTCAGTGAAACCAAGGAGGAGATGACACGCAAAAGCGAACATGCCCTCAATCTAAAGAAAATGAGATGCGGAATGGATCAGTATATAAAGGATAAGCAAAATCTAAATACACTCCTGGAAATTGAAATAAGAACACCGTGAATTCATTGTCCCAGGAAGGGGAAACTTTATTGACACATTCCTGGGGTCAGATACATCACATGATCACACTGACAGAACCACAGGCACATAGACACAGGCAACAGAGCATGCACAATGTCGGCACTAGTACAGTGTATATCCACCTTTCGCAGCAATGCAGGCTGCTATTCTCCCATGGAGACGATCGTAGAGATGCTGGATGTAGTCCTGTGGAACGGCTTGCCATGCCATTTCCACCTGGCGCCTCAGTTGGACCAGCGTTCGTGTTGGACGTGCAGACCGCGTGAGACGACGCTTCATCCAGTCCCAAACATGCTCAATGGGGGGCAGATCCGGAGATCTTGCTGGCCAGGGTAGTTGACGTACACCTTCTAGAGCACGTTGGGTGGCACGGGATACATGCGGACGTGCATTGTCCTGTTGGAACAGCAAGTTCCCTTACCGGTCTAGGAATGGTAGAACGATGGGTTCGATGACGGTTTGGATGTACCGTGCACTATTCAGTGTCCCCTCGACGATCACCAGTGGAGTACGGCCAGTGTAGGAGATCGCTCCCCACACCATGATGCCGGGTGTTGGCCCTGTGTGCCTCGGTCGTATGCAGTCCTGATTGTGGCGCTCACCTGCACGGCGCCAAACACGCATACGACCATCATTGGCACCAAGGCAGAAGCGACTCTCATCGCTGAAGACGACACGTCTCCATTCGTCCCTCCATTCACGCCTGTCGCGACACCACTGGAGGCGGGCTGCACGATGTTGGGGCGTGAGCGGAAGACGGCCTAACGGTGTGCGGGACAGTAGCCCAGCTTCATGGAGACGGTTGCGAATGGTCCTCGCCGATACCCCAGGAGCAACAGAGTCCCTAATTTGCCGGTAAGTGGCGGTGCGGTCCCCTACGGCACTGCGTAGTATCCTACGGTCTTGGCGTGCATCCGTGCGTCGCTGCGGTCCGGTCCCAGGTCGACGGGCACGTGCACCTTCCGCCGACCACTGGCGACAACATCGATGTACTGTGGAGACCTCACGCCCCACGTGTTGAGCAATTCGGCGGTACGTCCACCCGGCCTCCCGCATGCCCACTATACGCCCTCGCTCAAAGTCCGTCAACTGCACATACGGTTCACGTCCACGCTGTCGCGGCATGCTACCACTGTTAAAGACTGCGATGGAGCTCCGTATGCCACGGCAAACTGGCTGACACTGACGGCGGCGGTGCACAAATGCTGCGCAGCTAGCGCCATTCGACGGCCAACACCGCGGTTCCTGGTGTGTCCGCTGTGCCGTGCGTGTGATCATTGCTTGTACAGCCCTCTCGCAGTGTCCGGAGCAAGTATGATGGGTCTGACACACCGGTGTCAATGTGTTCTTTTTTCCATTTCCAGGAGTGTATTTCTTTAATTGAAACAGAAAATTTTTGTCCCTGGAGATAGAATGATCCGTTGTTGCAGTCTCGACCCAATGAGTTCAGATTGCTATTTCGAAAGTTTTAGATCGCGAACCAAATTGTTCAGTTCATTTTGATTAAAGAGCTGAGGCGAAGTGTGATATTAGGGGCAGTACTCTTCTATATGTTCAATACTTTCTGATTCGCTTGACATGGTGTCTGGTTCCGTGGCTTTCAAGTTACAGACAGGAACTGGCAATCCCTCATCATGGGTTACAGGCAAATGCTCTAAGATACGTTTGGATACTTCATTTTATATATAGTTTTGCTTGAATGTCCCGAAATAAACACATATAAAAAGTTTTGCATCACCTCGGTTCCGAGAGTTCCGGAACGTGTACAGAAAATTGGAATAGAGATCAACACAAACATGATTTCCGCCCTTTTCGTTAATCATGAAAACCACACACTGCATATTGTACCAACATTCAGCAAGACCATCAGAGGAGGTGGTGCAGATTGCTGTACACACTGGTACCTGTAATACCCAGTAGCACGTCATCTTGCATTGATGTATGCCTGTATTCGTCACGACACACTATCCACAAGTTCATCAAGGCACTGTCGAGCCAGATTGTCCCATTCCTCAACTGCGATTCGGCGTAGATCTCTCAGAGTGGTTGGTGGGTCACGTGGACCATAAACAGCCCTTTTCAATCAATCCCAGGCATGTTCGATAGGGTTCATGTCAGGAGAACATGCTGGTCACTCTAGGCAAGCGATTTCGTTACCCTGAAGGAAGTCATTCACAAGATGTGACGATAGGGGCGCGAACTGTCGTCCACGAATACGAATTCCTCGCCAATATGCTGCCAGTATGGTTGCACTGTAGGTAGGAGAACGGCATTCACGTATCGTACAGCCGTTACGGTGCCTTCCGGTGGCGTACGTTGGCACCACATAATGCCACCCCAAAACAGCAGGGAACCTCCACCTTCCTGCACAGTGTTTCTAAGGCATTCAGTCTGACCGGGTTGCCTCCAAACACTTCTCCGACGATTATCTGGTTGAAGACAAGTGCGAGACTCATCAGTGAAGAGAAAGTGATATCAGTCCTTAGTGGTCCATTCGGCATGTTGTTGGGTCCATCTGTACCGCGCTGCATGGTGTTGTGGTTGCAAAGATGGAACTCGCCATGGACGTCGGGAGTGAAGTTGCGCATAATGCAGCCTATTGCGCACAGTTTGAGTCGTAACACAACGTTCTGTTGTAGCACGAAAAGCGTTATTCAAATACTGTCAGGGTTCCTCTGAACCATAATCCTTAGGTAGCGGTCACCCACTGCAGTAGTAGCTCTTGTTCGGCCTGAGTGAGGCATGTCATAGACAGTTCCTGTCTCTCTGTATCTCTCCATGTCCGAACAACATCGCTTCAGTTCACTCCGAGACGCCTAGACACGTCCCTTGTTGAGAGCTCTCCCTGGCACAAAGTAACAATGCATACGGAATCGAACCGCTGTGTTGACCGTCTAGGCATGGTTGAATTACTGACAACACGACCCGCCTACCTCCTTCGTGGTGGAATGACTGGGCTGTCAGACCCCTTCCGTCTATTAGGCGCTGCTCAACCACGGTTGTTTACATCTTTAGGCAGGTTTGGTGACTTCTCTGAACAGTCCAAAGGGACTATGTCTCTGATACAATATCCACAGTCAACGTCTATTTTTAGGAGCTCTGGGAACCTGGATGATGCATAACTTTTTTGATGTGTATATTTTTCAGCCTACTCTTCATCAATACTAAAGTGTGATCTGAGTGTATATCTGCTCCTGGAAATGCCTGACGATCAGTATCTGATTTCGGAATCTCCACTTGACCATGACTTAATCTAACTGAAACCTTCCGGTATCTCCTGCCCTTTTCCAGTCCCGTATTCTACCGTGTATATAAATGTGAAGTAAATATCCAAAACCCTGATACTTTTGGTGAAAATGTTTTCTTCTTATAAATTACATATGTATTCATATAGCCGATGTCCGCCTGAATCTTAATTAAGAAATTCTGTAAAAATTTGAAGTAAGTCATTCAAGAATTTTCGAGGTTTTTGTAACAACGTCAAACGAAGATTTATCTTTATATAGTAGTATAGATACTACCCACGAGTGGCTCCAGCTAGACAGTCTTTAGTTTCTCTGGAAACGTAATTAGTGAAAATCGATCACGACTTCACACAGAAAGACTTAACGATTTCGTTAATATTCAGTCAAATTCTAGTCAGTAGACTTATTAAGACTTCAGTCAGCCTTAGTGCACCAGAATCGAAAACTATAAACAGTAAATAAGATAATATGATGTAAAGGTTTGTATTTAAGTGTGTAGTTTCTTTTTTGTGCTTTTTGGAGAAAATTTCTGAGACAGAGTGTTATGGCTCAAATGGCTCTGAGCACTATGGGACTTAACAGCTATGGTCATCAGTCCCCTAGAACTTAGAACTACTTAAACCTAACTAACCTGAGGACATCACACAACACCCAGTCACCACGAGGCAGAGAAACTCCCTGACCCCGCCGGGAATCGAACCCGGGAACACGGGCGCGGGAAGCGAGAACGCTACCGCACGACCACGAGTTGCGGACAGAGTGTTATAAGATATTACATATTTCACTGATTTTTGTTTTGGCTCAGAAGTTTTGATTTTAATCCTCTCATGTGGCATTTAACACTTTATAAACCGTTTTCATTTAATTATCTGGTTTGCCGTAAATAATTTGTGTAGTGAAACTGAAGGATATTCTATAAATATTTAAATGTATTCTTCTAAATAATATTCTGCCTTGCTATCGATTAAGACTATAGAGAATATAAGGTGCTTGAACAAAGATATTTCGTGTTAAGTCCCACATACCTTCAGGAAAGTAGCTTCATTCCTGCATTTGGATGTCAACGAGAGTCACACGACTAGAGCTTGAAAGTTGGAGACCTACAACTCGCTAAAGAACTTATAAAACACTCCAGTGAGGAGATAATGCTTGCTGAATGGTTCGAAAATTTAAACCAAATTAAAAATACAAATGCCTGACGATATGCAAGTTAGTTCTGAGAGCATAGTATCAATAAACAGCTTCTTCTTTCAGAAACGTATTTTCAGAGTAACGTAATACGATAAAAAAACATCGTCTTTGCTAAAATGCATTTGAGGAATTTAGAATGAACTACTTTCGCCACTTAGAACGAATGCAGCGGATCCATGACGTACATGTTCGGAAAAGATATTTTTTTTTTTATCTGAGCCATGTTTGTTTGCAATACACTAAGGTTGCAAAAAGTAAAAAATCAAAACCTTACTTTAGTTTGCTTTGCGGTATAAGAGTCATCTTTAAGTTCTTAGGTGCAAAGGATTTCGATTATAACAGATGCTTCAGCTTACTGCCGAAACTATGTAACAGAGGTGACCTGACGAAGATTCGAATTAAGAATATCGATTACTAGCGGAAAACTGCGAAGTTGCAGAGAGAACCGTTCGTATCTGAAGATATATAAATAATTCGGAAAAGCGTCCAAAAAATCTTTACATCTAAAATGTACCATTTTCTGGCCTACAGTAACCTAAAATGAATATACAGGGTGATTCAAAAAGAATACCACAACTTTAAAAATGTGTATTTAATGAAAGAAACATAATATAACCTTCTGTTATACATCATTACAAAGAGTATTTAAAAAGGTTTTTTTTCACTCAAAAACCAAGTTCAGAGATGTTCAATATGGCCCCCTCCAGACACACGAGCAATATCAACCCGATACTCCAACTCGTTTCACACTCTCTGTAGCATATCAGGCATAACAGTTTGGATAGCTGCTGTTATTTCTCGTTTCAAATCATCAATGGTGGCTGGGAGAGGTGGCCGAAACACCATATCCTTAACATACCCCCATAAGAAAAAATCGCAGGGGGTAAGATCAGGGCTTCTTGGAGGCCAGTGATGAAGTGCTCTGTCACGGGCTGCCTGGCGGCCGATCCATCGCCTCGGGTAGTTGACGTTCAGGTTTCATAACTAACCTTTTTCGTAGGACTCTCCATACAGTTGATTGTGGAATTTGCAGCTCTCTGCTAGCTCTGCGAGTCGATTTTCCTGGGCTGCGAACAAATGCTTGCTGGATGCGTGCTACATTTTCATCACTCGTTCTCAACCGTCCAGAACTTTTCCCTTTGCACAAACACCCATTCTCTGTAAACTGTTTATACCAACGTTTAATACACCACCTATCAGGAGGTTTAACACCATACTTCGTTCGAAATGCACGCTGAACAACTGTCGTCGATTCACTTCTGCCGTACTCAATAACACAAAAAGCTTTCTGTTGAGCGGTCGCCATCTTAGCATCAACTGACGCTGACGCCTAGTCAACAGCGCCTCAAGCGAACAAATGTACAACTAAATGAAACTTTATAGCTCCCTTAATTCGCCGACAGATAGTGCTTAGCTCTGCCTTTTGTCGTTGCAGAGTTTTAAATTCCTAAAGTTGTGGTATTCTTTTTGAATCACCCTGTATATTATAATGGGTCGCGTCTTGTGACACTGGGGTAAACAAGATTTTTTCATCAACTTCCGAGTCCTACTCGTAACAATACAATGACAAGATACAGGCCAAACTGCTACAGAGTTTTTCCACAGTGGGAAGAAGGGCCGGCAACTATGACTCGTATCACCTGCTTGGGTTAGACATAGCTTGGCTTGGATGAGAGTAATGCATACTGCCCTCTCTGCTAATAACATGCGGCGGTTTGATATCCTGGCTACAGGGCGAGTATGGCCATATCAATAGCGTAATATGTACACCTTTGGTATGTTGTCAGCCTCCTGAGCTATCCTGTATTGTCTTTTATGTAATACGGTTCTGCGCAGAGCTTCATAAGAAAGCCTATACTGGAACGACTCCACTGCAGAATAACGAACTGTAATAGAGAGTGATTTTTTGGTTCAACTTCGCCTTTCTGTTTGTGTGTCCATTAAGTTACGTAGACGTCGTCCGTTAAGTGGTGACTGCTGGACTTCCGTTCTGTCTCATCCCTCCCACGTTCTATACTGGCCAGGAGCACTGATTGTATGGTTTATAATTAGTATTTTTGATAGAATACCTGCAAGCGTAGTCTCGCTGGTATTCAGTAACACTTCTTTAGGAGCAATTAATTTTCATGAATTTTCGGTCGCATCTCTGTGTTATTGCCGCAGTTAGCTTTTTAATTGTGTTTTATGATATTTGATGGAACCTACTCAGTTGTTGCTAGCAAATTAGCCTTGTGCATTGAGCTCAACAACTAAGAATCGTATTAATGCGTAACTGGTCCAAGCTCAGAATGTATGGTCCAATTTTTGCATGATTGCTCATGGTTCATGGCACTGCTGTCCTATGTCAAAATTAAGCAAATGTAATCAGCTTATTTTAATGTAAAAAATAATAATGTTTGAGGCACTGTAATTAAACTACAATGTCACTTGAACTGTTTGTTGTATTAAAATATCGGGCCAGGTCATAAATTTCAAATTCCATTTATCAAATATTTTCAGAAGTGCTTGAACTATCGCCTTGGCTGTTTGATCACATATATTGTCTTTTATATGAGTAAAGCTGCTTTAGATTATAAAACTGCATCCCAAATAGTTTTGAGTATGCTGTGTCGTGTGTGGTTGTCTGCTAACGTTGTCGGTGGGCGGTGATTAGACATTCATCTGTCCGCAGGAAAGTTAACTGAAAGAGAATAAATTTTTAAATTTCTGGCCGTTGCTCTTTTTCCGGTCAGACCAAATCTTTTGCTTTCATTCAACGAAAATTTGTATTTGCATGTTAATTTTAATTACTACAATAATGTTCTAATATTTGCTTTATTTTTGTTGCCTATTCTCTTCTGTGGGCAACGGCCTTGCCACAGTGGATACACCGGTTCCCGTGAGATCACCGAAGTTAAGCGCTGTCGGGCGTGGCCGGCGCTTGGATGGGTCACCATCCCGCCGCCACGTGCTGTTGCCATTTTTCGGGGTGCACTCAGCCTCGTGATGCCAATTGAGGAGCTACTCGACCGAATAGTAGCGGCTCCGGTCAAAGAAAACCGTCATAACGACCGGGAGAGCGGTGTGCTGCCCCATGCCCCTCCTATCCGCATCCTCACCTGAGGATGATACGGCGGTCGGATGGTCCCGATGGGTCGCTTGCGGCCTGTAGACGGAGTTAGTTTTAGTTTTTTATTCTCTTCTGTAGTCTTAAGGCTGTTCTGATAGGTTTTTTTCTAGGTTTAATATCTTGCTAAAAATTTCAGTACCGTACTTTTATTTGTTGGATCCAAACGACTCCATCAAAAATATAAAGGTTCTGGCTAGTTAAATACTTTTAGGACTCTCTGCCATTAGTAAGCATTTGTAGCCTTTGGGCCACAGACTCTTTTGAAGAACACAACTAACATAAACTATTCTTGCACCCGCATCTTGCATAAAAATATTAGAGCCATCCAGTACAATTTTAAAGTAAATGTATGTAACTGTGATCATTTCTTAATCACGTTTATTGCAGGTGCATGATCTTTCATTTTTAATCAAGCGAGGGTTGATGAAGATCGTGAATTTTTTTTTAACTGTGTGTATTCTGGTTGTGTACATGTTACACTCCGTATCTGAAAAGTTGTGAAATAAACGTTATTTGATGGAGAGCTAAATGAAAAGATGAAAAATGAGGTTAGCTGTTATTTGGCGAATATGTTTGCAAATTCGTAGTTGCTTCCCTTAAGAGCTCCAGCGATATCTTACTAGTTGCGACGAGTGACCAAGAAACTCTTCGGTGACGAACAAACTGAAATAGTAGTACCAAAATTAAAAGCATGAAGAAAGCGGCCGACAACGGACGGGAGCAGCAAAGATCTTTGAATGACGAGGAAGTATCAACGTAGTGAACCACATGGCTTTACCGAAGTGTTCAATAAACTGTGAAGCGAAAAAGGGAATAAAATTAATTGTTCAACAACCGCAGCAATCGCAAAAAGCCATAGGGCACTTTCCCTCATTGCAGACCATATTATTCTACGCATGTGGCGCACTTCTAGACAGCAAGAAGGAATCACCACAAGAAACAACGCCGTAGGCTTCCATAGCACTGCTACAGTACAATTTCTACTAGTACAAGTCGTATTTTTAATTGTGAAACAGGGTTTCATGATTTAGAGTTAAATGTATTGACATTGTACCTTACGGTGAGTGGTCATGTTGACCATGCGCTGTTGCGAATTAGCACTATGGTTGAAACAGGAAAAATATTTAGCGGAATAAATAAGGACCTTGATGACAACAAATTGGAACAGACGGATGATCCAAGGATTCGGGATTTTTGGGTGGTAGTGTCATCAGATTGGTGGAAACTGTTACGTAGAGTAGTATGCCTCCTTCAGTACCACGTAAACATTAACAGATAGAAGATGTTTGCAGAAGAGTACTAAGACTGCAACATCACATCAGTGTACTAATGGATCAAATATTGTGGGAGAAGGGAGAACGAGAGGCGCAATAAAGAAAAGAAGAAAGGAGGAACTTGAGACGCAGCGGGGAAGAGAGGAAGAAGAACGGGAGCCACAATGACTAAGAAAATCTTCAGTCAGTTCCTCGTAAGTCGGAAGAATGGCTAACCAAGTGCAAGGAATTAAGAACAAACAATCAGGAAAGAATTTCCGATTCGGTCCTCTCTGTCGCATTTCCGGCAAATTTCAAAGTAGGATGGAAGACGATATGATCAGTTCTCTATCACGGAAACTGACGGGAGATGCTGTCGTATGACCCATGCGCATAGGAACAATAGTAAAATGCTACGCAGGTTTTGAGGCGTCGTTCCTAGATAGTTAGGAGATCGGAAGAAAATGGAATTGAAACGAAGCTGATGCTAATAGACAAATCAAAATAGTGAAGGTTGAACGTAGGCATAGGGAATGTGCGCATCCACACCTAAACTAACTGGAACTATTTTTGTATCCCAGAAGACCTGAATGAAAAGACATAGTCCCAGTTAGCGTGCGAGATGAATACCGACAGACCCTCGGGACCTCACTTTTATCCCGGGTTCGATTCCCGGCGGGGTCAGGGATTTTCTCTGCCTCGTGATGGCTGGGTGTTGTGTGCTGTCCTTAGGTTAGTTCGGTTTAAGTAGTTCTAAGTTCTAGCGGACTGATGACCATAGATGTTAAGTCCCATAGTGCTCAGAGCCATTTGAACCTCACTTTTGTATTCTACCCGGTATCTGTCCGTGGGAAGGCATGTGATACGACTCTACTTGCTGGGAGTAACTGATCTGATTGGATACAGGGGGAAGGTGGTATAAACTGCAAGACGTATGAAAGATTTAGGTACGATCACAAAGAGATATATTCTGAAATAGAGAAAAACACTTAACCGAGGGCAACCTCCACTGCCACAAGTAATTTCACAGAAAGCGAACGGAAATAGCACTTACCTATAACTACACAAGTTAACTGGGAACACTTCGGAGAGAGAACAATGAACCATGAGAACTCGGTTTTGGCAACCATCGAGGCGTGACAAACCTCGGTAAACATTACCGCATGGCTGGCGCTGCTACTCTACCCTAGTATCGCGAAATACTCGCGATCGCCAAACGACCGAAACGGCAATTGAATCCGAGCATCATTATTAGATTGTGCCCGTAGTCACGAACCATTAAGCTTTACCGTCGCATGGCGGAGAGTACCCATCGACCAGAGGTGGTCGCGGGCGAGACGGCAGCTGCTGGACCTTCCAAGAAGACGTTCCAGAATCCGCCGGAGCGTCGATACTCAGCGATTTCCTTACGTGGTCGGCACGTCACACTAGTGTGTCTATGGCTGATAAAAGGAGGTCTGATGCCAACTTGTTGGGTACTCCAAAAGCTACCTGTTGCCTGTTGGGTCATGGAAGTCGCCGCTTCCTTTCTGCTCCAGAAGTTTACTAACCTGGTGCTGTCGCCGGCTGGAGTGGCCGAGTGGTTCTAGGCGCTACAGTCTGGAACTGCGAGACCGCTACGGTCGCAGGTTCGAATCCTGCCTCGCGCATGGATGTGTGTGATGTCCTTAGGTTAGTTAGGTTTAAGTAGTTCTAAGTTCTAGGGGACTGATGACCTCAGAAGTTAAGTCCCATAGTGCTCAGAGCCATTGAACCATTTGGCGCTGTCTCGACCGTTGGGACAGCGGGATTTTCTGTGTTCGAGACTAGGAAGACGCTCGGTTTGAACTTGAATCTTTATAACGGTTGCCAATGTACTAAACAGTTTATTAATTCCTCTCAAAATTGCGGCAGCCGAAATCTGTTTACTAACTGAGATTCCTCTGTGTGTAGGAAGTTACTGTTACAAGGATTCTGTAGTTCCTGTAAATATTTAACCATTCGGTGGGCGCGCCTGCGCAGATAGCCGCAAAATTTAGTTTTCTGTTAGTATCACAGACAGCGTTACAGTTGCGTCCACGTTCAGATACGTATTTGTTGTTCTCAACGAATGTCATCACTTACTACATTTGCGCTATTCATGCTTTCAGCTGTTTGGTCGTTATTTTTGTTTGAGGGGTGATGGTTGCGTTTGCGGTGTGTTTTCCGCTACGCGCCTTTTGATGTAAGTATTTTCTATACTTCTGTTTTTCTTTCGCCTCAAGGCAATCTTTCTTTTATATTAGCATGTAATGATTATTCGAATCGAATCATATTTCCCATATGCAATTTTCTTACAGTCTTGGATATTGATTTGCTACAATATATTACTTTTACAAAGACATGTGTTTCATCAGGTCTCATAAAAGCGTGGAAATGGAGAAAATGAAGGCACTTGACATGCACCGTCTAACTGTACGTTCCGAAGAATATGAGAAAGTACTTCGAGAACTGTCAGAAGAATAATTACAAGAATTGTCAGATTCATGTGAATCTGAGTCGGAAAAGCAAGTTATTGAAGAAGAAAACAACAGCAGTGACTCCGAACAATCGACAAAGGAAGTATTTGACCACCTGGTTGAAGAGGGAAGTCAACATAGAGATTTTACGTAGGAAAAGATAAAGAAAGTATTTGGATAAGTGAACCGCTTCCTTCTTCTCCTAAAACCAAGGCCAAGAACATCCTAAAAGTTTTGCCAGGTCCAAAAGCAAGTGCTGAAATTACGGAAAAATTAATTGATGCATTTTACTTATTTATTACTGATGCGATGGTCATTTTCCTTAGGTTAAAATGTAAACCTAATTGCGGTGCAAAAGCCGAAACGCGCCCATTCATGGAAGTACACTGCTGGCCACCGTAAATGCAACACCCTGAAGGAAGCCTCCGAATGAAGTGAAATTTACACCATGAGTTTGCAGCGATGAGATATGCAACTGATTAGAATTTCAGCGCAGACGCACATCACGCGCGCCTGTGGCGCCACCTCATAGCGCCATTTAAGGCTTGGCGATTTCGACGAGTGTACCTTCGGCACGTGTGTTTACCTTGTGGTTGTTTCACAAGACGATCAGTTATGCCTCGTAGACAACAGCGAACATCTTTTGATCAAGTATCCGAGTTCGACAGAGGAAGGATAGTGGATTACCGAGATTGTGGATTATCATACAGAAAAATCGCTAGTCGTGTTGGACGAAACCAAACAACTGTAATGCGGATATGTGACCGTTGGATGCAGGAGGGTACGACGGACCGACGTGGTCGATCGCATTCACCTCGGTGCACCACTGCACGTGCTGATAGGCAAATTGTGCGCATGGCAGTGACGGATCGCTCAGTGACATCCCGAACCATAGCACAGCACATTGCGTCTGTAACGCATCATCCAGTGTCTGCGCGTACTATTCGACGCCGTTTACAGCAGAGTGGTCTGTCCGCAAGACGTCCATTGCTTCGTCTGCCATTGACGCAGAACGACAGACGTCTCCGTCACCAATGGTGTGATGACAGACGGATGTGGACGGCAGAATGGAATGACGTTGTCTTTACTGACGAGGCACGCCTCTGTCTGCAGCACCACGATGGTCGGATTCGAGTGTGGAGACACCGTGGAGAGAGGATGCTGGACAGCTGCATTATGCACCGCCACACTGGTCTTGCACCGGGTATTATGGTATGGGGCGGTATTGGATATTACTCTCGCACGCCTCTAGTACGCATTGCCGGTACTTTAAATAGCCGGCGCTACATATCCGAGGTGCTGGAGCTAGTTGTCCTTCCTTACCTTCAGGGCTCGGCCACAGCCATATTTCAACAGGATAATGCGCGACCACACGTGGCACGCATTGTCCAAAGGTTCTTCGTAAATAACCAGATTGAATTGCTTCCCTGGGCTGCTCGCTCTCCGGATCTTTCGCCGATAGAAAACATGTGGTCCATGGTTGCTCAAGGAGTGACCCAGATTACATCCCCAGCTGCCACACCAGATGATCTTTGGCAACGTGTGGAAGCTGCTTGGGCTGCTGTACCCAAGGAACGCATCCAACGTCTCTTTGACTCAATGCCGAGACGTGTGGCAGCGGTGATCTCCAACAATGGTGGCTACTCTGGCTACTGATTCTGGCAGGAACCACATGTCACAGACGTCTGTAAACGTAATCATTTGATACTTGGTCAACATGTTATCTACAAAATAAATTGTGTTGTGCTACCTCTTGTCTTTCTTGGTGTTGCATTTACGGTGGCCAGCAGTGTATTAAAGGAGCGCCCACCAAAGGGTTAAGTTCTTCAGTTCGCAGTTGAATTGATATGTAAATTGTGGATAGAGCAGTTGTTTGTTCCTCATCAAAAAGTCCCGCATCTGTCACCTGATTTCCTAATCATTAATGACTTCTCGGCTCTGTTTCCTGTCTTGTGCGGCCATCCATGGCCTTGTCAGTGCAGGTGTCGTTTTTAGGAACGTTCGTAACATATGTTATAAATGCACTGCGACCAAACAAGAGTTAAACAAGAACAAGATGGGAATGCACGGCAAAACACATCCACGACAGTCTCAATAGCATCAACTGTGAAAGAGGGAATATAAGGCATAAAATATTTTGTAGCGTGAAAAAGAACGGAAGAAAGAAGAAAAGGAAAAACGGGGAGCCTACTTCTGCAGTGATAATAACAATAAAGTACTGATATGTCATAACATCTTTGCAGGCGAGAGTAAGTTTATTTATTTCAGACTTATAATTGTAAAGAAAAATGAGTAGAAATGCAGAAATACTAGGTCAAAGTGGATTGCATGTGAGAAAACTAATGCGAGAGATTCAAACAGGGTTATAGATTGTTCCTGAGCTGAGCTGACGACGCAACCGACCAATAACACGGCCCACTGGTTATATCAAGGTGTGACAAGACTCCAGTAATGGCGCGTCGACGCATCTTTGCATCAGTCGGCTGTGCGTGCAACCGGCGCCAGACCGCAAAACTTCTCGGCCTGACGGTACTACAAACAGAAGCCTACCCGCAGCGAAAGAGTCAAAGAAGAGTTTGGCGATAGGGTGCCTCACACTGGTGGGTCTCTTCAGGCAGTATCCTCAGCCAACAGCAGACCGTGCTCTTCAGGGTCTGCGGTTCGACGCCGACGGGCGGTTGAAGGAATCCAGTGAAGCCTTTGCAGAGCCACAGCCGGCTTTGTTACGCGTACTCACTCCGGCCTGCGAGAATGTGTCAGCAGCCGCTTGCCTCTCTCGTCGCCGCCGACGCTACTCATGGCTCTGTAAGCACACTGGTACCCAGCAGCGGATGTGACGTCAGGGCACGTCCGCCTAAACAGCAACAATACATAGACGAAATGGATCCATACCAGACGGCGCCTCGCGTAACTGCTCTAACCTCAAGAATAAAGAAGTTTTCCTGAACTCTTGCGGCACATTCCTGAAGTCCCTGTGAGACCATAGTACCTATAACGCCAAGGTAGGAGTTGTTGAAGTACACATTATAAATAGGAATATGTGGCAGATGAGTGAATCCCACTCTATATCGTAATAGTGACGGCTGATCGCCTGTGCAACAGTGCTCATTTCAAATCTTACTGGTGGATGACATTTTCACTACCAATATTTGGCTAGTGAGGGGAACAGAGGTGGAGATGAAAGGTTTCTAATCATATGCTTTGCATCAGTGTCGTGGATTATGTCTTGAACTTCTCTCTGGTGTTAATCAATTATGGAATGTGACACTGTTGACGTTGACTGGAATGTTAAGCACATACAGAATCCACATAGCCATTACATTCACTTTCACACTACAAATACACTTGCGACACAATCCTCACATAGGCGCACATAAAATGGTCACTGTGTGTAGAGGAGGAACACCTGTTCCGTGGTGTTTAAAATGTAAGTTTGTGATGGATAAAAGCAAGTGGGTTCAGTTGTGTTTCGGTCGGGAAACCGAATTATTTTTAGATGCTCATTACTAGTTACTATTTTGTAAGACTGAAGCACTGGCTGCATAAATAACCAATAATTAAATTTTTTTCAAATTTTAGCATTAACAAGAGCCAATGCTGTTGACGTTACTGCTTGTGAAACAATGTATTGAGATCTTCCGCACAGTTCAGCCACTATGCACATGCTTAATATTTTGTACCACATACCTATGACATTGAAAGGGAGACGCATACAACAGACACGCTGAAATATATCTCGAAAGCGCCGTCTTTCAGTTGTAGATCGTACACACAGTTGACCATAAATTGCTTCATTACTCACTTCGCAAGAGATAAGTGAACGGTTTGGCAGCCAAACACAATAGCAACTGTGTTACAGCTACCGTATTACTGTAGGGCCTACGCTGTATTATTATTATTGTTATTATTATTATTATCAACGGCATTTGAATTTGGTTAATTTAAATGTGAGTGCAGGATGTGGACGAAGAAAGTGTCTCTAGGGGGAGCAATGGTGGTGCGGAAGCATGTTTCGTAACAGGAGTGTATCCTCAATGTGTACAGTTAGCTTTTTCTTCTTTGGAAAAGTTGTAAGTATCAACCACGATCAGGTGAAATGTGCTTCTAGGTTGTTAGAAATGTATCATTGACTCATTAATTTTTGTTTCATAAAACAGCAAATAAAACTAAATATCATGTGCCTCTCGTCATTTTAAAAGTGAAAGTGTTGACAGAAAATTGTTTTTCATCTAGGCAGACGCTAATGTTGGTGATGCATGGGCTAGAGTGCGTGGTACTAGCTAATACCTGATTGCAGTCAGCGGTAACTGTCTCAGAAACGCTGGCAACCACTGCCGTGGGATATCCCAAACAACAATGCCATACGACAGTTCATTTTAATCATTTCCGTACTATTTTCTGCTATTTGCGTTTTTTACTCTCATGGAGGTCTTTTTTCCCTTTGTTTCCAAAAGTTATACGTAACTTCGCGATAAGATTTAGAGCTGGAATGTAGGGTTTCTGTAGAGGGATTACTGTGTCTTTGAAGCTCTTTCGGTTATGTTTAGTTGCGGTTGATTTAGCATGGTTAGTGGAGTAATGTGACTGAAATGAGAAAAACAGACAATGCTAAGTAAATGAATGGGAGAAAAGAACATAAGTAAGGAAGTAATGTACATGTGTTTATTAATTAATTGTTATTAGAAATAAGTTTCTCAGGAAATAAAATTCTTCATTTAACTCGCAAAAGGTTCATGGTCGCGATCTTAAAAGTAGTATTGAGTGATGTGGTACCTGACAGTTCACTTCATGCTATCCGACACCGATATATTTCAAAGTATTACTCTTAAATAAAGAGGTTGTCACAGCAGAGGCTGTGTTGCTGGCAGCCCTCTTACACACATATATACAAAAAATTCCCGTTACATAACGCAACTGAACATGTTCACTGCCTATAAAGAAACCAATTTCTGGTAGTAGGTGTGTGCAGTGCTATATGCGGAATGTAATCTACGTTAAGACGTTTTCTTATTAAGAATTTCTGTGGAACTCTGATGACGTCCATAGAATGGCTAGGTAAACTCAGCCTCAGCGTAACAATAAAGCCTGAACGCAAGTGTTCGTAGCTTGGATTAGAATAAGACCCGTCTGAGAGCTGACCCACGTCAGTTAATAGAGAGCTCGTCCAGAGTGCAGCATTATTCATGAGCGAACAACGCGTGTAATAAACGAGCTCCTGGCAGAAATTTCATCCTAGGTTCGGAACAAGCGGCGTTTCTTCAAAATGCAGATGTATTCCCTTTTAGCCGCCGGCCGGGGCAACCGTTCAGAACGTGCAGCAGCAGCTACCTGCTGCTCGACCAGGTGCTGGCGGCCGGTGGAGCGGGGGCAGCCGAACGCAGCCGCCCGCCGCGAATTATTCACGCCGGCTAATGACGCCGGCGGAGGCGTCGCACCCGTCACCCGCGGCTTACCAGACCCCCGACCCTCGGTCGATTCCGTCCTGGGGTTGTTCGTAAGCCGCCGCCTCTCTCGCCTGACGTCCGAGGCGTACACCCGAGGGGTCACCGATTTTGCTCAGGCACCCCCCCCCCCCCCCCACCTGCATCACTATTGTAGTTCACACACCATGAGTACTCAAAAGAACTTAAGTACTAATATATGATAGAGAAAAACCTTGATAAAGCACTCTTATTGATAAGTGGTGACAGGTTTCGACCTGAAGTGAATCATGTTCGGACCATATCCCGCTTGGTGCAGGGAGTGGCAACTGACCCTTGACATAGACAAATGTAATGTATTGCGAATACATAGAAATTAGGATCCTTTATTGTATGATTATACGACAGCGGAACAAACACTGGTAGCAGTTACTTCTGTAAAATATCTGGGAGTATGCGTACGGGACGATTTGAAGTGGAATGATCATATAAAATTAATTGTTGGTAAGTCGGGTGCCAGGTTGAGATTCATTGGGAGAGTCCTTAGAAAATGTAGTCCATCAACAAAGGAGGTGGCTTACAAAACACTCGTTCGACCTCTACTTGAGTAACGCTCATCAGTGTGGGATCCGTACCAGGTCGGTTTGACGGAGGAGATAGAGAAGATCCAAAGAAGAGCCGCCGAGTTATGTGGTAAGCTTGATAGCGTTACGGAGATGTTTAGCAAACTCAAGTGGCAGACTCTGCCAGAGAGGTGCACTGCATCGCGGTGTGTAGCTTTCTGTCCAGGTTTCGAGAGGATGCGTTTCTGGATGAGGTATCGAATATATAGTTTCCCCGTACTTATACGTCCCGAGGAGGTCACGAATGTATAATTGGAGAGGTTCGAGCGAGCACGGAGGCTTTCCGGCAGTCGTTCTTCCCGCGAGACATACGCGACTGGAACAGGAAAGGGAAGTAATGGCAGTGGCACGTAAAGTGCCCTCCGCCACAACCCGTTGGGTGGCTTGCGGAGTATAAATGTAGATGTAGATGTGGATGTAGATAATTTAGAGAACAACAGAATAGTGGAGCACATGTAATGTGATAAACGTTAAGTTAAAATTAAATCGTACGATTTTATATACAGTGATGACGTGTACTGACGATGTCATGGAACAGGAACTATAGACACCTCCCACTGATGTCGACTGCTGAATATGTGGCGGTGTCATGGAGTTAAACAGCGGCAGTTCTATCCCCTGCCTGTCACTGTACGTCATATTCATCATGTCGGATAGAATGTATGCAGTGCAAGTCATAGAACATGAACATTAGTTCTACACTGGACATTATCGTAAGTAACAACTTATGTTATATGAATGCGTGCTGTCTGTTCTTTTTGACAGGTCTGAAAGAAGAGAGACAAAGTGGAATCTGTAGCTGTGGTATGTATTATGTAAACTGAACGTGGAAGGGGAAGACAGCAAAGGGAGGGAACTGTCGACGCCAGATGCATCGGGAATTTATGCGAAATCAGCAACGACGAATGAAAAGTTGTGCTGGACTAGGATTTGAACCCAGCATATTCGGCAGTTGCATAAACCGCTGTGCCACACGGTGACAGCGTTTAACGCAATTACACGGACTATCTGACCACGCCTCCTGGCCAACCCAAATTCCCACCTACCGCCACGTATCTGCAGCCCCTGTACGTTTCCTCCATGCTCGCAACTTTCAGATTCCCAGACGAGACCGAACGTATTTATGCATCCACTCTGAAGGTGATGGATTCATCGCCCATCGAAGTGAATCAGTTACATGAATGCATAGTGACAGTCCGATGCAGCCGACATCGTTAGTTCCTTCCGTTTCCTTTCCTTTCAACACCCCATCCTCCACCTTCAATTTACATAACAATTTATATGTTATCCAGTTATAATTTCACGTAATTTAACGCTAAAAAGTGTAAGTGACTAGTCAATGGCATCGTTTTCGTAGGCTTCCGTCAGCAGGACTCCGTGTGCACCAAAGCGGCTGTTTATCTGGCGACATGGACGTCTTATCGATAGCGATCAAAGATTCTACACCATTCCCATATTGCAATCGGTTCGGCTGCGTATGATCTTCATATTTACGTTCTTTGAGCCTTCAAAGCCGACCACCAACATTTTCAAAAATGGTTCAAATGGCTCTGAGCACTATGGGACTTAACATCTGTGGTCATCAGTCTCCTAGAACTTAGAACTACTTAAACCTAACTAACCTAAGGACATCACAAACATCCATGCCCGAGGCAGGATTCGAACCTGCGACCGTAGCAGTCGCGCGGTTCCGGACTGAGCGCCTAGAATCGCAAGACCACCGCGGCCGGCCACCAACATTTTATGAAGTGCTATGTCCTGCATAAACCCAAAGTAACCATGTTCCCGTATTCTGTACCTATTATTACGGTGACTGTGTTACTGAAGATATGAGACAACTGTTTCAAGGAGTTCCCACGCTGGGGGAGCAAGCCTCGGATTTGCGTGTCCTGATGGGAACCAATCAGTGACTCGAAAGTGTTATGTCTGAAAAATGAAGATTTTAGACCAAGGACGCGTCGTTCTCATTTAAAAAAAAAAAAAAAAACGTCTACCTACATAGGACCACAGTCCCTCAGTTATAAAGAGATCTTTCCAGGCTTCCCAGATAGTAGTGCCTGTGAAGTACATGTGTTTTTTTCAGCTCACGGAAAGAACCTAGCGACTTCCTGGCGACAGAGAAATTACAGTCTTGCCTCCACTAAACTAGTGCACCAGCCATTCCGATCATATCGTCCTTCTTTCTCCCTGTTCTTTATCTCCTTCACTACGCACCTCAAGTACAAGTTCTCTATGGTTACACATGCAGTTATATGAACATTCTGCTCTCGATTTCCTCATGTAAAAAAGTCGTAAGCCACACATACGTAATGGAATAATTGTAAACATGGAGAAGATGACCTAAAATGTTAATATTAATCAGGCCAATAGAGTAGTGGAAGTGAGAGAGTGGCTTGCCACCTTTCAGCCTTTATATGAATTGGTGTGACTAAAGTAACATGGAACGTGAAAATTAAAGCTGAATAAAATTTTAAGGTATCCTATCTATTTTTGGATAATGGTTGTTCTAAATTGTAAGATACAAGAAAAATTTGTAAATGGCTGATATTATTTATAAACTTAAAAGGATGTGCAATGTTTTATTCCTAATGAGGATGTCTGTTGTAGAACGATAAAATTTCAGAAAATTATTCCGTTCTATTGTGGCTTGATGATATAGCAACCAGTTCCTTTTGGGGCATAATCAGATTCTTTGTAGGTAGCTGGATATAAAACGCAGCTACCTTTACACAATCAGATGATGTCCTAAGAGGGTGAAATGCATATTTCGCGACCAAGACCGCTTTTTTCTCCTTCTGATATTTTTCGGGCATGCTGCCAGATGGCATCGCTATGAAGGCAACCTTCATTTTATTTTTCCTAAACGATCTTCCTGTTCTAGAAGACACGTTCCCGGCATATGAAAGGAATGCAGTTGAGTTATAGTCGTCATCAGTGTCCTCAGTGAGCTGATTGTTGTTGTTTTAGCTGGGCATGGCCTTCCTTATTTGGCATGAATTGTAGCCATTCTCTTCCAATATGCTACTCCAGTCGGGTGTAAAATGAAAGGGCGCAACGGAAAATAATAAACGCTAAAATGAAGATTGGGCCCTGTCCGACTACCCCCTGAAGCAGATCTTAGGATCTCTTAATTCTATAAATTACAGTTTAAACATAAATGAATGATGAAGGGACTAATCCATCTAAATGATAAACGTTGTTCCTGTTTATATATTTATTGTAGATTAAGTAAAAACGATTATATTAAAAAATTTACATTTCCCAAGTAAAATTACTTGTCATTTTCCCAACTCTAACCCTTATTATGACTGCGTGGTCTAATATTAACGTGAGATGACTGGCATCATCTACGTAATAAACACTAGAAGACACTATTTTGAAACATGATCTACGGTGATGTGGAACCTTATTGGATCACCAATGTGATCACAGCTGTTTAGCTTTATAGCCCAAATAAGCCGAAGCAATTTGCGATATCACCGTATGTACTTCGACCAGTGCGTCGGAGTGATGGTTTTCGTACTTGTCTGCGACGATGGAAGAACTCCAGCCACAAATAAACTCTTTCAAACACTAGGACGGCAGAAGGCAGCTCTCCGACTAATATACTCTAATACTCTCTTCTCCTCTCTGTGTTCTACAGACGAAAACCGCGAACTTCCAGCCACAAGGACGTAGGTCAGATAACGTCTCAACTTAAGTATAGGCAGAAGAAGTGCTCTCAATCACTGAACGCTGCGTATTCAATGACGACTTCCAATCCCGAGACGAAGTTCAGAATCGTATAAGTTCACAACAGTGCAGTGCCTAACCGTTCTAACTATAAAATCTCGTGAGGGCAAAGATAGCAAGTCTGTCCGTACCAACAAGAAGCTGATACTGAGCGACCATCACACACGGGAGCTCAAAACGGAAGACCTGGTCTTCCACTGCTGTCTTCCCAGCAAGGCTCGGCTCCCCATAGTCGTAATTCAGAAAATGAATCATATTCTCGATACCACGGAATATTCTCCCTCTTTACAGATTCTTACGAACGCTGACATACCATATTTTAATCTTTTCTCGTCCAGTGCGTAAAGTTTGCGAGGGAAAACCTATATTCGTACAATGGTACGCTTTTGAGTAAAACCCCTTGGAAATAACCGAGCCTGTGTGGTTTCCGAGGTGCCGCTTCTTCGTTCCTCTCATCTGCGTCCAAGATTTTCAGCGTTTCCGAAGTATAATCCTTTCGGTTAAGCTACAATTCAGCCGGTCGCAATTCTATTGTGCTCCAGCGCTTAGGTGCTACGACGCACATCTTGCTACTTCCTGTGTTTAAGCAGGACCAACACACCTGTGTGGGCCGGCCGAAGTGGCCGTGCGGTTAAAGGCGCTGCAGTCTGGAACCGCAAGACCGCTACGGTCGCAGATTCGAATCCTGCCTCATGGATGTTTGTGATGTCCTTAGGTTAGTTAGGTTTAACTAGTTCTAAGTTCTAGGGGACTAATGACCTCAGCAGTTGAGTCCCATAGTGCTCAGAGCCATTTGAACACCTGTGTGGGCCTTCCACCTACGGCTTCAGTTCCGCCAGCCATTTCATTTGCACTGGTGTTCCAACCTCTACTCAAATGTTCAAATGTGTGTTGCATCTTATGGGACTTTGCTGCTAAGGTCATGAGTCCCTAAGCATACACACCACTTAACCTAAATTATCCTGAGGACAAACACACACACCCATGCCCGACGGATGCCTCGAACCTCCGCCGGGACCAGCCGCACAGTCCATGACGGCAGCGCCGAGACCGCTCGGCTAATCCCGCGCGGCGAACCTCTACTAGCAGGCAATCATTCATTACGTCATTTTTATAATAAAGACACTGCAATAAGCGTTAACAATTATTTACATGATGTACGTGACAATGTCAGTCTCCTTTATATATTCGTATATACGATGTACAGCCTATCACATGATACCTAATTGTGTTTGTAGATGTGGATGAGTGCTTGTAAGGTGCTAAATTATAGCCACCTTACACTCTTTAAAAACCCTTTCCAAGTATTTTAATTCTGCTTGGTGGTTTCTAAAATCCGATATTATGTGTGCCCAATGTACTAACGTACTAAGAAGACTGGCGGCTTGTGTGACGCGATGGCAGGAAGACGCCTGGAAATATAGGTCTGTGTGCGTGGTTTTACTGTACATCAAATAAAATCAAGATAATCTTCTGTCTGCAAGTGAAGAGCTTGGCCCTGGTTGGATCCAATAAAGTCTACAACTGAAAAAAATTGGATTTCTACAAAATTCCCTGTGAGTGTGAGGCTGCAAATATGAGCCACATGACACGAACAGTCCGAGAGTGTTGTGCAGGACACGAAAGATACACCCATCTTCGGCAACCGTTAAAATCAGCAGTAACAGAACAATGTAGTTCCTTGGGACACTCAATGGAATACAACAGAACAAAAATTTTAACTCCAGTTTCTCTTTTCTGGGATTCTATAATCAAGAAATCGGTGGAAATACGTCTTGCCGATAATCTTAAAAATGATGATAATGGCTTTCAGCTGGATAAAAACTGGAATCCTGTAAATTAAATTTCCCAATCCTAGCCGAATCGACGGGGTCATTCGATACTCAATGATTATGTTATTCCTCACTTATACCAGTCAGGGCAGCACACAAAACTCGTCTGTCCTGCGCATGCCATCAACTAATGCACGCTCCTAAAGAAGCCAGCACATTTGGCAAGCACTGGATTCGGTATAAATGCACCTCGGCCCTTCAGCAGTTATCTACTCACCTGCAGATGGCCGGACACCTCTGGGCCGAATCATGGTGTCAGAATATCGACGGGATCTGGCTGAACATACGAATATTGATATAGAAAGAAATCAGCCGGGAAAATTTCAGAAATTGCAACACTATTTTATTCTGAGATAAAAGTTCTTGTTCATGTAATAAGATACATATTTTGAGATATTCTGTAATATTGGTGTTTATAACACGAATATTGCATTCCTAAAATATAGGTGTCATTGTAGTTTAAGTAATTTCTTGAGAAATGTTTTAAATATACAGATAATAAGAGTGTGGGTCAAATGAAAACCTTAAATGTTCCCTTAAATTTTTTTATTGAACAAAAGCGGAACATAAGTGCATCATTTTTCGACATAGATTCCCTGTCGTTCGACACACTTTCTCCAGCGAATAGCAAGCGCACGGAATCCTCTGAGATATATATATATATATATATATATATATATATATATATATATATATATATATATATATATATATATTATGGCTGTGTGCACAGCCCCTCCTGTACCGCCTGCTGCATCTCTTCATCGAAACGAAATGTCTTTCCTTCCATCGCCTCTTTGAGTGATCCAAACATGTGATAACCACTTGATGCGGGGTCTGGTGAATGTGGCAGAGTATCAGAGTGCCGGTCATCGATAGTTGCCAGCGTTGCACGTACGGTACGACACCGAGCAATGTCATGTTGAAAAGTGATACTCGTAATTAGAAGTCCACGTCGCTTTGCTCCTATTGCAGGCATAAGCTAATTTTTTAACACATTTGAGTTTGACGCACTGGTGATGGTGTTTCTCCTAATCATGTAGTGTTCCAAGACAATGATTTGTTCATACGAAAAGAGGGTCACCAAACCCTTCCCTGCAGATGGCTGCGTCCGTACTTTCTTGGTTTTGGTGATTTGGTCTTGCTATTATGGTTTCGTGTTGGTGGTAGTGCACACTTTTTCGGTTTTCTGCAAACGATTCTCGTGTAGAGGCCGTAAACTTCTACTTCAAAGGCCCCAAAAGTTCTGGAGGGAGCTGCTGTGGCATCCACCTTGCTGACACTACGCGAATCTTAAGCACTTCTAGATTTATGTGATGTGTTGAACTGTGCCTAATGTTCAGATCTGCGGCTATTTCATCCACCGTCACTTGGTGATTTTCCATAGCAATGGCTTCAAATTGTGTAGTAGACTCTGGTGTCACAATAAATTGTGCTTGACGTGGGCGCTGAGCATCTGTCACAAGAGTCACGCCGTTTTCGAACTTCCTGCTCCACTCACATACTTACTGCATACTGGAACTTCATTCGCCGATTGATTTCAACAGGTTTTGTGGCTTAACTACTCAGAAAACGTAACTACTCATAACGTCATACTTCCAGGGTGCACGTCACAAATGGGATAACCATTTTGAACTGTTATGTGTCCTTGCTTCGCTTCTCTGTAATATGCTGCGCATGTAGAGCACTGCTTACGTCATAGTTAACAATATTGCAAACTTACAAAGGAGCTGCACAAACTGTCAGCTTTTAATTACACTTTTAAGGTTTTCATTTGATTCCGCCTTACTATTCCTATGAATTGCAGATGAGATATTCTTGGTTATTTCTTAAACGAGTTTGACATCAAATATAATTTATATTAACAAGTCAAAATACATCGATTCCTTTCAAATGCCTTGGAAATTTTTATGTATAATAGGTGTAGGATAATGACGCAATACTAGTTCGCCTCATGCAACAGTGGGTAGGGCCCCTATATTCTGGAACTGAGATTGGTCATGTTTTTCCATTCTGGTGGACTCCAGTCGAAATGCGCGATGGAATGGTAGTGACTGACACCTAAGCACATGCTCATTCCGAGTCGGCAGTTTAGCAGGCCCCGAAAACTATAAAATTCCTGTGCAGACTTAAAAGTAAACCCCTCAACACAAAATTCTAGTCACTGAAGAAAAGGTCTCAGAGAACAAGAATTGTTACGAGAGAAAAGAAAAATATGGACAGATAAAACGTGGAAAGAAGGGGAAAATAGAATTTGGAGCTCTTTTGAAGAGATTTTATGTTCCTAATGGACTTACCTGAACAAGTAAATATGATATTAAGAAAGTGATGAGAAAAGTTTCAAACTATTAAAACTATGAAATATTTTTTTCTCTAGAGTATTAATGACTATCTGCTTAGTTTTGGTTTGGCTTAACCAGTGTGTTTTTCTTCGATTGCTATGTATTGCATTTATCGGTTCATTAGAATACTTATTTCGGCCAAAAAGGCTATGTTGTCTTTGAATCTCAGCATAGTTTTTCCCCCCTTTTTGGCGTTGTGGTACCTTCTAAAATTTGTTTTTACAAAAGATTCGTTAGCCAGAAAGGCAATAAACTTAGTGCCTGTCTAACACACTTCCTAATACGAAGTGACCAGCTCAGGAGCTATATTGCCGTTGTATAGCTCTTTCTTTCTAAATTTCCTCAAATCTGCGGGAAAGTATGTGACTAGGTACTGCGAAGATCAGTTTTCGGTTTGTCTGCAAACTGATGATCATCGACAGGTGTTCTCAGTGGAGGTAATCTGTGTCACATCGCCTGTGATGTTATTTTCCTGATGGTCTCTTTCAGTTCCACACCGACACCAATTTCTAACTTTCTTTGCGGTGACGAAAGGGGTAATGCTTTTGCTCGTCTGTTAACGTTATTTCCGGATACGTGACTGTAATATTTCAACCGTCACTTCCAGAAATTATGACCGATTTATCCTATGCACCAACACAGATTTTTCAGATCTCCTTTTCATCTACATACCACCCACGCAGCTTGGACCGAAATTTTTCTTTAGGATTCGTCTATCGCCTTTCTGTGTCTTGAATTTGTCATATGCAGCCAATTATCAAGGTTTGCGATGAACACCATGCCAGCCATTCCACCAAAGAATTGCGTTTTGGAACGTTGAGTGATTGTTACGTCTGTTCAGCGTGGTTCTGACTTTTTTAATCATCAAATTTTTTTTCTCTGCACGCGGTTTGTAGGTTGTTCGCCTCTGAATTTTGGCTAATTTCTAAGAATGATTGCCTATCGAAGTCGCGGGGTCCAAATGATACATATCGAACGTGCGATCGAATTCGATCATGCGACCCCGGTGGCGGGCGTTGTGATCGTTATATTTATTTTGTTTTCCGTCGTTCCCCTACTTGATCTAAATTACATACCTCCATGAATTATTTGTGAGTTGTTAGGGAAACCCAGACGATTTATGTCGTTAGTGAGTGGGATATCTGGTGTTCTTGACGTTTCTTCGGTGGATTCTCTCACATCCAGTAACCTAATTCCATGTTTACGCAGCGTAGAAAATTGTTCAACTCTTTGTAGCAAATACGGAGTACTACCGGACGAGGAAAGAAGGTACTTTGTAGACTGTGGTGGAGCGAAATACATAAAACTTCGTAAGAACAGTTTCGACGCTGAAATACTGTTACAATTTCATTGCGGACAGTGCGAAAAACGAACGAGTATCACGAAGAATACAAGGTTCGTCTCTTCCAAATTATCCATTCACACCACCGTAATGGACTTTCACATGACGACAACACCGACGACGCGTAAGTTAAGTCGTCTCATTTACAATTACTGTACAAGCATTTTTGTAACGCTCTTCTTTTGTCGTTGCTGTAGTGACCAACATAAACATACTCATAACGGCCGCCAAAGTCGCATGATCGATTTACGATCGCACGTTCGATATGTACTGTTTGGACCCCGTGATTTCGATAGGCAAACATTCTTCGAAATTACCGGATTTTGAAACAGTGTCGAATGCACTATTGTACGTTACATTGTCGAAGTATCGGAGAAAGAAACAAAAAGATATATTTCAGTCTGAACGAGGATTTGTTGGCCTCACAATGATTCTTTGAAAATAATAATTACCAAAGAGTAGATACAGAGCAATGTAGTTTGCTGAGAGACACGGCCGGCTGCCGCCCCCGCCCGCCCCCCGACCAGTGGAGAGCGGCTGAGAGGGAGCTGCGCCCCTTTAGGGCGGGGAGTGCCCCGCAGCGCCCTGCCACCTTGCCGCACCCTCCACAGGGCCCCTCATCCCTGCGGCGGCGGCAGCAGCAGGCGTTAATCGACTGAGGCCCGCCGACGAGCGCCCTAAAAACAGAGCAACGTCGCAGCCTCGCGGTTACCAGGGAATGGCCCATTAGACAGGGCCTGTTGGTGAGCGCGGCGCCTTCCCTTACAGCCAACCCCGGCGGCCCCAAGGGCGTCGTCGCCCAAGACTACAGTGCATTCGACTGTAACCAGATACCAGTCGGTTTTCCCTTATTGCCGATTCATACGCAATAATACTTGAAGTTATTGCTCTAATTTTGTGGTAAGCACGTCATATCTTCTTAAAAAACTGTTGATTTTTATTTCAGAACTACCATTTCAAGGATTACAACCACTGTCATAATGATATTTTTTGCAGCGACTAGCAGATTCTTGTATTCCTTTCATGTTGCTGGAGTGGCTGAACAGACGGCTCCTTACATAAGCTATCCTTTCTCGTAGGAAGTATTTTCTGTATCTGTATCGTGTGTTGTTTAGTTATGTACTTTAATGAAACCACATACATTTTTTATTTTTCTGACAGCTATTTTACTATAGACACATTTACTAAATGTTGTTTCTTTGACCCTTACGAGTATATCATTTCCAGTGCATAATTTCGAGTATTTTTTGCCTGTCTTCGCTTGCTGGTGGGGAAAACATGCCAAAAGCGCATTGCAGTGTATAAAATTATTAAAAAAAATGTTACTGGTAGTAAAATAAAACAAATAATTTGTAGGATAAAACATAATGTCTTCCATTCTTTTAACAGGGAAAGCAATCTTACCGGTGTACTATTTTAGTGGAAGCACTTGCAATACTCTGTTCACATTTGATTCCTTCATCAGAACATTCCCGAAGCTGCCAATCGTTTAAATGAGTGAAATAGTTGAACAGATAAACATTGTTAGTAAAATCTTTCTGGAACGCTATATTTCAGAACTACAAATTTTATAGTTATATGTTTTTCACCCACCGATCATGAAACAAACTATAATTTCAAGACAGATCATTTTCGTAAAGAAATTTATAACTGAAATTAACTATTGGGAAATCGTACTTCATGAAACTTATGATGTGATTTAAGATTTCTTTATTTCTTACTCTTACTAATATTCCAGCGGTCTAGAGCGCTCGCGGTTCTAGGCGCGCAGTCCGGAACCGTGCGACTGCTACGATCGCAGGTTCGAATCCTGCCTCGGGCATGGATGTGTTTCATGTCCTTAGGTTAGTTAGGTTTAATTAGTTCTAAGTTATAGGGGACTGATAACCACGGCAGTTGAGTCCCATAGTGCTCAGAGATATATTTTTGGTCTAGAGCGTAAGTCTGGTAATATACACACAGTTAAATTGATTTTTCTTATTTTCCCGTTTATTTTTGTATGTATCCTAATACAAGCTGCATATTATTTATATCGAAGAAAAATAAATTAGTGGGCCAAAGGTGTTGTTTCAGAGAATTACAGCTGCCCTAAAGACTGGATTGTTGCAGTGATCACTTATCTTATACCTCAGGCAAGGTAAACATTCGTCGGAATTATAGGTCTTCATTTTTGTTTCAATTTAGGCCTTCATTTGTCTTTCAGTTTACGAAAAATCTCTTACTCTACCTTTCAAACACATTTTAGAGATTATTGTGTATTTATTATCTCCTTTTCATATTATCTTCGTCAGAAAGTTGGAAGTCAAGAAAGGCAAGCCACTAGTCAAGTCAATACTTAAGTGTAACTTCTTTTTTGTACCATCTCTAGCACAAGCCTTCTTTTTTAAATTTTCTTAATCCCATGACAATCTGTTTGCCTAATATATGCTTTGAATGGCTGCTATTCTACAACCGACATAGTTAGTAACAAAGTATTATCAAAATGTTTTTCGACACGACATTTGCCTGCAACTTGATTATTTTTACCTCTGCCATTACATGGCTCAAATGTGTAGTATCTGACAGATATTCTAATAATAATGATACAGACGCGTGAATGTCTTGTAATAACAGCTGGGAAATCCTCACGGCTGATCCGACACGGCTGTGAACAGCCATGGAAGTTTAACAGTGAGGATATCTGCTTTGGGAAAGACGAGGATATCCACATCGATCTGGCCGAGCGGTTCTAGGCGCTTCAGTCTGTAAGCGCTACGGTCGCAGGTTCGAATCCTGCCGCGAGCAGGGATGTGTGTGATGTCCTTAGGTTAGTTAGGTTTACGTAGTTCTAAGTTCTGGGTGACTGAAAACCTCAGATTTTAGTCCCACAGTGATCAGAGCCATATGAACGATTTTTTATTTATTTATTTATTTATTTTGATCTGGACGTCAGTGTTGGTGTCCACTTTCCTATTACAGGTATATTCGAAATTCGTCATTCCCATGGTCTTGGAGCGTAATAGCTTGAGCCAATGAATCATTAGCCGCCTAGGACTAACCTAATGGGCCATCAGATCTCTGGAACACACCTGAGTTAACGGATACGGACTTTCCAGTCAGTCTACCAGGAAGGTGTCTAACGATAATTGTTGTCAAAGACTTCGACTCGATTTGGTTTCGGGATCCGGTGGGTGATATACCCGATGTTCCACAATGACTTCGAAATTCGATGTTGTACGGACTGCGGTTTACCGTTAACTGTCATGTTAGTAATGTATACTTCCGCCTTTATTCTCTAGGTGAAGCTATTCATAACACCTGGCAAATTTGTGCCTGGAACTACACTATGTGGCGTGTGTAGCACAATACTGATCACACTTTCCAGGCTAGTACCACTGCTTGCACCTTGCCGCCGGCGAGTGGTAGTTTCTCCCTTTGGATAGCGAGTGTTTTTCTGCATAACTATCAGAGCAGTGATGAATGTGTTTAATAAGATCAACCATGTGGCGTTTAAAAATACAATCCAGATTGAACCTTAGAAACCTACCAAAATAATTAAGAGACACTTAACATCCGCCATCTACTGGCAAGTAAAACTGATGGCATGCAATTAGGAAAAGCAAGCCGACAAGTTTACGTACACTATAATCAGTGCGTCATGCGGACTAAGTGCATATGTAGGGCCATAACAAATTCTTTCTTTATGAGCAAAACTGAACGTGGTTGGCTAGTTAAGCTTTTAGGATCTCGCTTTAGAACGAGTGACAGAGGGGGCAACCACTTTATTAGTAACCATTCTTTATTCAAGACCCTTTTATCAGAACTCACAATATAAACCATATGTGTACACAATCTATCCTGCAACATATATATTACTAGTTAACAGATTTAGAAAAAAATGCAACACTAAAAGACACTGGAGGAAATTTGGAAGGAAAGAGCAGTGTGCTGAAATCACGTTATCTACTGCTTAATTTATGTGAGACCAGTTACAGCTGTCCAAATCAGGCATGAGACTTCTAAACCGCAAGGTAATAACCAAAAACACACAGTAAAATGGCTTAAATAAGATCATCTCAAGGGTTTACAAAATCTGCTTTACACACGATGATGAATAACCAGAATTACAAATAATTCACCTATAAACTACGCATAACGTTTGGGATTGAAGTTGAATGCTGACCATAATTCCCAGAAAGTAGAAACATAAGTGAACAATCACCCGATCATCGACTCCAGTCAGGTGAGAATATCCATAAGTCGCCCTCGTCTTCAATCTTTTGGAACAGGCTGAATGAATACAACCCGACAATACAGCGGACACAGGTTTCTTCGGAATGATCGAAATCGAAGTACAAATAGGTTCCCAAGCAACACATGCAAGTACCTTCTACATCTGGCAATCTCCACTGATCCAACTGACACAGGACATCATGTAACTCGCTCTGACAAACATTCCAAATGCAGCAGCGAGCCAAGAACCTTATCGACCATGGCCTTATGGTGGTTACTACTCGCCGTCGCCACATGGACCCCTTGATACCTGATCACTGCAAGAGAAAACCATCCCATCGATCGCGCTTAAATAGACTGAAGCCTCAGTTCGCTCTCCTCTGGTTGCGGGAAATCTCTCTGGCTACCCCAGGAATTGATTTTGCCAACAAGAGGGATCTATCGACATCGAATCACGCGACGATGTCCCCGCACGGCACAACCTTCAACAGGACCTGGTGCTGTAATCTTACAAACACAATGGCGCAATCTGTTTAGAACTATTCAGTGTGTCGAGATAGTGTGAAATAGTTAATTCTGTTCACTGGGGCCTCCCACAATGTTTTACGTGTGTCGTTTGATCTTATGCACCTTGTACAAGCGTACGCTCTAAATGGCCAGCGGTCATGCTAGATATTGAGCATTACGAGTATGTAGGTATATGGTGTTTGTAAATGGTTAAGTTCACGGGTATCTACAATATATAGTTTGTCCAGACTAGAGGTATACAAAGGCATTTGTTTATATTTCAGTACCTCTAGAGACTCATAACTTTAACTGTCCATCATTGTATACTGGAGCTCAAACTTGTTATGTATGTTGGTGCAGTTCTGTTCGGACACCGTTTGTAGCTCGAAAGATATCGAAATGGTACTCCACTTCTCGCCACATGTTCGTAAGCATGAAAGCTTTTTTAACCTCGAATGGGGCGTAGTCTCAAATCTACATCTCGAACCCTTCTTCTGTAAGTAATATTCTTGATAGACGCACATGCTCTGAAATCAGAGAAGTCAGACTGGGAGACCGGACGGCCCCTTCTGGTCCAAAGTTCAGGAAACGTCTCATGGAAAAATACGGTAACATTCCCACGATAGTCGTGTGGGGCACCATCCTGATGGTAAATGACGCCGGGAGGCATCTGCGGAACTGCACGGTTCGGCAACACATCGAGATAGGTCTGCCCTGTCACTGACGCCTTTGCACAACGCGACTCATCTCTGTTCATGAAATGGTCAGTACCACATCTTGGAGAGTTTCTCCAGCGATAGCGTATCTACGCAACAACATGAAACGGCAAGTTCTTTCGTTACAATCATTTTTTTTTGTGGGTAGCTCTAGCCCTGACATCCTGTATTATGTTTATTCTATAATCTTACGGGACATGTTTGCGGTAATGTGCTGAGCTACAGTCCCCTCATTAGCATTTCCAAGTTATAGATAATTCGTCTGTGTACTGGGCGGCTGCACCATCTTTATCTTAGGTTACTAATAAAAGACTCAGTTGTTTCTATTGTTGATACTGAGCTTATTCAGGTTGGCCATTGTGGGATTATTTATGCCTTCTACACTCCTGGAAATTGAAATAAGAACACCGTGAATTCATTGTCCCAGGAAGGGGAAACTTTATTGACACATTCCTGGGGTCAGAAACATCACATGATCACACTGACAGAACCAAAGGCACATAGACACAGGCAACAGAGCATGCACAATGTCGGCACTAGTACAGTGTATATCCACCTTTCGCAGCAATGCAGGCTGCTATTCTCCCATGGAGACGATCGTAGAGATGCTGGATGTAGTCCTGTGGAACGGCTTGCCATGCCATTTCCACCTGGCGCCTCAGTTGGACCAACGTTCGTGCTGGACGTGCAGACCGCGTGAGACGACGCTTCATCCAGTCCCAAACATGCTCAATGGGGGACAGATCCGGAGATCTTGCTGGCCAGGGTAGTTGACTTACACCTTCTAGAGCACGCTGGGTGGCACGGGATACATGCGGACGTGCATTGTCCTGTTGGAACAGCAAGTTCCCTTGCCGGTCTAGGAATGGTAGAACGATGGGTTCGATGACGGTTTGGATGTACCGTGCACTATTCAGTGTCCCCTCGACGATCACCAGTGGTGTACGGCCAGTGTAGGAGATCGCTCCCCACACCATGATGCTGGGTTTTGGCCCTGTGTGCCTCGGTCGTATGCAGTCCTGAATGTGGCGCTCACCTGCACGGCGCCAAACACGCATACGACCATCATTGGCACCAAGGCAGGAGCGACTCTCATCGCTGAAGACGACACGTCTCCATTCGTCCCTCCATTCACGCCTGTCGCGACACCACTGGAGGCGGGCTGCACGATGTTGGGGCGTGAGCGGAAGACGGCCTAACGGTGTGCGGGACCGTAGCCCAGCTTCATGGAGACGGTTGCGAATGGTCCTCGCCGATACCCCAGGAGCAACAGGCGAACTGGCTGACACTGACGGCGGCGGTGCACAAATGCTGCGCAGCTAGCGCCATTCGACGGCCAACACCGCGGTTCCTAGTGTGTCCGCTGTGCCGTACGTGTGATCATTGCTTGTACAGCCCTCTCGCAGTGTCCGGAGCAAGTATGGTGGGTCTGACACACCGGTGTCAATGTGTTCTTTTTTCCATTTCCAGGAGTGTATTTGCTGGTGGACTGAGGCACCAGTAACAAGGTCCATGTGACGACGCTGTTCTCATAGAAAACATCAGGGCTGCTGCTAAGAAAAGCTTAGTACCTTATTATTGCCTTTACTTTAATGATTATGTAACTGTTTTAATCGTTTGATTGTATACAAAGTGTGCATTGGTATTTTGCACTCACTGCAGTTCCTGCTCGCTGGACCTGGTTGAGTCGTATATCATCAAACTGAAAACGGTGCTAAAGTTTACTAGGATTTTCTTAAGTCTCTTGTTGTCTCTCAATTTTGAAGTAAAACTATTGAAGAATTTTGTGCAGTGGTACGGAACACAGCGTGAACTTCAAATTAAATATTTCTTTTTGATTATTGTGATCATGTTTGGAGTTCATGTATTCCAGACATTAAGGACTGAAACACAGTTTTGAGATCAGTTACTATTGCAGTGTTATCATTGAAAGAATAATTATTGTTTTGTAGCACCATTAACAATTGAAACAGCAAATGGGACGCTAAAAAAAAATTAAAGGGCGCACTACAAGCTGCGTTGTGCGCACGAAGGGAGTCTCCGTCAGTATATTACCATTCTTTAACGAGCCTTTGGATGAATGGAAGTTGTATCTTCGGAGATTACAGGAACACTCACAAGCCTTCAAAGCAACGCATCCGTAGTTTAGAAACTGCAGTCCCCGGAAATATTGAAAATGCGTTGGATGTTGTACTCGATAGAGGATCAAGGTAAGTTGCTGTTTTAACATGTTTTAGAAGTGTTTACTTAACATTACAGTCCAGGTCTTACAGCTATGTTAAAAATCAGTCAGTATCAGAAGTAAGATAACTAAACGCCCCAAAGTATCATCAGGGAGTGTAAGTCGTCACACATTACTGTCTGATGAAATCTCCAGCACCGGTAACCGTATGGAGAGTCGGAAATTATACAATATACTGTTCCTCACACTTCCGGTAAGGGTTGTATGGAATGTGAAACGATAAAAGTACATTCATGTGTTTGAGACTGGCTTGTACTGTTATAGTACAAGAATAAGAACTAAGGTGCAATCAGTGTAGTCGATGAGATATCTATCATGTACATAGCGCCATAAGATATGATGTGCTTAGTGGTTTTGTCTCTCTTACCTGAACAAGCATCGTATTCCAGAACTACATACAGAACTCATGTGCTGCATTTTTAATCGTTAACGCCTCCTTTTCGATTTTAGCCTAATTAATTTGCTGTAGAGGTTGCCTGCTTTTGTGCTGGGAACTTCTATTTCTTCATCAGAATGGAGTAGTGGAATAAAGCCAAATCTGGCACACTTTTGATATCAAATTAATTGACTAATTAATCAAACTGATCGGTGAAACCTTTCCCCACACCTCCTCTCTGGGAAATCCCCAGCCCTTCCCGATCCCCTCGCAAATTCTGCTCCACTTATGGTTTCAAATTAATTGAATGATTAATTTAATTGAACATTTAATTACCCTGTTCACCTCTGTTAAACCCAAGCCCTCCTCTCCTACCCTCCTAATTGGGGGGAAATTGAAAAATCGACGGAAAATTCAAATTTTTTGACAGCCGCTATGGCCGGGCGGTTCTAGGCGCTTCAGTCTGGAACCGAGCTGCTGCTACAGTCGCAGGTTCAAATCCTGCCTTGGGCATGGATGTGTGTAATGTCCTAAGGTTATTCAGGTTGAAGTACTTCTAAGTCTAGGGGACTGATGACCTCAGATGTTAAGTCCCATAGTGCTTAGAGGCATTTGAACCTTTTTTTTCAAATTTTCGTCCTAAATTCGCATTTGGTAGGTAAATTCAATAGTTAATTACGTTGCACTGTAAAGGACATAATAATAATAATAATAATACGTACGTTCGTGTGACGAGTGCCTCCCGTCGGGTAGGCTGTTCGCCTTGTGCAAGTCTTTCGATTTGACGCCACTTCGGCGACTTGTGCGTTGATGGGGATGAAATGATGATGATTAGGATATCACAACACCCAGTCCCTGAGCGGAGAAAATCTCCAACCCAGCCGGGAATCGAACCTGGGCCCTTAGGATTAATATTCTGTCGCGCTGACCACTCAGCTACCAGAGGCGGACATAATAATAATAATAATAAATATTAATAACAATAATAATGATACTATATTGGATATTTATAAAAATTCAATTTGCATATCAATGGTTTGGATGGCTTTAGGGTACTCTCTTTGTTTCATCATCTTTGGAATACGAATACAGTCTAATTATGATTTTTTGTTGTTAGTCTAGTATTAGAGAGTTGCTCCAGATAGTCTAGCCGACAACCCTATTTGAGAAGCATAATTAATTATAAAAGGATAGCAAACTATCTCTGAAGTGCTAGGGAGCAGCCTCCTGGCTATTGACCAGTGAAGAACTGCTGGCAGGGGCATAATGATGGGTAACAATATTCGGTCAGTGACCTACTGTCTCAATGCTGCCATTTTTCTTCTTTATTGTTATTGCATACCCCTGCCCCATGCAGGCAGGGGTGGGCTGGCAGTGGCACAGTTCACTGCTCTTCAGCCAAAAGATCACATCAAATATCACAGAAGAATGGTTCATACATAAAATGGGGATAAAGGATGACGTTTGCACGTGAGAGGGGGCAAGCAATTGGAGTTTAACGATACAAAAAAGGAAGGGTAGGAAGATTAGGCACATTTACATAAAATCCACACATAATTAAAATGAAGACATAGCACATAAATGCTGGCAGCACGAAGAGCACAATTAAAAACTGTGTTCACAGCATGGGAGCCACAGGGGATGAAGACACCAGAAACACATGACACTTACGTGACATACACAGCGAACACCTATACCTGACAGAGAGAAACTGGATTAAAATGGAGGGGAAATACAGGATGGGAAGTGGGAGGGGTGGGGAGGGAGTCCGAGAAATGGCCATAGGTAGGGAAGGTATGAGGATCAGAGTTAATAGGAGGGATAAATGAAGGGAGAGAGGGCATCATCCGGGAGGGGGAGTTGATGGAAGTCACCTTGGGGAAGGAGATGAAGCGTGTAGAGGTGGGAAACATCGATGAAGGTCCAGCAGTGGGCGGGGATTCGAGAGGAGAGGGTCAACCATGGGATTGGGGGGATCAAGTCTGCAGGAGGTGTAGAAGTCTCAGATATGTTCCAGGAAAAGGAACAGAGGGGGGGAAAGAGATCAGGTCATAGAGGATCCGCATGGGGGACAGAAGGAATATACGAAAAGTGAGGAGGAGTGCATGGAGCTCGAGGATTTTTTGAGTGGCATGTGGAGATCAAGGCGGATCTGGCATAGCAGATGATGGGACAAATCAAGGATTTGTAGGTGTGGAGGAAGGCAAATGGCTTAATCCCCTATGACTGGCCGGAGAGGAATTTAAGGAGGTGGAGGCAGTTGTGGGCATTGGATTGGATAGAGCAAAGATGAGGGGTCCAGGTAAGGTGACGGTCAAAGTTTTTGATTACCACCTCCTTCATTAACCCATCTTCTCAAATCTTCTATGGTCGATAATGGTGCTGGTACAGGTATGTGAGAATGGGGTGCTCCTCTCAATCCTTGCCCCAATATATAAGAGTTGTGTAGCAACAGCACTGAGGGATGAAACACATTTATAAATATGAATAAGTTGCGAGTCGCATCCTAGCTAACAGAAAATGGAAACACACCATATGGTATTTTTTACAAGTGTACTGTTGATTATCTTAAATGAACATTGAGAGGTGACCATTGATCCAGCAAACAGCATCTCTCATCTTTATTTTATTGAACATTGGTACCTCCAATGAAATTTCTCATCTTTATTTTATATTACAGAAAGATTTTATAACAAAATACTTGTAATGATAATCGAGTTCTTATAAGAACTTCATTTTACCATTCTTAGCATTCCAACACTCAGTAAGAAGTAAAAAACTCAATCAATCAACCTAAGGTGTTTAGACTTCCGTAAAAAACAACTGGACTAGTTTTAAAATTCCACAAGAATAATAAAACCAGTATAGATAAAAAAGGGTCTGATTGAATGATTTGAGATGATGTAAGGTAAAGCAGAAGAAAGAAACCTTAACCTCAGGTTGGCCCGGAAGGAACTAGTGGCTAGGCGGCAAGAGAGCACTCGCACTGGGGACTCTGGACTGGATGGATGCATCTTGGTAATGGCTGAGCATAATTGCACAAAGAGGAGATAGGAATGAAATACTTAAGGCAATAATTATTCACTATAAGTGACTATCTTCTTTTTCAGCTTACGTTAGAAATAGTTTTAGTAAATTTTGGACGGGAGAAAATCTATGTGGGCAGGTAGAACTTGTGCATGTGAGAAATTTGTGTCAGTAAGTTGATACGTTAAGTTTCATTAAGTCGAAAATTAAGATTTCGAACCAGTTCGGGTTTAAATAAAAGTTTATTGCTATTACTTTACTTGGTATACAGAATGCGTGTGGCGAACATGGGTAATTTTATCACCTTGTACACACCACAGGGGGAAGACGAAGCAGATGAACGGTGTGGCTTAAAAAGTGATTGGTACCGTTAACATTAAGCAGGAACCAACAAATCTTTTTCGTATACTTTTCAATTTCGGAACTTTGAACAACTGGAGACTGCAGGGGATAACGTTATTTTTATGTAAAAGTAAATTCGCGAATGACAGTAATAACAGTAACACATAGGGATAACATATCGGAAGATAAATTATTGAGTGTGGGGAACTTTGCAAAATAAACCACTAAAATTAGAGGAGCGACTTCGCGTATGGGAACTGTAAGCACAGTGTAGAATAAAAGTGTGATATTGAGTAACTTTTGGAAGGGACGAATGAAAGATGTTGTTGTAAAATTAGATGTACTGTTTTGGAGGGGAAGAACAATTGAATCCATTCAGCCTCAGCTACGATACTTGTGTGGTTCCTTAATCGAGTCAATTTACATAAACGGACTTTTTTTTAAAGTCTTAACCAGATCCCAACTGAATAGTGGGCAGCGTTGCAATTGATCAACCACGTGAGCGAAAAGTATATGACCAAGGGTGATCATAAAAAATAAACTAGTTATGAAAATTCACTTGGAAATGACGAGAAGGTAGTGATATAGATGCTAAACTTTGCAATTACAGATATTCATTGCTTAGCTCAGTAGCTAAAACGTAAGTGTGAGTAAATGCGAGAGATCGAATGTTTACAGTTGTGGAAACCATCTCACCTTGTCCTTGGGTCTAATGTTGAGAATTACGAGACCAAAGTAGTGTAATTTAAATTTAAGAAATCGTAACATTTCTCACAGTCAAAGAACCCAGTTGCAACAAGCTTATGTGAAAACATAGTGAAATGAGTAAAAGAAATTTTTTAAATTCTCGTAAGGTGAGTTAGTGTTTCTGATTACAGTCATTATTAGGGCACCCGTATTATTGTCGAATGATGTGGAAATATATGGAGAATGAGTAAAAGCCTAATTCTGCAAATTCTAGTAAGATGAATTACTGTCCTCGTTACGAACAATGTCAGAGCACCCGCATTAATGATAGAATGGAATAGATGTTCCTTATATGGACAACATAAAGAGTACATGGCACGAACAATGTCTAAGAGAAGAGAGGTGGATCTATTATGTTGGTGGTTATAAAGAATATGGTTGGCTACAGGCGTTACAATTATAGTCGAGTGAACTTATACACTCCTGGAAATGGAAAAAAGAACACATTGACACCGGTGTGTCAGACCCACCATACTTGCTCCGGACACTGCGAAAGGGCTGTACAAGCAATGATCACACGCACGGCACAGCGGACACACCAGGAACCGCGGTGTTGGCCGTCGAATGGCGCTAGCTGCGCAGCATTTGTGCACCGCCGCCGTCAGTGTCAGCCAGTCTGCCGTGTCATACGGAGCTCCATCGCAGTCTTTAACACTGGTAGCATGCCGTGACAGCGTGGACGTGAACCGTATGTGCAGTTGACGGACTTTGAGCGAGGGCGTATAGTGGGCATGCGGGAGGCCGGGTGGACGTACCGCCGAATTGCTCAACACGTGGGGCGTGAGGTCTCCACAGTACATCGATGTTGTCGCCAGTGGTCGGCGGAAGGTGCACGTGCCCGTCGACCTGGGACCGGACCGCAGCGACGCACGGATGCACGCCAAGACCGTAGGATCCTACGCAGTGCCGTAGGGGACCGCACCGCCACTTCCCAGCAAATCAGGGACACTGTTGCTCCTGGGGTATCGGCGAGGACCATTCGCAACCGTCTCCATGAAGCTGGGCTACGGTCCCGCACACCGTTAGGCCGTCTTCCGCTCACGCCCCAACATCGTGCAGCCCGCCTCCAGTGGTGTCGCGACAGGCTTGAATGGAGGGACGAATGGAGACGTGTCGTCTTCAGCGATGAGAGTCGCTTCTGCCTTGGTGCCAATGATGGTCGTATGCGTGTTTGGCGCCGTGCAGGTGAGCGCCACAATCAGGACTGCATACGACCGAGGCACACAGGGCCAACACCCGGCATCATGGTGTGGGG
Source organism: Schistocerca nitens (assembly GCF_023898315.1). Lineage (NCBI taxonomy): Eukaryota > Metazoa > Arthropoda > Insecta > Orthoptera > Acrididae > Schistocerca > Schistocerca nitens. The sequence continues at coordinate 494,382,659 of NC_064621.1, forward strand.
AGCGATCTCCTACACAGGTCGTACACCACTGGTGATCGTCGAGGGGACACTGAATAGTGCACGGTACATCCAAACCGTCATCGAACCCATCGTTCTACCATTCCTAGACCGGCAAGGGAACTTGCTGTTCCAACAGGACAATGCACGTCCGCATGTATCCCGTGCCACCCAACGTGCTCTAGAAGGTGTAAGTCAACTACCCTGGCCAGCAAGATCTCCGGATCTGTCCCCCATTGAGCATATTTGGGACTGGATGAAGCGTCGTCTCACGCGGTCTGCACGTCCAGCACGAACGCTGGTCCAACTGAGGCGCCAGGTGGAAATGGCATGGCAAGCCGTTCCACAGGACTACATCCAGCATCTCTACGATCGTCTCCATGGGAGAATAGCAGCCTGCATTGCTGCGAAAGGTGGATATACACTGTACTAGTGCCGACATTGTGCATGCTCTGTTGCCTGTGTCTATGTGCCTGTGGTTCTGTCAGTGTGATCATGTGATGTATCTGACCCCAGGAATGTGTCAATAAAGTTTCCCCTTCCTGGGACAATGAATTCACGGTGTTCTTATTTCAATTTCCAGGAGTGTAGATTAAATAATTATCCGTTTCGAAAATTTTTGGCTATTACAGTTTCGTGGAGACGTAGAGTCTCACACGATGAAAGAAATTTCATTCTTACTCTCAAAATTTTAGCAGGGTTTACACAGCAAGTGTAGATAACGCTTCTATCTTCAATTCTTATTTAAAAGAGACCCCGCAACATGGCATATGAAGACGAAAAAACGGACCAGTCACCTCAAGTTTAGTCCAGCCCCATCTTGTGTGTGTGAAGAGCCGACTTGCTGGAACCTCTGTTTGTTCCCGCCACTTGCGAGTGACTAAGCTGTAACTTACCGTCGTCTGACCACTCGTGGCCGTCCCTGCCACTGGCCACAGACGTACCTCGCTAATTCCTAGCATACTGCGATGGAAGCAGGACATACAGCTCTAACTGTGATTCCAGGCTGACGTAGAACCCCCAGTTGAAAAAAATTCGTTTCATCCTATCCGAGATGAGATGCTGTTGTCCACACACTTCGAATTTATCACACGAAATGTAGATTCCTCTCTTGCATTTGTCTTATTTTCGAAGACAGAAGAAATCATAGCACACTCGTGTTTCCACATTCCTTAAGATTCGTTCTTAGTACGAATATTCTGTACAGTAATTAGACATTGGTTACTTTCTTCTAAATATTCTTTCATACATTAAAATAATCTATTCCTCTCAGCTTAACATCTACTACATCCTGCATCACAAGACTAGAATATTAAACACATTTTTGGTGGATGGTGGCGTTCTTAGCGCGTGCTCCACCTCCTTACTTTCCAACTCTGTTAAGGTAGTCAGATGGCTCATCACCTAGTCTCTCAAGACAGTCAAATAGCAGCACAGAGGAACTGTAGATGAGACAGGCAGGCTGAGACCTTTTGTCGATTTCGCCCATCACTGATAATCATTGTATGGATAGCCTTGGAAGTACGCCAGTGATGCTAAGCAGGAAGGTTTCGGGAAGCAAGTGTGTGGTATGTGAAGTGAGTCGGCCAGAGGCACGAGAGTTCTGTTACACGAGAGAACGAATCGGCTCCTGTGAAGGTCCCAAGTCTGGTTTTGACTGTTGTTAATAGCTGCCCCACGAAGCGGTTTCCAAGAGTAGGCATCACATTTTGGAAAACACACAAGCCACTTGGAGATTATATGGCCAGTTTGTTGATAATGAAACCAGTACGGTCTGTTCATGGCTTAAGTAGTGGAAGTTTGGAGGCTATCCTGTCCAAGCTAAGTAACTTCTGTATGTGTCCTTACCTCTCGTCCTCCGCTTCCCATCCTAGCCCTCTCCTGTTGGGGTTTACACAACCACCACTCGTAATTAACAGTAGCTGTTTAAATATCATTTGTTTAGTATTGGATCAGTGAATTTTGATTAATTGTAGCTGACTTTTCAGTGAAAGTTAATCATTATTATTATTATTACTTTGGATGTGTACTGAACGACATTGGGTTCATAATTAATTTCAGCTATCTAAAAGTCGTTTGTTAAAAAAACTACTCAGTGAATTTTTGTAACTGTAGTAACTTTTTAAAATTCTGTGCTTTTGGTGGCTCATAATTAGTGACAGCTGTTTAAAAGCCATTTTTCTAAATTCTGTTCAGTCACTTTTATTGCTGATTGTTTTTAAAACTCGTTTGACTCTGACAAAGGCAAGTGGTGTTTTATAGATGACAAACATTGAAGCAGTTATATGGTTACTCCAGTCATTTTATTAGTACGGCCTAATCCCAAATCATCCCACCTGATTTACTAGTTACTAAATGATAACCCTGAGCTTGCTTATTTTCCTTTTTCTGGGAAGACTCAGTGGAGGGGGGGGGGGGGAGTGGCCATCATTTCCCTTCTTGCAACAGCATTCTGTTACTATCTTACACGCATTAATTGTAAACTTTATTTGGTTAATTATGTACTGTTCGCCATATAGCTGTCGCCAGCATAGAAAATAGGCTGTACCCAAGGTGAGGCTACCTTAACAAAGACCACCTTTAGTACGAGGTACAAATTCAGTAGATATCGGGCAAGGATGCATTGCCTGAATTGGCTGCTCATTTGCGTTGCACCATGGAGAAGCCTTGGATTTCAGCCTTGACTCCACAGGTTAATCAGTTATTGTGAGCAATGATGGTGCAATGGTGTTTGCGGGAGTGTGGGAAAATGTGAACTTCTTATTGACAGTCAGCCTATGTGGAAACAAATGTGTAGGATGCAAGTGCAGACCACACATTGGGTGAATCATCTTCACGATTTAAAGCAGACATCCTTGAAGCCCGACGAAAGTGCTGCCGTCGAGAGTTTGATTAGGTGTTTTAGGGAGCTACAGGCAGGTTTGAGTTTTCTCATGTTAGATGACCTAACCAGTGTCAGTGAGAGGGAGCGTGTAAGTGATAATCTGCCCCATCAGGAGAGTAGGCAGGAAACCGAGGGAGCACTAAGTATGATTTCCTCCAATTCTTTTACCTAGGTTGCAAAACCCCTTTTTGCATATACTACAACGGATTAACGAGCTTTTCCTATCTACCGGGTTGAGCACCTTGAGTTTATGTTACGGTTAACAGTTCGGTTTGAATTTCATGCTGATCCATTGTGTATTTCAGATGCTGTGCTCTTCAGCTTCTTTATCCATGAATCTTTTTAAGCAAGCTTTTCTCTAAAATTGTACAGAGTAAAGGATCCCTTCGTGATTTGAGACAGTGCGTTATTCAGCTGAAGCGGACAGATCCGATATGAGTTGGAGCTCAAGCATTTTTTGCGTGTGCGATACCTGCACGAGACCTTCCCTACATACAATGATGAAATCAGCATTACTATTTAAAGGATGGGGGTTGCAAGGAGTTGAAGGTCATGCAGTTAAGTCTATATTAGATGCATGAAGTCTGAGGATCGGTCACATGTGGCCTTTTCTAGGAAATTTGTCAGCTTCATGGAACTAGATACTCTGCTTTCCGAGACGAGGGGACTAAGATTTGCTGATGAGCAACAGTAGGTGAGCAATCGCGTAGTTATGCCTTCTTCGGGCAACCTGCAGGCCACAGGCTTTGCGCTCGGTAGGGTGCAACGTAACCTTCCGGTACTGGTGGTGGTATAAGTCCACCTAAGTCTGTAGATTACCGTCGCTTTGACATGTTCTACCGCTCCTGCAAGCTACCGTCTGTAGTAAATGTTTTCTGAAATTCGTGTGGTCCACGAAATTACTGGCCCCTGCGAGTTATTTCTGGGTATTAACAATTTCTAGCGGAAGGTTTTAACGAACCGGTAGAAATTTGAACGCAGCGGATAACGCATTTTTTTAACCACTACAGAAGGCACCTATACTGGGCTTAATAGGCATTATATAGCTTTTATTTGCTTTCATGACCCAGAGTTAGACTATGGTACTGACTGCAACCTATTCTTCATGATGAAAGGAGTAAATAATCAGTCGAGGGTAGAGATTAATTGATATTTATTCAGTACCGATGGTATTTCAACAACTAGTCGTGTTTCTCTTGCAATGTACATCATCAAAACCGGTCTCTAGTTAACATGGTTCAGTTTCGCCACGTAATTATGGAATGGGACAGAGGAGCGCAGACCTGGCTTCAATGTAATTCTATACAACCGCACAATTATACCTAAACCCTCGGTTATTACATTCAGCTACTATAGATTACTCAGAACAGGTTCCGCAAAGACAATACAAGCAAAACTAGGTCAGGGTGGAAGAGTATTTAGCAAATCCTTATCAAATCAGTGGGCATTAAAATCCGATACTTTCCCTAGTGGCACGAGTATTTTACTTAACGCACAATATTGCCAACAAATCAACTCGTTATGGGGGTGCACAAGAAACATTACTTCAATGCTGTTCAAACCACATGGCCAAGTTTCAGTAGCCAACAGAAACCCAGAAAAATATGGACACACACGATTATTCTTCCCTACTTTACACTCGCTCACTATCGTATGATTGTTCATCGTGTACAATATATTTTCAGACCGAAACTACAATTTATCAATGCGGCGGCTGCTCCAAACGACCACGTGGCGCGAAAGCATGTTCACAAAGAAAACATATGGAAAATAAATAAAAAACCCCAAAATATTGCTGTAAATGGAAGAGCAGATTAAAATACATTGAGTGAATTTCCGTTCAGCACAGAGCAATAACGTGACCGTGAGCTTAAGGCACATGAAACTACAATTGATCAGTGCGGCGGTTGCTCCAACCGACCACTTGGCGCGAAAGCAAGTTCACAAAGTAACATATGGAAAATAAATAAAAATCCCCAAAATATTACTGCAAATGGAAGAGCAGATTAAAATGCATTGAATGAGGGAATTTCCGTTAAGCACAGAGCAATAACGTGACCGTGAGCTTAAGGCACATGGTGCGTTGCCTGAACAAGGCACTAAAGCAAGGTCTACTGAAATTCGAGCAAATCAAGAAAATCAGTTCCCTTATGGGGTTCAGTGGTAATTTCGCACCTAATCTCAACATCTGGACTTCCTTACAGAGCAGATTTCAGACAATCTAATACCTATGTTAACATTACCAAAACGAGAGCTGCGTCTCCATGTCTGTCCAGCACCACGACCCAGGAAAAAGTGCTCTTCCAACCGAATTTGCCTAACCGCTCCGCTTACAAACGTGGTGGGGGTGGCGCGCCAACCTGACAGAGCCAATACGCGTCCCTACGTGTCATCTTTGCCTGACCTGCAAACTTGGTCTCTGCTAAACTTGTTCACGCTTGGGGGGTTGGTACTACCCTACCCCAGAACGACCATTCATGCAGTGTTACAATCTGTGTATAAAGCTTTCCGCTAGTTCAAACACTCTCATTTATACCGTCCAGGCCGCACAAAGGAAAGGAAAATCGGAAACGTGGTTCTTGAATACCAAGCTCGCCCCTTTCATTTCAAATTTTGTCCTAATGAAAAAAATAGCATTGTGTTCATGTCAGCGCTCTCAACCGAATGGTAATGTGCAGTCTGCGTCTTCTGATTCTGCCACTGACCATTTAAAACCTGGCGAGGCGAGGCAAATGTTGAGGGTTTCATCCCGAATTCCCGACGTCCTCACTAGTAATCTGGTACCGCGCGTCACGGAATTTGAATCCCCGCCAGATTCATGGACGTCGAAGACTCCTGGAGGTCTCTGCACCATCGCGCCGTAAGCTGTGGCGGCGCGGGCCTCCTGGCCCGCATTTAGAGTGAGGGCGCCACAGTGGAACACGTGGTTGCAGCGGCCAATAGCGGCGTCCCCGATAGCGTACTTTAGCGCCTGCCTCTCGCTCAGCCCGCCCCACACCCCTCTTATGGGTCCTCATCCTTCATCGGCTCCTTTCCTGCCTCCCCCCCCCCTTCGCTTTTCCTCTCCTTCCCCCTTTTTTTTATTTTCCCATCATCTGTCCAGTTCCCCCCACCTGGTCTCGGCTGTGGTATGTCACATTTGCTAACTTTTTAGTGCAGCGTTCCAGTGAACATTCAGTGTTGTTCGTCTTTCTCGTGTTGCGATCAGAAACCACGCTGTCGCTGGGTGTGAATTTTATGTCTTTTGCGAACAGAAACCAGACTGTCGCCGTGCTTTTTTATTGTCTGTCTATTGTTTTACCTGTCTGCTTCGTATGTAATTTATTAGCATAATCAACCCTTTGTTCTATGTTTAAAGTTCCACGATTTTTTCGCCATGTTACTAATTAATTCTCTGACTTTATCGCCTTTTTTTTATTATTTATTCTGTAGGCTGAAGAGCGGCATACTAAGCTGCTGCCAGCCCGCCCCCTTTGGAGGGAATCGAAACTCAATAAAGGAAAAAAAAAATAAGCTCAGCCTGCCCTCCTGCCACGTCTTCACTGTTGTGTCTCCCCTATTCTCCATCTCTACACCCTTCATCTTCTTTCCCAAGGTGGTTTCCCTCAACTCCCCCTCCTGGATGATGCCCTCTCTCCCTCTATTTATCCCTCCCATCAACTTTGATCCTCACCCCCCCCCTCCTTTCCTCCATCCTTTCCCTGGGCTCCCTCTTCACCCCTTCCATCCTGTGTTTCTCCCCATCTAACCTCTCCCTACCTCCCTTCTCCCCCCCCCCCCCCCCCCGAGTCCCTTTGTATCCCCATCCTCTGCCTTCCCCACTCCCTGTCACATCTGCGCAGCACCCCTCACCCCTCTTATGGGTCCTCATCCTCCATTCGCTCCTTTCCCCCCTCCCCCTCCGCTTTTCCTCACCTTCCCCCTTTTCTTATGTTCCCCTCATCTGTCCAGTTTCCCCCCACATGCTCTCGGCTGTGGTATGTCATATTTTAGCGCAGTGTTCCAGTGAATGTTCAGTGTTGTTTCATCTTTTCCCATGTTGCGAACAGAAACCATGCTGTCGCTGGGTGTGAATTTTATGTCCTTTGCGAACAGAAACCAGACTGTCGCCGTGTTTTTTTTTTTTAAATTGTCTGTCTGTTATTTTACCTGTCTGCTTCGTATGTATTTTTATTAGCATCATCATCCCTTTGTTCTATGTTTTAAGTGCCACCATGTTTTTTCGCCATGTTACCCTTTAAGTCTTTCAATTTATCGCCTCTTTTTTTATTATATATTATCTTCACCTTTTTAAAACAAAATCTGTACGCTGAAGAGGGGCCTACTAACCTGCTGCCAGCCAACCGCCTTCGGGGGGGGGGGGGGGGGAATAAAAAATAAAAATAAAAAAAAAGCTCAGCTTGCCAGTCTAATCTTGCGTACATCTCAGGACATATCGCCTCGCCTTAGACAGCGTATTTACTTTCGTGTTTTGTTTACGAGTGGACGTGGTTGTCTAGTTAGGTTTTCTTGACTCTGTTGCTTCGCACTTGTTGTTGTCGTAAGGTCCTACGTTGGTCGTGTCCGTCCTCTCTCATTGTGTTGTTGTTCGCCGGCCGCTCCGCGGGTCCCGCTGCGTTTTCCGTCACTTCAACCCCACGACTGTTCCGGTCGCCGTTACAACACGTAAGTTAGACATCACTGGTGAGATACGATACAAGATTCGCTTGGTTGACGTGATTCCAAGCCTATCACGGATTACCCTCATCAAAGATGAAGATTTTGTGTGGACTAATTAATAACATGCTCCATGAGCTTCGACTTCCTCCTATGCTTCATCCACTTCTCCTGTTGCTTAAGGGCAGAGCATCCAGTCGTTAATTATAGGGCACCTAGTAAAAGCCTTTTGTACTGGCTGGAACCTATTCGAGTTTAATTGGTTCCTTTCGGGCTGTCTGTGGCCATGGCCATGTTCTCTCGTTTTTTGGACCATGTTTCGGGACTTCTTAAGTTCATATAACTATCTTAATGATTATGTAATTCATAGTGCCACGTTCGTGGAGCATTTGGACGATGTCGAAGAGGTTTTGTTAAATCTTAGAGAGGCCGGGCTTACTACCAAGCCTTCTAAGACTACATTGGCTCGCAACTATATACCTTTCTGAGTAACATTCTTTGGGCTCAAGGGGCCGGCATTGATCAGGAGCGGACACGTTCTTTGAGTGACTCCTCCGTGCCCCACCCAAGACCAAGATGGAAGTGGCAGATTAATTGGAACGGCTAATTTCTTTCCGAAGTTTGTTTCTAATTTCGCCCAATTGGCAGCGCTTTCAATAACTTGTGCTGGAATGTCGATTCCTTCCATTGGAAGTAGAGTCATCAAGCTTCATATGAGACAGTTAATGCTGCCCTTAGCAGTCCCCCTGTGTTAGTTGTCCCGGATTTAGGCAAGCCTTTATTGTCCTGACCGACGCATCCAACTCTAGGGTAGCGGTGGTACTCCTCCAAGAACATCAGCGGACGGGGGTGGAGGCGGGAGGAAAAGAACGTACCGTTACCTACGCATCAGGCTGTCAGGCAGCTTGTCTCCCACTGAATTAAAATATTCAGTGCATGAATGGGAAGCCTTAATAGTTCCATTCGCCATGGAGTAGTTTTTGTTCTACTTAGAGCATAGGGAATTTGTGCTCAAGACTGATAGTCAGGCATGTAGTTGGGTATTGGCCTGTCCCAGAAAACCTGGTAAGGTTGCTCGTAGCGTAATCGGCATCTCCACATTTCGTTTTGAAGTTCATCATATCAGGGGTCCAGACAACAGCGTGGCCAGTGCCTTAAACCTCATGCATGAAGATGCCGACACCTGGCAATATGCAGAGGACAGTGGCCAATTTGCCTTGAGCAGCGCTGTGTTGATTGAAGTTCCCGAAATCTTTTCAGATCTCAAGTAGAGACAGAAATAAGATTCCCTTATTTTTCAGACAAAAAAGGGCTTTTGAATTGCGAGCATATAGATGAGTGTGTTCTTAGTAAATGTATTCTGTGTCAAATGGGAAGGGCGACTGCACATTAAAACTTTATTTGCCTCAGGTATTGACTCCCGCTGTTCTTAGGTATTCTCAAAGCTCCTTGGTGGGCACCCATCTAGGTTCCCATAGACCTTGGCCAAAATTAGACAACATATGGTTTGTCTGTCAATGTGTAAGGAGGTAAATCGGTTTGTGGGGGATCAATTATGCAAGTAAAGGTAACCCCGGTCAAACTCACACAAGGGTCTCCTCAAGACTACGTGTGAGACAAAACTCATAGGCCATCTCTTCGTGGACAACGTAGGACCCCTTCCATGTACCTGTGGGTGTGAGTGAGGGGGGGGGGGGGGTGAGGGAGAGGGAAAGGGAACCGTTACTAGTTACTGGTGGTGGACGGGTTTTCTCGTTTTTCATGTCGTGGGGTCAGTAGTGCCCAATCGGTATAGCATCTCATCAAAATCGTTGTAGTCTTAGGACTACTGAACACCCTAGTAACTAATAACTCTCCGGCTCATAGATATTGTAACCCCAGAGATTTTGTATCGATCAAGTCATTAGGCATGTTCTTACTACTTCTTACTACCCTCAGCCACCCTTTGCCATCTGTATGAACGGGAATTTGAAGAGCGTGTTGATAATATTTCATGATAGGTCCCAAAAACACTGGGACCTTCTTAGCTTGTGGTTAAATCTTGCTTTTAATACTGCACAGCATGGGGCTATCAAGTCACTCGGACCACATTAATCCTGGCCCATACAATTAAATCTCCCTTGAGTAGCCTTCGGACCACTGACGAGCTGCTCCCTGAGCGAGTCACCCTCCAAACCACGCAACAGTACTAGGATAGAGTGATATGCGAAACGGGCTTTAGGCGCGTAGTTACAATAGCGGAAGCACGAGGAAGGTCGGAGACCTTGTGTTTGTGTGTGGTGTTAAGATGGGAGCCAAGGCTGTAGCAACCCTTTCTAGTAAACTGACTCACCGTTTTCTCCGTCCCTGTAATATTTTAAGATTGGTGAGTCCCGTTATACCTTGGTCCGTAATTATTTAACTGGGAAGTTCTTTGGAGTACGTGTTATTAAGGTTAAAGAGGGTATCTAGTCCCATCATTATCGTCTGCCCTTGGTGCTGAAACCCGGCGGGACGTCTTTGAGTTTCAGTGTGGGAAGTTAAATAGTGCGGGCTCAGATTTCTATCGACTGATGATCTTCGTATGGATAACTCTGGAGGTATGCCGGTGGCGTCATCGTTGAAGACAAAAGCCACGAAGCGGGAAGGTTTTGGGCTGTGATTGTGTGATAGGCAGGGCTACTCGTCCCCTGGCGGCGAGGGCTCTGGGGTTCTGGAAGGTACCCGAGAGAACAAATGGGCTCCTGTGAAAGCTCCGAGCTTGATTTTGACTGTCGGTTATCGCCTGCCATGCGAAGCCGTTTCCGTGAATGGCTATGATGTTTTGGAAAACACACGGGATACTTGGAGGTTATCTGTCTGGATTGTTGCGCGTGAATGCAGTCCGATCTCTTGCATGCTTAAGAAGTGAGAGGGCGGAAGCCATCATACTCAGAAGTTAGTAACTTTATGCAACCACTACTCATAATTAATAGCCGGTGTTTAAGACCTTTGCTCTAAATATGATCAGCGAATTTTGGTTACGTATAGCTGGTTATTGATGGACTGTGAATTGTTTTTGAAGTTCTGTACTCTTTTGTTTGTATACAATGGCAGAAGATTTATAACTACTGGCAGGTTATTTGCTGATCTGTTGATTTTGGCTAACTGCAGAGGCTTATTCAGCAACCGGTAATTGTTTTTAAAAATTCTGTATTTCGCTGTCTGCTGAAGAGAATTCATAATAAATAACAGCTGTTTAAAAATCATTTCCTTAAAATCTGACTAAGAAGTTATGGTTAACTGAACCTAACTATTAAGTGACTGTTCATTGCTTTTCAAATTCTGCACCTTTGTTGTATACTGAGACAGTGGGCTCATAATTATGCCAGCTGCTTAAATTAGTTACAAAAACTGCTCAGTGAATGTTCCTACTTGTAATTAACTATTTTATGAAATTCTTGACTTCTGATATTTAGTTAATGGCTGGTGGCTCTTACTTAGTGGCAGCTTTTTAAAAACAGTTTTTTCTATAGTCTGCTCAGTCAGTTTTACTCTTGATTCGTTCAAAAATCCATTGGCATTAAAAAAGCCGAAATACGTAGAAAAATTGATGAACAACGAAGCAGTTATGCGGGGGCCCTAGTCCTTCCATTAGGGTGACCTAATCTCAAATCTACCCACCTAAATTCTTAGTTATCAGTAAATACCAGATTAGTACTACATAAAATTTATGAATTCGATGATATTCGTGATTTTATCACGGTGCATTCGATAATATTTTATCACGGTGGCAATCACTGCCTGTGTACGTGGTTGAAGGTATCTTTATAATTAAAGGGTATCTTTACAATTAATCTGAATATGGGGAGTTAAGTATGGCCTCCATACAACTTTCTCGCAAACTGAATGCAGTAGGATGTGCCTTTTAGCAGTGAGAGCGTAAATAAAGATTCTGGCGAGAACATTTATTACATAGGTAAGTTCAATTGTAAACATGAATATGTATCGTGAGTAATATGATGGTGCCTGTTGCCTGCAATCTATTATGTCGCATATTAATTAAACTTAGAACTTTACTTCGGAGTCCCCAATAATGTCTATGATCTGTAGAAGAGGAATGACCAAAGGATGGTTTAATCATGAACACTTACATTCACAAGCACTTGAGAGACTAACAGGAAGGAAAAGAACTAAAAACCTTCACCACAGCGCACGTGGGTAGCAAGAGGGGCTGTTCCCTCGATTTCGACATGTGGGATATAATTTCCATTGTAGTGAATTGCTATAAAAATGAAGCATGAATAAGAATCACAATTAATTCAGATTTTCTACAGCTGAAGATCACTGTGGCCTTGGCGCAGTAGACTTTATTAGATCACGACAACGTGGTCCTCACAAACAAAAGCGTGCACAAATAAAGTTATCAACTGAGATGAACTGCACAAAATTCAGTCATAAAGCAACCGAAATCATACCCAGCATGAGTGCTCTCGCGGAAAGGATACCAAGCAAAAGGAACTGAATCACAATAAACTCATCAAGGCTCCACGTATTTGATTAACATTCAACTGAACAATAGCCTACACGTTCCTGGATTTTAACGCATTTAATACTCGTGAATTAGCAAGTAAAATTAGTCACACACGATAATACTCTACGAACGATGAAAGGAATCATTAACTTTGACTTGCTTTCGAAAACGTACATAAAAAACAACATTAACTTGTCATAGAAAAGGCACACTTACCGCCAGTAGGTCTCACCCGTCTCGCGTCCCACGGAACACTCCGCGAACATTCGCTCTCCAACCAAACGCGCTCCCCGGGCCTATGGAAGTGGCCAGAGGAACCCCTGTTGTGGTGGCAACCTATACAAAAGGTTCGTCCAAGGAAAACAGAAACCCCTTTGCTACCTGGTACGTGTTTCCTAAAGTTGCCTATTCTAACACAGTGGCAGACTACAACATTCCCACGGATCTACACATTGAAATCCTTGCACACTCTAATTCATACACTCAACTGATCGGACAGGAAGAGGAAAGAATAGATACATTGAAATATGGAACTTAAATGCGTCAAACATGCGTGTGGGACTCCGACAATTACAAATAGCCAAATGAATTCTTCTTCTTCTTCTTCTTCTTCTTCTTTTGCTACTGTCTTGTCCCGCAGTTTTCGCAGGGTCGGCAGGGTTAGAATCCAAAGTGACATGGTTAATTTAAAGTGGTGGCCAGATGCACTTCCTGCTGCCCCTCTGTACCCCCCCCCCCCCCCCCCCCCCCCCTGGGACGGAATCAGTGTAACCCAGCTGTTTGGGTCTAATGTAAATCGTGAAACAGTGTGAACGTGTTTTAAATGTCTGTGAGTCGTGTAACTAAGGCAGGACGCGGGGAACAGCCCGGTATTCACCTAGGGGATGGAGATAACAGTCTAGAAACCACATCCAGGCTGGCCAGCACATGCCCTTCGTAGTTAATTCGCCGGGCGGATTAGATCCGGGGCCGGCCCGCCTTTCCGAGTCCAGGAAGCAGCGTATTAGCCCTCTCGGCTAACCTGGCGGGTCAATAACCTAATGAAATGTTAAAACGAAATATTGATAGTATACTGCAGCCACCATAAATACACTCAGCTGCTCAGACTTTTCCCTTTTCTTCTTTATATCTATGGTAATAGACCATTTGGACCAACAACTGAGGTGTCAGAGACAAACAAACAAAGCTGTGTGGTATGGAAAAATCATGAAGAGACTCATGCAGAGACCCTTTACTGGGAGATTGAAATTTCGTTAAAAACATCTCGCAACAACAAAAAACACCTTTTTACCTTTTCACCTCACGAATCATATCCGTGGCACCATCGCCCTTCCTTTCACCCAATTATCGGCACGTCGTTGATATCAGATTGACTGACTAATTGATTAAATTGTTCAAGAAAGTCCCTTTGCATGATGACCAATGTTTTTCCTGCTGTCGGATTACACTCGCAAGGTAACAAATATGAGTCGCTGGTGGGAAGGTGATGCTCTTTTCGAGGAACGCTACTAAGGAAATTTAGGGAACCGACACTGATTACAGGATGATTCTACTGCAATCATCGTACACTTTCTGTAAGGACCACGAAGAAAAGATATGAGAAATTAGCGCTCATATGGGCGCATATGGATAGTCATTTTTCTCTCCCTCTGTTTGCGAGTGGAAAAGAAAGGAAATGGCTATTAGTGCTACAGGGTCCTATCCACCATGCAAAGTATGATGGATTGAAAATACGCATGTAGGTGTAGACGTATATATATAGTCTTCATATTAAGATGTCAATCCGTCCATTCCCAGGCACACAATACGCATGGAAGAATGCTGTCTTTTACTTATAGCGAAAACAAAAGACATAACTTCTGGTGCTGATTGTCTGTCAATGGAAACCGTATTAGTCACTGCCCTGCACTTCCCATTTACCCCGTTCCTAGATTAGTTATGTAGCCATATTACCAGCCATCCATAAACATTTACACATATACTTCATCGATTAGCTCCTCCATCAATTGGGATATAATCGCAAATCTTCCCATTGCAGTCACTTCACGACACATATTTAGGAGGAAATAACAAGTTTGCGCATTAGAAGAACGCTATAAAGAGATCACCTCTCACCCTCTCTTTCGTCAGAGTATCGCTTACTTCCATATCCGACTGATCCTCCCTCTCTTTGATATACAGTGTGAGCCACTAACTGTTACCATCTAGAGTAACTCCGTAAGTATGGTAGTAGCTGAGACGTTTATGGCACAAACGGTGCATGGGACAAATGGGGCCATAATATCACCTATTTTTTTTTTTTTTGCTTTGTGGGGTATCGTCGGAGATATGGTCAACTTTTTTTTTTTTTTTTTTTTTTAATGGGATGCTGCCGTTTGGTACTGATCTTCTGATAGCAACTATCGAGACAAATCCAATGATGTGTAACAGTTAGGTCTTTGAAGGTAAACGAAGGTCAAAAAGTTGTGTTGCAAATGGCACATTAGATGGATACGCCGTATTCGGCGAATGTTTACTATTTGCACGATATACGAGAGAGAATGGTCAGAGCATGTGCTCCGATAAGTGTGGATGTAATAAGGAATACAACTCAATCCACGATAAGAAGACTGCAACACTGTATTGAACCAATGGTCATTACTTCGAACACCTTCCGTAAATGGACGTTCACACCACCTTTGTGGCCTTCGTTGTCCTTCAAAGACCTTACTGTTACACATCATTGGATTCATCTCGATAGCTGGTATCAGAAAATAAGTACGAAACTATAGCATCCCATTTACAAAAAGTTGACCTTCATATCTCTGAAACGACCCCACCAAGCAACAAAAAACCAACGTCATATTATGGCCTCCGTTATCCCTTGCAACATTTATCCTACAAACTTTTCAGCTCCACTCATACTTTCGGAGTTATTCTTGATGGCGATAGTTTGTGACTCACGCTATACAGGGTGATACAAAAAGTTACGGCCAAACTTTCAGGAAACGTTCCTCACACACAAAGAAAGAAAATATGTTATGTGGACATGTGTCCGGTAACGCTTACTTTCCATGTTAGAGCTCATTTTATTACTTCTCCTCAAATCACATTAATCATGGAATGGAAACACACAGCAACAGAAAGTACCAGCGTGACTTCAAACACTTTGTTACAGGAAATGTTCAAAATGTCCTCCGTTAGCAAAGATACATGCATCCTCACTCCGTCGCCTGGAATCCCTGATACGCTGATGCAGCCCTTGAGAATGGCGTATTGTATCACAGCCGTCCACAATACGAGCACGAAGAGTCTCTACATTTGGCACCGGGGTTGCGTAGACAAGAGCTTTCAAATGCCCCCATAAATGAAAGTCAAGAGGGTTAAGGTCAGGAGAGCGTGGAGGCCATGGAATTGGTCCGCCTCTACCAATCCATCGGTCACAGAATCTGTTGAGAAGCGTACGAACACTTCGACTGAAATGTGCATGAGCTCCATAGTGCATGAACCACATGTTGTGTCGTAATTGTAAAGGCACATGTTCTAGCAGCACACGAAGAGAATCCCGTATGAAATCATGATAACGTGCTCCATTGAGCGTAGGTGGAAGAACATGGGGCCCAATCAAGACATAATCAACAATGCCTGCCCAAAAGTTCACAGAAAATCTGTGTTGATGACGTGATTGCACAATTGCGTGTGGATTCTCGTCAGCCCATACATGTTGATTGTGAAAATTTACAATTTGATCACCTTGGAATGAAGCCTCATCCGTAAAGAGAACATTTGCACTGAAATGAGGATTGACACATTTTTGGATGAACCATTCGCAGAAGTGTACCCGTGGAGGCCAATGAGCTGCTGATAGTGCCTGCATTCCCTGTACATGGTACGGAAAGAACTGGTTCTCCCGTAGCACTCTCCATACAGTGACGTGGTCAACGTTACCTTGTACAGCAGCAACTTCTCTAACGCTGACATTAGGGCTATCGTCAACTGTACGAAGAATTGCCTCGTCCATTGCAGGTGTCGTCGTTCTAGGTCTTCCCCAGTCGCGAGTCACAGGCTGGAATATTCCGTGCTCCCTAAGACGCCGATCAATTGCTTCGAACGTCTTCCTGTCGGGACACTTTCGTTCTGGAAATCGGTCTCGATACAAACGTACCGCGCCACGGCTATTTCCCCGTGCTAATCCGTACATCAAATGGGCATCTGCCAACTCCGCATTTGTAAACATTGCACTGACTGCAAAACTACGTTCGTAATGAACACTAACCTGTTGATGCTACGGACTAATGTGCTTGATGCTAGTACTGTAGAGCAATGAATCGCACGTCAACACAAGCACCGTAGTCAACATTACCGTCCTTCAATTGGGCCAACTGGCGGTGAATCGAGGAAGTACAGTACATACTGACGAAACTAAAATGAGCTCTAACATGGAAATTAAGCGTTTCCGGACACATGTCCACATAACATATTTTCTTTATTTGTGTGTGAAGAATGTTTCCTGAACATTTGGCCGTACCTTTTTGTAACACCCTGTATAGCGATATATACCCCCAGTCAAATCACAGATTCCTGCTAACTCCCTCTAAGTCCCGTCACGCTACGAAAGCAGTGTTCTATTAGCGAGAAGGCTGCCTAACCCTCTGTCCGTCAATGGTTATGTAGAGAACTATAATAATGAGAAAAATAAATAGTACACTCGAGTTCAGGGAGAAATCCACCATTATGCAGATACCAGCGTCTACATAATTTTCACCACTTGTAGTGCTTCTAGTGATTTGTAGTCAATGCCGCTATAGAACAGTAGCAGGTCTCTTCGACTATTTTAGATCCAATAGTTACATTAGATACAGCTTCATCGCTCATCGTTTCTCAGGCGTCTGCCAATCGTTATAGCTTACCGGTGTCGCAACCCTAATATAGACAGGAGCCTATATGTAAATACGTATTCAGCCAACCACAGTGCTGTGTGGACTATGACGTACAGCATTATCTATTTCTTCGTTACTTTTCAACTACATGCGTAATGATCTAGTAAAAATGAATGTGCCTGTGCTTCTGTATATATTTTAATCTTCTGTGTGATAGCTACGCCAGATATAAATTTTTTAATGGCCAAGGAAGCTTTCTGCTGCGTCTTCACTATACGAGGACTGCACAAAGAGATGATACATCAGCGGTTCGTTGATGTCGAATGATTATCTATAGGTGTATCACAGAACGTGCCCTGATCTCCTTTCTCGTATTCCAATGATTAATTCACTACGAATGCGACGGTAAAATGACATCAGAGTCTTCGTTGACAGTATAGTGTTTAATAGGAAATACCCCACCAGTATTTAAGTTGGAATACACATCCACAATACAGTTCTAACCGTATCGCAAAGCATTCAAGACGCATGCTATTCGGTGTATCATTCACGCACAGTTCAGAACTATTGCAAAAGCAGGGACAGATTTGTGTTTAATCATAACATTGTTCATTCTTCCCCCAATGCACTCTTCGGAAGTGGAGAGACCATTATATCCTATTCCGTCTAGAACAGAGTCTATCCACATGGTAGTACACATGTGTGTAGTGCAGTTATTTATATGCACTGAAGACCTAAAGAAACAGTTTGGCCGTGTGGGGTGTCACACTGTCCTACTGGTATTGCCCAAGTCCGTCGGAATGCACAGTGGACATGAATGGATGAGACAGGTAACTGTTGACATGCAGGGTCAATGGATTCTCCATACACGTACACGTCCATCCGTCTGATACAATTTGAAACGAGACGCGTCCGACCAGGCAACATGTTTCTAGTCATCAGCAGTCTAATGTCGGTGTTGGTGGGCCCGGGCGAGGCTTAAAGGTTTGAACACGAGTGGGCCTTCGCCTCCGAAAGCTCATAGCGATTATGTTTCGTTGAATGATTCGCACGCTGACACTTGTTGATGGTCAGGCATTGTAATATTGCAGCAGTTTGAGGAAGGGTTGCACTTCTGCTACGTTGAACGGTTCCCTTCAGTCGTCTTTGGTTCCGTTATTGTAGGATTTTTTACCGGCAGTAGCGATATCGGAGATTTGATGTTTCAGCAGATTTACTTGTTATTTATTTTTTCGTATACAAATCACATTTAGGAACTAGAATGGAGTCTATATGGATGTATATAGTATAGAAGAGTCTTCGTTATAATGGCACATCCGTTAATGGCAGTAGGGGGTATAGCACATAGCATTAAAGCACTTAAATGGGCCTGACAGACGTTTGGACATTAAGTAACACGCATCTTATCCCAACGCACCGCTGTATTATTGTTTTTTTCTTTTCCTTTCTTCTTAAAAAATTACATTTCCGTTTCAGGAGGGGATTTCTATGCTCGTATATGGAATACTGTAATTCTAACAGCACCTTTCTTAATGGTGGGAGGGAGCACCAGACGGGATCACGTTACTTATATACTGCTGACAGATGTTTGGTAACCATGTTACAGACATCTGATTAAATTGCTTCGCTGGATAGGCTGCGTTTTCATCGTAAGAAGAGTATGTTTCAGAATGAGGGTGGAATCCATATGCCTACAGATGGCACGGAAGACTCTAGTTTTAACAGAAAATTCGCTAAGTACAATGCCGAGCATCACTTTACCTAAATAGCGGTTACTGACATTTGTAAATTATGTAATGGTATTCTGCAAATAACAGTTTTTGTGTGCTTTGAGCTACATATTTACTGCATGCAATACCTGTTGGAGGAAGGGTACCATCTTGCGATTAGTTTTGGTTGATATAAGAATGATTGAATGACTGAAATCACGAACATCACTCCTCCATCTCAGTGCTCCTGTCATCACTATCAGACTGCTAGTTTTAACATAGCATCACCAAGCACAATGAGTACTGATGTACTAGCACTGCTGCTGTCGGGGACTGCTCCTTGTTATATTTGTCGTTAGTTAGCAGCACAGTTTCCCCCTACTCTATTTGAACGAGTCCCACCTTTGTACATCAATACATATTCTCAATTTCCGCTATAACTTTGAGGTCGTTGTCAGCTAGTGTCCTGACATTAACGCGCATAGACCCGTTTGTGTTTAAATGATAAGTACTAAGAAACAGTAAATCGACTCGACAGCTCCAGTTGCTGCCTACGAATCCTGTGAGCCCACAGTGGTTTGTGTTTCAGAATTGATCTATGAAGCAAAAGAATCATGTGAATTCTGTTAGGATCGTAAAGGCTGGCATATTCCCTCCTAATATGTGACTGAAAAAAGAAAAAGAAAATCTCTGGGAAAGACGATGCATTTCTCACGGAAACATAGGTGCTTGTTGGAGTATGTAAGGAAGTATGTAAGCCACTTTTTACTCAATCAGCCGTTTGTGATATGGATAGAAGGTTAATCATTAACACTGGTAAGATGTATCATCCACCGAACTGTACAGCGCATTTGTTTTAGATGTGGAACATTCGTATGTGTCGGGGCTTTCTGCAAGCAGGTGGAAAGCCCTGTGGATGAGCTCTTAGTTAACCTGATCGTAAGTAAATCGATTGCACGTTAATAGGTCTAGAAATCCCTTACATGTCTAGCAGTAAGCGTCTCGAGCGAGCTGAAGACGAGTGCATATGTTGAGCTCAGATTCATTTGCTGCAAACGTAAGGGGGCAAACACCGACGGCTGACAGGTCTGTGAGCTAAAGCATAAGAATATATCAGGCTCAAATTCATTTACATGGATTTTTAACGGGGTGTAATCCACCCACTAAGAAGTGAGAGTGTGGGAGGCGAGGAGCCACAATTCCTGTCGGGATGTTTTCTGTAGACTGTGGCAGTACAGATAGGATCGAGAGTCAACAGGCACAAAGAAGACGGCTGGAGGTAACATCGACATTAATTTGGTCTTGCTTGTATTTGCTAATTAGTTGGGTCTTGATGTCAGAGACCTGGATAAGCGTATAGGTAGTGGGTATGCTTCTAAAGAAGTAACTGCACTAAAATGCTACAACCCTGCGACTCTGGCTCAAAATGGGGATGAGACGCGAATATAAGAGCTCAACAAGAGAGTTTTCCTAGCCTCTCTCACCTCAATTCTCCCCATTCCTACCTACAAGTGGTGCCCCCGTTAAGCTGAGCAACCCAGTGGAATGTTGGGTAACCAACCCCAACGGGAAACTGGGTCAGCGAGCCGGCGGGATGTGGAGGACAATTGAAGGCAACGGGAAACCAATACTGGAATTACTTCCCTAAATGTTCATGGGATGGACCTCTTTGTACAATATTCCGGAGGTGTAGCGTCCCCTCAATCGGATCTCTGGGAGGCGACTACAACGAGGACTCCAGAGATTAGGGCAAATGGAAAAGGAAGATAGGAGAAGAAGAAGGAAGACTTATTGAGGATTGGGACTTCGAACGTTTTCACCCTTCTCCATGAAAGGAAATTAGAAAACGCCAAACATGCAATGACAAGAAACAAATTGGATGTACTCGGAATGTGTGAGGTGAGATGGGGTGGTTGTGGAGAACTGGAATGTGATGACTTCCGTTTGTACTATTCAGATGAAGATAAAAATGGAATGAATGGGGTTGGAATTTTGATAGGTAAAAGACTGAAGAACAAGTTTATCAAGGCTGAATATGTTAATGGAAGATTAATGATGATGAGTTGTTTGTTGTTGTGGTCTTCAGTCCTGAGACTGGTTTGATTCAGTTCTCCATGCTACCCTCTCCTGTGCAAGCTTCTTCGTCTCCCAGTACTTACTGCAACCCACATTCTTCTGAATCTGCTTAGTGTATTCTTCTCTTGGTCTCCCTCTACGATTTTTACCCTCCACGCTGCCCTCCAATGCTAAATTTGTGATCCCTTGATGCCTCAGAGCATGTCCTACCAACCGGTCCCTTCTTCTTGTCAAGTTGTGCCACAGACTCCTCTTCTCCCCAGTTCTATTCAATACTTCACCATTAGTTATGTGATCTACCCATCTAATTTTCAGCATTCTTCTGTAGCACCAAATTTCGAAAGCTTCTATTCTCTTCTTGTCCAAACTATTTATCGTCCATGTTTCACTTCCATACATGGCTACACTCCATACAAATACTTTCAGAAATGATTTCCTGACACTTAAATCTATACTCGATGTTAACAAATTTCCCTTCTTCAGAAACGATTTCCTTGCCATTGCCAGTCTACATTTTATATCCTCTCTACTTCGACCATCATCAGTTATTTTATTCCCTAAATAGCAAAACTCCTTTACTACTTTAAGTGTTTCATTTCCTAATCTAATACCCTCAACATCACCCGACTTAATTCGACTACATTCCATTGTCCTCGTTTTGCTTTTGTTGATGTTCATCTTATATCCTCCTTTCAAGACACTGTCCATTCCGTTTAACTGCTCATACAAGTCTTTTGCTGTCTCTGACGGAATTACAATGTCATCGGCGAACCTCAAAGTTTTTACTTCTTCTCCATGAATTTTAATACCAACTCCGAATTTTTCTTTTGTTTCCTTTACTACTTGCTCAATATACAGATTGAATAACATCGGGGATACGCTACAACCCTGTCTCACTCCCTTCCCAACAACTGCTTCCCTTTCATGCCCCTCGACTCTTATAACTGGTATCTGCTTTCTGAACAAATTGTAAATAGCCTTTCGCTCCCTGTATTTTACCCCTGCCACCTTCAGAATTTGAAATAGAGTATTCCTGTCAACATTGTCAAAAGCTTTCTCTAAGTCTACAAATGCTAGAAACGTAGGTTTGCCTTTCCTTAATCTTTCTTCTAAGATAAGTCGTAAGGTCAGTATTGCCTCACGTATTCCAACATTTCTACGGAATCCAACCTGATCTTCCCCGAGGTCGGCTTCTACCAGTTTCTCCATTCGTCTGTAAAGAATTCGCGTTAGTATTTTGCAGCTGTGACGTATTAAACTGATAGTTCGGTAATTTTCACATCTGTCAACATCTGATTTCTTTGGGATTGGAATTATTATATTCTTCTTGCTCACCAGATGGTAGAGTTTTGTCAGGACTGGCTCTCCCAAGGCCGTCAGTAGTTCTAATGGAATGTTTTCTACTCCTGGGGCTTTGTTTCGACTCATGTCTTTCAGTGCTCTGTCAAACTATTCACGCAGTGTCGTATCTCCCATTTCATCTTCATCTACATTCTCTTCGATTTCCATAATATAGTCCTCAAGTACATCGACCTTGTATAGCCCTCTATATACTCCTTCCACCTTTCTGCTTTCCCTTCTTTGCTTAGAACTGAGTTTCCATCTGAGCTCTTGATATTCATACAAGTGGTTCTCTTTTCTCCAAAGGTCTCTTTAATTTTCCTGTAGGCAGTATCTATCTTACCCCTAGTGAGATAAGCCTCTACATCCTTACATTTGTCCTCTAGCCATGCCTGCTTAGCCATTTTGCTCTTCCTGTCGATCTCATTTTTGAGCCGTCTGTATTCCTTTTTGCCTGCTTCATTTACTGCATTTTTATATTTTCTCCTTTCATCAATTAAGTTCAATATTTCTTCTGTTACCCAAGGAGTTCTACTAGCCCTCGTCTTTTTACCTACTTGATCCTCTGCTGCCTTCACTACTTCATCCCTCAGAGCTACCTATTCTTCTTCTACTGTATTTCTTTCCTCCATTCCTGTCAATTGTTCACTTATGCTCTCCCTGAAACTCTGTACAACCTCTGGTTCTTTCACTTTATCCAGGTCCCATCTCCTTAAATTCCCACCTTTTTGCAGTTTCTTCAGTTTTAATCTACAGTTCATAACCAATAGATTGTGGCCAGAGTCCACATCTGCCCCTGGAAATGTCTTACAATTTAAAACCTGGTTCCTAAATCTCTGTCTTACCATTATATAATCTATCTGATACCTTTTAGTATCTCCAGGATTCTTCCATGTATACAACCTTCTTTCTGATTCTTGAACCAAGTGTTAGCTATGATTAAGTTATGCTCTGTGCAAAACTCTACCAGACGGCTTCCTCTTTCATTTCTTAGCTCCAATCCATATTCACCTACTATGTTTCCTTTTCTCCCTTTCCTACTCTCGAATTCCAGTCACCCATGACTATTCACTACCTGAATAATTTCTTTTATCTCATCATACATTTCTTCAATTTCTTCGTCATCTGCAGAGCTAGTTGGCATATAAACTTGTACTACTGTAGTAGGCGTGGGTTTCGTGTCTCTCTTGGCCACAATAATGCGTTCACTATGCTGTTTGTAGTAGCTTACCCGCAAACCTATTTTTTTATTCATTACTAAACCTACTCCTGCATTACCCCTATTTGATTTTTTGTTTATAACCCTGTATTTATCTGACCAAAAGTCTTGTTCCTCCTGCCACCGAACTTCGCTAATTCCCACTATATCTAACTTCAACCAATCCATTTCCCTTTTAAAATTTTCAAACCTACCTGCCTGATTATGGGACCTGACATTCCACGCTCCGATCCGTAGAACGCCAGTTTTCTTTCTCCTGATAATGAGATGATGAGGCTGAAAGGCAAAAAGAAAGACTTAGTTATCATCCATGTATATACGCCAACAAGTAATCATTCAGATGAAGAGGTAGAAGAATGTTATGAGACGATAGAAAGCTTAGCAGAGAGAAAGAAAAGAAATGCATGTATTGTTATAATGGATGATTGGAATGCTGTAGTTTGTGTTGGATGAGAAGGAAATGCTCTGGGAAAATTTGCAATGGGAGAAAGAAATGAGAGAGGGCAAAGATTGTAGGAATACTGCAATGAAAATTTGATGGTAGTAGGAAATTCTCTATTTGATAACCACAAAAGACACCAGTTTACTTGGATATCTCGTTTTGACGACACAAGATATCAAATTGAATACACAATGATACAACAAAGATACAGAAATTGCCTAAAGAGTGTCAAAAGCTATCCAGGGACAGTTATTTATTCAGATTATATATTAGTAATAGCTGAGGTTCTAGTTAAATTGAAAAGAACGTAGAAAGTACGGAAGAGATAGTACATTAACTTTGTGAAACTGAAAGACAAAGGCAATTGTGAAAAATTAGAGAATGCATATTGTGAAATAATGATGAAGGGACAGGAAACGGAATGCACAGGAGGAATATGGGATCGTTTTAAAAATGGGATCAAAAAGGAAGATAAGGAAACGCTTGGAGTCAAGGAGAGGAAAAAAGTCAAGAAAGAATGGATAACACCAGACTTTATAACCAAGATGGATGATCGCAGGAAATTGAAAATTGTAAACACAGAAGACAGGAAGCGCAACTACAGGAGGTTAAATAATGAATTAAGAAGGGAGACAGAAAAAGCAAAGGAAACAATGGGTGACAGAAAAGTGTAACAAGATAGAGACATTATAGAAAGGAGGAAAATATGATTTGATCTACAAAGAAGCAGTGTATTTGACATTCAGGGAAAAGAGAAACAACAATGGACTAAAGGAAGTAGAGGCAGCAGACGGTAATACGGTGAGTGAACCCCCAAGAAATGACGAGAAAATGGGAAGAATATATAGAATGGCTATGCGCTGCAGACAGCCGACCAAGTGAAGAAGACCTTGGGATAGAAGAAGAAGATAAAGTTGCAGATGATGACAAAGGAAATACCATACTAACCAGTGGGATTGAAGAATCTATAAAGGAGATGAAAAATGGAAAAGCAATGGGACTTAATGAGATTCCTGCGGAACTGTTAAAGTCATTGGAGAAAGAAAAGAAAAGCGAGTTAACATCTGAGGTCATCAGTCCCCTAGAACTTAGAACTACTTAAACCTAACTAACCTAAGGACATCACACACATTCATGCCTGGGGCAGGATTCGAACCTACGACCGTAACAGTCGCGTTGTTCCTGACTGAAGCACCTAGACGCGCTCGGCCACCGCTGCCGGCCCAAATGTTTCATCTGGACGTGGCACTATATGGTGCGGAGACCTGGACATTGAGGTAACAAGATGAAAGAATATTGGAGGCACTAGAGTTGTGGATATGGAGAATAATGAAAAAAGTGAAAGGGGAAGACCGAGTAAGGAATGAAGAAGTATTAGAAGAGTTGGAGAAGAAAGGAAAATGCTGAAAGTGATCAGATAGAAAAAACGGAGCTGGATTGGATATTGTTTGAAGAGGGGCTGTTTATTGAAGGAAGGAATTGAAGAAATGGTGGAGGGAAAAAGGGGAAGAGGAAAAAGAAGATATCAAATGCTGGACAATATCAAAGGGGACAAATATTCAGAAATGAAAAGAATGGCTATGGACAGCAAAAAGTGGACCGTAAGGCAAAATACCATACTACTACTACTACACATATGTTTGCTACCATGTGGATATAGGCTACTCTCTTCTAGACGGAATGCAGTATAATGGTCTGTCCACTACCGAAGAGCACATGGGGAAGAATGAACTATGTTGCAATTAAACGCAAATCTTACTCTTGCAGTAGTTCAGAATTGTGCGTGACGTGGGAGGCAGAGACTGTTGCACAAATGTAAAAAAGTCAGTAGATAACGCGCGTCTTCGATGCTTTGTGATACTGTTAGAATTGCATTATGGAGGCGTTTCCTAAATGAAAAACTGGTGACATATTTCTCACTAAGACGGTACTGTCGCATACGTGGCGTGCTGTTCATTGGAATACGATAAAGGAGACCAGAACACGTTCTGGGACACACCTGTAGATAGTCATTCGATAACAACGAACCGCAGATGTATCAGATCTCTCTGTGCAGTCCTCGTACAGTAAAGACGCAGCATTAAGGCTTCCTTGGCCATTAAAAAAACTGTATCAGGACAGCAATCATAGAGGAGATTAGAATCTGTACGTAGGCACAGGGACATTAATTTTCGTTCGAACATTACGCATGTGGCTGAAAAGGAATGAGGAAATAGGTTGTACTGCGACGTCATAGTCGGTTTCGGTGGTAATCGATACTCTGACAAAAGAGAGGGTGGACGTGATGTCTTTACGGCTTTCTACTAATCGTGGTGAGGAAACATATCATTGCCTCCCACATACGTCTCGTGTAGTGCAATGAGGTAATTTGAGGCTCTACTTCAATGGAGGGACAACTTGATGGAAGATGTATATAAATCTTCACAGATAGACGGTAATACGGCTATGTAAGTACCTTAAGAAATGATGAATAGGAAATGCAGGACAGAGGCTAACATGGACATTTTCACTGAGAGAGAATCGGCAAGAGCAGTGCCGTCTATTTTTTCCTCGATAAATAAAAGACAACATTCTTACGCAAAGTGTATGTTGATTGCAGTAGAATCCTTCTGCAGTCATCTTCAAATGTCAGTTCCCTATATATTGTCAATAGTGGTCCTCGAAAAGAACATCACCTTTACTTACGGGATTCTTATTTGAGTCATTGTAATCTCACTATAGAAAGAAAAAAAAACTGTTCATCATGCAAAGGCATTCTCGACCAATTGAATTATTTAGTCAGTCAATCTCATCTCAATATCCGGTCGCCGAGAGGGTGGAAGCGAGGGCGGGAGTGCCGCAGATGTGATTCGGGTGGTGTGGCAGTAATCAGGCGTTTTTTCGTTGTTGCGCTATTTTTTAACAAAATTTCAATCTACCACCTACACAGGGGGAGATGGCCATCGTACTAAAATCTGATACATTAACTAATTTACAACTAATCTGTCAGTCTATTTTATTGCCTTAAGAGACTTCGTGGGTGACAAGGAATTTGACTACCTTAGGAGAGTTAGAGACTGAGAAGGAATTCCTGTGACAGAGGCAGAGCACGCTCTTAGCACTCCACCATGAGCCCAAAACGAGTTTAACTTTCTAGTCCCATGATGCAGGATGTGGCAGATTTTAAGCTGATAATAACAGACTTTTTTTACCAGGTGATGCCGTATTGTTGTACAGGATTTTCGCATTGAGAACGATACTCAAGAGATGTGAAAACGCGTGTATGCTCCAATTTCTTTTGTCGACGGAAATACAGGGTATAAAATGGAGGAATCTACATTTCTCTCAGACTGAGTAAAGTAGATTTTTTTAAACTAGGAAGTGTATGTCAGCGTGTGACTGCATCTAGGGCTCTACGTCCAGCTTGTCGTGCTTGTGCTAGCGGGGTCATCCGTGGCCAGCGGCAGGCGAGGTCACGAGGGTCGGCCGGCCGCAAGCCGCGGCTTAGCCATTCGCGATCGGTGGGGACAAAGAAAGGTTCCAGCTGTTCAGCTCATCAGGTACACAATATAATCGGTAGATAATGCTGGACTAGAGTGGAGGTGACTAGTCTGCTTTTTTAAGATAACGAGCAGTACAGTTGCAAAAAATATCACACCACATCTCCCCACGCTTCTGTTGGCTAGGATGCGACTTGCGACTCGTTTCATTCCCCAGCACTGAAGCTGCATGACGCTTGTATGCTGGGGACTAAATATCCTCTCTACTTTTCTCAATGACGTTCCTACCAAACTTATCCACGCTCACTGCCTTATTATTCCTCCATAGGCCGTCCTTCTCCGTGAACCCCACAGGCTCTATCGCTCCTTCTTCCGCAACTGTGACTGGGATACACTCCGCCACCGGTATTTACAACGACACATCTAAAACCTCCTAACGGAAAAGAAACGCCACGACAGTCGCCAGACATGTATACTCCTCACTTCCATCCTCCCTGTCAACTCCTCCAAGTACTGGTCTGCCTTTCACTGCCTTACTGGTAGTCATCCCACCCCGTGCTACGTACTTCTCCATAACAACTGCCCCTTCCCTACACCCTTAGTAGCGCTAACCATTTTGTTTCCCATCTCTCTGAGGTCTTGTCCATTCCCAACTATCCCCATTTTGATTACTCCGTCTTCCCCACAGTTCTTGAATGCACTGATACCTCTGTCCCGCTACTCACCCCCAAATTCTGGTACTTGGATTAGTAATCCCCCCCCCCTCAGACATAAATACCCCCATTATTGCACACAACATCAGACTAATCCTCTGCTCCAAACGCTACACTGCCCCTAGTCACAACAGTGTCACCTACTGCCAATCAGCATCAACTCCTTTCATTTGCCCAGTGTGGCTTCTGGTCCTCCTCCTCCTCATTCGACGAGCAGCTCCTTAACCTTAACAATCTTCTTTTCCTCCAACCTAACTCCTGTTGCTCCCCTATCTTTGTTTCCCTTCACCTATGACCGTGTCTGGCATCCCAGGATCCTCTTTAAACTCCAAACCTACGCTTTTCCTATCAGTTTTGTCCGCCTTGTTGCTTCCATCCTCTCTCATCGTCCCTCCTATGCCACTGTCCACAATACCAAATCCTTTACTTTTATCCCACTGCCAGCGTGCTCCAAGGCTCCTTTTCCCTCTCCTCTATCTCCTGTATGCTGCAGATGTGCCCAAACCTCCATCACCTGTTCTCCTCCAATTTGCAGATGACACCGCCTTCCTGGCCCTCTATCCTACTCTTCAATAGTCCCAATGTACCCTTCAAAGAAAACATGACCAGTTCAGTGCCTGGTACAACCAGTGACTCCTTCACATCAACCGTTCAAAGACCCAGTAAATCATCATAGATCGTCCCACCTGCTCCTTCTGGCTCCATGAGTTTTGCCTTACCATTTATGGTCGTCTTATCCACCTCACTCCTACCCTGTAATACGCTGGCCTCACGTCACATGGACTCCTCATATCCTTACGATCCAACATAAAGTCAACAACAGATTCTGCCTCCTGAAATTCCTGTCTGATTGAACATGCGGTTTGCATCCTTCCACCATCCTTCACCCCTACAAATCCTTGATCCATTCGATCATTTGATATTCCAGCATCACCTAGATTTCCACCTCACCCAGATTCTAACAGGCCATCTAAATCCCTGAACACCAGGCACCCCACCACGCCTTCCATATCCGCCTCCTGTCCCCCACCAGCATCATCTATAAATCGAACCACTTCCCACGTCTTTTCCTTGAACAAATCCTCGCCCTGTATATTGTCTGCTGACTCAATCACCCCACCCATGTTGCCTTAGGTCCTCTCTACTCCCAACCACTGGCTGGACCTTTACTGTGGTGTCCTGCCTTTTCTCCATCTCCACACTCTCATCCTCCTTTTCCAATGCAAGCTTCAGTGCCTACCCCTCCCAGATGATGAGCTCTGCTCTGATATCTACTCCTCCTATCAACTCTAACCCCACATTCCTCCTTCTCACGACTCTCCGCTCCTCTTCCTCTCCGCTGAGCGGTTTTTTCCTCCCTCCTTCACCCTCTCCCTCTCCAGTGCATCACTTCATCATTTCTGTGCTCCCTCCTGACTTGCCCTCCCTCTCCATCTCCCACCTTTCTCGTCTCCTGCCCCTTGGTACACACCCAATCCCCTTTCTTTTCATCCCACCTCCTCCAGCGGCCCTCCTCCACTGGCCCTTCCCACTTTTTCCCTCCTCTCAAGCCTCCCCCCCCCCCCCTGGTAAATCCCTACCAGCAGCTTTTATTCATCATCATGTATGTTCCATCTCATGCAGTGGTTTTAAAGTGTCTTTGTTGTTGAGTGTTTTAATGCTGTGGCGAACTTTTAA
The DNA here is from genome assembly GCF_023898315.1 of Schistocerca nitens. Taxonomy (NCBI): domain Eukaryota; kingdom Metazoa; phylum Arthropoda; class Insecta; order Orthoptera; family Acrididae; genus Schistocerca; species Schistocerca nitens. The sequence continues at coordinate 494,412,203 of NC_064621.1, forward strand.
GTTGTGGTGTGTGACTTCAGTGTATTTTATATGCTCCATGAATTGCTAACATAGTTTTTCATCTTTATTAAATGTATCACTCGTCTGAAAAGTGGCAGATTCTGCCACTGACAGACCTCACCTGAACATAGGGGACAGGGGAATGAAGTCACAATAAAGAGAAAAAACTCTCTACCTCTCTGATCATCAAGCCTCATATTCTGCTGCAACTTCACAAACACATCACTCTTTGTCTAAACTTACATACTCTCTGTATCCTATTTTAATAAAACTTCAACAAACTCCCAATCCCAGACAATGGAGTATGACCCAGTATTCATCTGCCTGCAAACTCTTTCCCACTTCTCCCACTCCATGTCAGTGCTTCTCTCACCTTTCCCTGTCTATCCTACCCCATCCCTTTCCTCTTGCAACCACTACCCCGCCCACAAGACACAGTATTCCTCATCCTCCTTCTTTTCCATCAAGTCTCAGATGAAAAAATCGTCTGAGTACATTCGTTCTCATGAAGAGTCTTTGACCATCCATTCCCGCCACCTGTGAAAGCTCGATGGCATTCTTTCACCCATGCCAGTGTTGCAGTCTCTTCCATCTACTGATCCAGAGCATCATTTCGTATCACGGTACCAATCATGCTACAAGGTGTAAACAACAGTTTGGACATGATATTTTGACGCACACCAGGATTTGACACAAGCAATAGTAATCACATTGCTGGGACGTCGCATCTCTTTCTTGATGTCTCTGACGGTGCTGTTTCGATGTATCTGAATGTGCTGCTGTCAAAATCCATCGTTCTAATCCAGAGGCACGAGAGTCTATTGCACACAGTCTGGAAGTGTGCAGTGGGGCCTCTCGACGAAAATCGTACCTGCTACCCCTGTCAACGTACGGGACTCGAGTATATTTGACTCCAAGCAGTGCCAGCGTTCCAGGAGGCAGCTAGACGAGCCTCACAATCTGGAAATCAACTAACTGTGATGCAGCATGGAAAGGCAACTGGAACCTGAGGTTTAGGAAACTCCTTTAGTTGAAGGTTCCCACGCCCAAAATTTGGTATGAATCGTAGCCACGTCAACAGCTCACTTCAGTGGCAGCCAAGATCACCCAATTGCTGAGCAGGATCTCCCTTGAAGTGGGTCTGGACACCCCTATACAACGTCAGTCAACGTGTATACAGTCTCCGAGACCAGCTCTGGAGGACAACAAGATGGGTATCCTGTCTGCAGCACCACACTGAGAAGACATCCACCTCCACAAAAAGGGCTGTGCCACACAGTGGTCAGTACTGACCATAACACTGGTACAAATGTGGAGACGAACAGCGACAGCAGAGGAGACATTTACATGGTGACATCCAATATGGACCCTGACAATCACAGAGTAGAGCTTCAGTTCAAACAACAGCTAAAAACAGTGTTAGCTGTATCGACCAGGGCATCAGCACAGGTGATTGTATTACCGCTTGGCTGTTGTCTTACATAGTTACACACTGTTCTGCGTTTAAGTGAATAATCTTTGTGAAGTGTCTTGCTGTTAGGGATCCGCAATGAGAACGTGGCCCAAGTAAACAAGGTATAACAGTTTCATTGGTAAGTAAATAAAAAGCTTCTTCTAGAGAGTAAGTTATTTGCATATGAAAGTTTGCTAGATACTTTGGATCCGAACAAAGAAAGCAAATAATGATTAACTGGCCAAAGCCCACAATAAATAACACAATTGTTGAAGTCCAGATATACTGGAAGGTTCTGAAGTTAATAACACAATTAGTACTTAATTGGTGCAAAGAAAAATTCTTAAGAAATGAAGGCCCTGGACTAAGATTTGTAGAGATTATAAGTTAAATATTGCATAGCAACTATCAGACTATGGTTCCTAGCGAGCGGTCGTTGATGGACTGCAAATGCAAGCAGCCCTGGTCCAGAGAATTCGAAAGAATGGCTGGTTCCATAGCTAAGAACTGACAGCCAATCAGTGCTGTCACTGTTTCCTCTTTCTGCGGGTGATGAATGTAAGGCAGTGTTTATGCTTGGACCTTTACTGCATCAGCAGTGTATATTGTTGTGTATTTATTTCTTCAGCACATCTACGTGTTGTTTTCTGAGCAATAGTGACATGGACTGTAGGGTCGTATCAGGGAGACTTCCGATCTGTCAACTAAATGTTGGAAGCGGGCAAGGACCACCACTGCATGTTTCGTTTTACATGGGCTGCGCTAGAAACCGTCGAAGTACAATAAATATCCTCCGCATTGCAACTTCCTACGTCTGTTAGAGAGAGTGAAGGTTGCAGTTTGCCGCAGTGCTCCACTTTTCCTTTCATCGTTCATGGGGGCCTGGATACAAGCCACATAAGAGCGTGGGGCCGCAGCTGATGGCCATGGTGACTCCTTTATGCAAGTGTTGGTAGAATGAGTGAAATCATTGCTAGGCTTTCCTTTTCAATATCGCGCACATACTTCTCCCAGGCGAGCACAGTGTCGAGGGTGATGCAAAGTTATTTTGTGTTTTCCATCTGTTGTATAGGCTCGCTGAAGAGGCGCAGTTGCGTCATTCCTGGACGACGTCTCTATGTGAAGAGGACAACCTGGCTATAAGTCACAATGAAGACTATCCTCCACTTTGCTGCCAGTCTTCTAGGTCTCAACTTACCTCCTACAGTTGTCACTGTATGACTACCAGTCATCGACATCTCATAAGGAGAATGGTGCTGTCTGATTAAACTGGCGAGTAAATTGGAGCACCAGCCCAAGGACGAATCCTTGTGGGACACCAGCATCAGTGTGTGTGATGGTAGGGGTGACCTCTTCTGCTTAGACTATGAACGCCCTGCCCCGGAGGTAGCTATCCATCAGCTGGACATAGTGGTCATGAAAACTAAAGGTTTCAAAACTGTCAGACGTTCGTTTCATATCCAAGAAGAAGGTACCACAATATTTGCTATATTAGAATCTCAACTATCACTCAAAGGAGTAGGAGCAAGGTTGGATTTTTATCTCAGAAGTCGTTCTGGAGGTAGAAGCCCATCTCCCCAAATTTTCTGCCAAATGTTTCACAGGACGATTCGTTTAAAGACTGTGCGCCGAAACAGAAGTAGGCTAATAAGCAGATAATTCCTGGGATCGGCCTCTATTTTTCTCTGACCCCGGAAAAGCAACAATGAGAGCTTGTTTCCACAGCTGAGAGCATGTCTTGCTTGCACGACGCGGGTGAACATATCTGCAATTACACCATCAGCCTCCACCCGATAGTGCATTAAAGGCCTGCCTCAGAACTTCATCATTTCTAGGGCCATTGGTGACAGGCAGAAGCCGAAGACTGGAGCGAACTTTCTGCAGAGTAATAGCTGGGACTGGATCCCGAGGCTCAACGTCGGCGGCATTTGCTGCACCAAAGTACGTAGTGGGACTGCCTTCAACCATTTGTACCTATAGAGCTTCATGTGGCTCGTTCAGATATGTCCACAAAGGCATTCACCTTTTCTTTTGGCCTGTAGAATAGGCCAGCCTGCGTTTGAAGTGGTGGAAGGCGTAGGTGTTAGGCCAGGATTTAGCACTCCATGTCCCATTATGTGACATCGGGTTTCAAGTTAGCGACCTTGTCTCACCATCAACGTTTCCTAATGTCGACCAGGGCAGCTCGTATCTGGCAGTATCTGGCAGCACAAGAGACTGGCCTGCCTCTTCCTTGCATAATAGTATGTGAGTCGCCAGTTCTTCTGGAGGTGGATCCTGGCACGGATCATGGCAAGAACTTCCTGTGGTGTCGATACAGCGGCGCAGTCAAGTCTTCTGTGGGGCCGGCATTGCAACTGCAGTTGTTACTGCGCCTCTTACAGATGGAGTAAAGGTGATCACCATGCCATTCATGTACTCAGCATCGACTGGCCACTGCTATCAAAGGTTGTGGTGGACATCCACATGAAAACAGTGCCAGTCAGTCCTCTTGAGATTGAGACGACCCTCTCGCAGTGCAGGCTCTTCAGCAACCTGGAAGACCCCTCGAGAATGGACTGTGGGCAGCTCATGGATCACTTTGGCAGAGATGAAGTTGGCAAAACCGCTTGCAATACCGAAGTCCACGATATCTGATTGCGTGCGAACATTCAGGCAGAGTGTGGTATCGTCATGGCCAATGACTTGCGACTAAGCCTTTTCTGAAGAATGGAAAAGAAGGTGCCCATGGAAGTCCGTCAGATTGGAGTTCCACGCTGTTTGTTTCTCATTGGAGTCGCGTGGATCAAACAGTCAGCCCTGCAGTTAGGACAGTGCCCAAGTGTCGTCGACATTAGATGGCCTTCCAGGCGGTTGGCAGAGAGATAGGAAAGTCATTATGCCTAAAGAGGTCATCACCTACACTGCTGAATGCTCCATCACGTACAAATCCGGTGGAGGAGCAGCATAGTGCTGTAGCGAAGGGTGCACGTAGATAGCCAGGCTGCCACTCACCACGAGCCTGTCGTTACGATAACTGGTGTAATTTGGAATATTGGAGTGGAACTATGGCTTGAGCTGACTTTCTGTTACGAAACATATGTTGAGAACATGCGTCTGTAAGAAGTGCCGAACTCTCGCCATTCCACTTGAATGAAATGAGTTCGTTCAGTTGTCTGTTTTTCGGCATGGGCTGATCTTCATAAAGGCTTCTAACAGCACCCTAGAGCACAGTGTGTAGTGGCGCCAGCTGCATCTGCTGGGGTAGCTGGAGACTGGATATCACAAAGGAGACATACAGTTTTTGTTGGAATGTGTGGCTCTGCTACAGTGGTGGAGGCTTCATCCACCTGTATGGCGACTGATCAGCTGCCCCTGACAGCATAGGACATTACTGTATTGGGGTAGATGGGGCCAAAGTACTAGAGCTATAGATTGATATCTACACTTAGAGTAGTGGAAGTCGTCGCAGTCAGCAGATGGCATTCTTTTGGTGTTGGCACTCTCTTTCGTTTTGAGGAGGGATGGGGTGCTGCAGTTGGAGGATCAGTCTTGAAATTATGGCATTGCTGGTAGTCTTGTCCTTCGCAGGCATAACGCAGGCTTTGTGGGAAAACTCCTGGCATCGATGGCGTTGTGTAGGGACTCTAAAATCTAGTTTCTCAACTGTAATCACAAGGTGACCGAAGCGAGTCAACTGATAGGTGTCTAAGTGTGCCACAGCGTGGGTACTACCCACGGAATTGGCTGCGTGGTACCTGGCAGTTTGAGCCAAGTAATGACTGTGGTAAGAAAACGCACGTGTTCCAGGTCTCTGAGGTGGTGTACATCGGAATGAGGATAAGCTTGTTTCACCATGAAGGGGTACTTGGGATTCTGGTTCATCCAATTCTCCAGATTCTTGTAATTCCCTGAGTAATGATTCACTATCAGTGGGAGTTTTTCTTGTAGCGGTGGTTCCGCCATCTGATGACGGTCAGAAGAGCCTTCCATGGACCCTGGAGTATCGGTTGCAGTGATGCTGTAAACATTACTGAGTATTGCTGCAGGCGGTGCAGTCGCCTGTTTCAGCCTAGAGACAGTGTTCTTACATGATTTTGTGAAGCCGCCATCGTTGGTTGCAGAGAATACATATGCATCGCTAGGTGTTTGGGGCGCCACCCTTTTTGAAGTCGCGTCGAGGTGTATGCTTTAATCAGCCGAAAGATATCCGAGTTCCAGTCGTCAGTAGTATCCATTTGCCGCTCAGATTCCTCTTGCCGTATCCGGGTCGTCGTAGATGTAACGTCTGATGTGGCAGCCGGTGGGACAGACACCTTCGGACAACGATCAGCCTCCTGCCGCGCGGCCGAAGCAGCTAGTTCGTCATCTCGCGTCCATATGCTCTGATATCGCATTCGGGAAACGATTAGCTGACTCATTTACTTAATAAACTGCCAATACGTGGTTGTAAGCTGGTATAAATACTGTTGCGGCTCAACAATACGGGCACATGATGTGGCACAGGAAAAGAGCGCGCGCGATCGCAGCACCGTGGTGCTAGCAGCGAACTTGGCGCCTCCTGTAGCGTCTGTCACGGACTCCGTGGGCCACAAATCGGCGTTTTGGTATTGTTGCCAGCAACGTTTACCAACAAATGTTGTTAGGCTTGCAGTTGCTTGCATCTGTTGCAGCAGAATGTGTGACCACCGACGGATGCTCGTGTGTTTGCATATTTTCAGTTTGCGATCTTCTAGGACACATCACTTTGTGTTCAAACCATCATTGAGATCTTCAAAAACAATCTTTACTCTTAATGAGCAATATATTTTGTTTTTGTAATCGGACTGAAGGCGTACCTGATTCTCCAAGAGGACTTGGAGAATTTTGTAACATAAACTGCTTGCCATACTTGACAGTATCTTGTCCACTGTCGTCGTTTCGCCCGTTTAGTGGAATAAAGTGAAAATTTTGTGCTTCAGCTTGTCCCAAAATTTTAAAACTATCTGGAATGTGTTCATGTCATTATCACATCAATTGGCTGACTGTTTAACGTCGAAGAGTCGAACATGTTCGTCTTATTACCTCTTTCCTAGACAGTATTTATTCCGTTTAATTAATCTTCCAAGCGTTTGGCCGTGTCTGACAGAATTACGCTACCATCAGTAAATCTTGAAGTTTGTATTTCTCTTCTACAGGATGGTCCATCTTAGGTTTCGGATGAGATTATCTCGAAAAGTATACATCGGGTAAAAATAGTGCGTAAGCTCAAAGGGGGACTTCAATTGATACTACACGTGACCCCCAGTCCCCACCCCCTTGGGTAAGGCGGGGGGCAACTTTGTAATCTTAAATGGAAACCACCATTTTTTATTGCAGATTCGGATTCTCCATAAAAAAAAGTAATCAAGTTTTGTGTGAAACATTTTTTTAAACCATTGACAGATGGCACTGAAATCGAGATAAATTTTAATTGTGGAAGAGCTCCGATTTATTTAGAATGATCCGAGAAGCACGCATCAAATTGATACAAAATGGGCACTGATGCTTTCATTATGCCAAATTAAGCTCTTGTTTTACAAAATGTATCCTACCGCCACAGTTTTTTATGGATGGAGGTGGAATGGTACTAATATCTCGTTAGGGACTATTCACAATGGGACTATTCACAATTGCATTACTCACCCGACTGTGGCGCTACTGTGGCCAAACTGCGAACTATGGCTCAGTATAAAGGTCGGTGCAGTGCGATCAAACTGTATAACATCAACTGACGAAAGTAAATCATTCTTTAGCGAAACATGGCTCACTGTCCTCCTACAGCGATTGTTGATATGATGTTAATTTTAGGTGAATGCCATAACAACTACGCTGCAGCTCCGCAATTGTATGAGGATCGTTTCCCAAAGAGACGACAGTCAAGCGAAAACATTATTCGAAATTGCACTCAACGAGCTCGAAACTGATACATGCACCGTCCACCTCGTCATCGCGAATACAATGAAAATGACGCTCTTACCCTTACCGTTATCACCAGTGTTCAGCTGGATCCCGAAACGAGTAGTCGTGCAATTCACAGACAAACTGGAATACCGAAATCAACTGTTTTGACGATTTCGAAGGCACATAAATGTCATGCGTATTATATGACAGTGACACAGGCATTAACCCCGAAAGATATGCAAATAGACGTGTATTTCTGCCAATGGGCCTTGGAAATGAAAAGAGGTGACAATGATTCTTTTAGATACGTTACGTTCACCGATGAAGCCACATTCAAAAACAATATCATGATTGTCATGATTGTCATTATTGGTCCCCTTTCAATCCACACTGGCACAGACTGGTTGACAGTCAACACAAATGGTCGTGAATGGTCTGGTTTAGAATTTTAAAAGGTTAATTCAAAGGACCATAATTTTTTTTTTTTGACGGAAATGTTACTGGGGAATCTTATTTACAACTTTTCCACGATGATTTGTTGGAGCTAATGGAAGATGTTGATTTAGAAACTAGGCAACTAATGTGGTTCCAACAGCTTGGTTGGTGGATAAGACGCGGCGGACCAATTCAGTGGCCTCCACGTTCACGAGACCTAACGTCTCCTGATTTTTTATGCGGAGTGATTTACAAAATATTTATGAAAGACAGCCCACAACCCGAAACGATGTGGAGCAATGCATTCGAAGAGCGTGTGCAGCCATACCACGGGATGTGCTGCTCAAGACTGTGGACAACTTTCGCAGACGATTGACTTTATGCATTGAAGCAAGCGGCGATAATTTTGAACAATTCATTCGTGGCTGATTTCATTGACTGAGCACCCCAAAAACTGAGAGGCAATGGTCTTCTAACTAATGTAGCACCCCAACATGTGAGAGGCAAGGGGACTCACACTAATGAAGCACCCCACGGGAACATCATTCTACTACGTCCATGTCGTGGTTCCTGGGTAAAGCTAAAAGTAGCATAGTGCCATACACAAAAATAGCTTAATTTTGTGTAACGAAAGAATTGGTGCACATTATTTATCGATCTGATGCGTCTTTCTCGGATAATTCTAAATAAATCACAATTCTTCCCCAGTTTTACTTTTTTCTCGATTTCAGCGCCATCTGACAATGGTTTAAAAAAATGTTTCAGACGAAACTTGATTACTTTTTTTTATGGAGAATACGAATCTGCAATAAAAAATGGGTGCTTCCATTTAAGATTTAAATGTTCCGCCCCCCCCCCCTCCGCCTTACCAAAGGGGTAGGGGCTGCAGGTCATGTGTAGTATCATTTGATTTCCCCGTTTGAGCTTACGAACTTTTATTACCCACTATTTTTACCCGATGTATAGGTTCCGACATGATCTGATCTGAAACTTCAGATGGACCACCCTGTATACACCTAAATTCCATGTTCAAATTGGTCAGTTTCCTTTACCGCTCGCTCTACGTACAGATTAAAAACATTGGTGATTAGGCTTTACTAATATTTTTCTTTAGCAAAGATAACCTACCGATAATGTATTTCGACTGTTACAGTTACATTAATTTAGACACGTATTCCTAATATACTTATGTTTTTAATAATTATGATTCTCAGAGGTATTTTCGAACAACTCGCTTTATGTTCACCCACAGAGTCATGTTTTTGTAATACTGCTTGTTACACTGTTAATGATTTATGCTTCGTGGTCCTAAGTTGTGAAACTCTCAGCGCCGAAAAAGATACATTGATTGATGAACATCTGCAACGGTTATACGGTTGGTTTCTAATTTTTTAGGATAGTATAGGTTTCGAAAAAATGTTCGTATTCTAGTATCAGGCACGTAACTCATTTAGTTACATTTACTGCGAGGAAACATTTTATGTATCATTAAATGGCCGGTTCTTATTTCATGAGGAGAGGAATATGCTTCGCCACAAATAATGAACGCACATGCATGCGTCTACCTATCCCTCAATAACAGACAGTAGTTTACAACGAATCCTGGCTTAGGATAAAATTAAATAGGGCGTCTAATTGTAGTGATCTGTTGGACTCACCCCAGTACTGAAGGCCTCCATACGCCAGATGGTCTTTAATTTTAGGAGTGCATTAATTTGGAAATTGTACACCGTACCGTCGTTCAGGTCTTCAACTAAAAGGCAGCGTTAATCAAATAAACCATTCTTTTGATCACAACTTCATTATATGAAGAAAGAAAGTTTGTAAACAAATTCCTTCGGACCCAGAATTAATAACGTTCAGCTACGAAATAAGTTTCTCGCCTGAAGAAACTCTCTGACGGTCGCAACAGCCACTTCCCCGAGGGAAAGAAGGAGAAAAAAGAAAGAAAAGGGAAAAAAAAGAAAAAAGAAAAGAAAACTGCGGGCTCGTTTTAACGCGACAAGGCCAGCATTTATAAAGATACAGTATAGACCTTTACACAGTCAATTCAACGGCTCGCGTTCTCTTTGAAACACAGATTCTTAACCATGGAATCGAAGGACAACGCGATATATTTACGAACAGATAAGAATAGAAAATATTTTCTGAAGTACTCCGAACTGTCAATGAAGGCTTGGAAAAAGATCAAAAGAATGCCAGAAGAAAGATTTGCAGTCTAGAATCCGAATGCTGTGGAAATTTAACTGAGGCATCATAAAATTGCAGGTGAAGAATAACGTATGTTTTGCAGGTGTGAATAAATTGTAACTGTTATGTGGTATAGGGACATTGAAACCAAGATTAGAACTTAATGAATGGGCGATGTGTCCAATTTAGTAACAAAATTGAGGTGTTACGATTATGAAATCAATATATTCCTATAATTGAAGTGTACGGTCATGCTTTAGCGTTAAATGGAATCATATTTCATGGTGAAAATTTAAAATCCATGATACGCCAGTTAAAAGTAATTGCACTGATTTAATGAAGTTCTAAAATAGTTGAAGAGGACGGTGTGGTGTCCCTCGTTTTTGTACAGAATGATTGGCTTGAACTGATAGAATTCCACCCTCCACTTCAGGAGCTCTAAAGTCTCTTAATAATATCTGTTCCATTAATTTTTCCCTGGTCAACCGCCCGTGATAGGGTCTAACACAAAACTCAAGACTGAGCGAGACTTATACTGTACATGGAATACATTTCTTTTATTTTGTGTCATCACTCTTCTGACTGCTTAGATGCGGCTCGGCACGAATTTCTCTCGTGTGCCAGACTCTTCATCTCAGAGTATCATTTGCAAACTAACTCATCAATTAGTTGCTGAATGTATTGCAGTCACTGTCTTCCTCTATAGGTTGTACCCTATACAGCTTCCTTCAGAACCATGTAAGTCATTCCCTGATATCTTAACAGATGCCCTACAGTCTGTCCATTCTCCTTGTCAGTGTTTTCCACGTATTCCTTTCCTCTTCGATTCTGCGTGGAACCTACTCGATCCTGATCTTATCAGTCCACCAAATTTTCAGCAATAGCCTGAACCACCACTTTTCAGATGCTTCTATTCTCTTCTTTTCCGGTTTTCCCAACGTTGATCTTTCACTACCATACTATGCTGTGCTCCAAACGTAAATTCTCAGGAATTTCTTCCTCAAATGAAGACCTACGTTTGACACTGTAGACCTCTTGGCCACAAATGCTCTTTTTGACATTGCTAATCTGCTTTTGATGTCTTCCTTGGTCCGACCGTCGGTGGTTATTTTGCTGCCTATGGAGATGAATTCTGTAACTTCATCTACTTCGTGACCACAAATCATGGTGTCAACTTTCTCGCTGTTGTGATTTCTGCTATTTCTCATTACTTACGTCTTTCTTCGGTTTACTCCCAATACATATTCCGTATTCATTAGATTGTTCATTCCATTCAGCAGGTCCTGTAACTCTTCTTCGCTTTTAAGCAGGATAGGAATGTCATCTGGAATCGTATCATTGATATCTTTTCACGTTGAATTTTAATCCAACTCCTGATTTTTTTATTTGCATAATTGCTTCTTCGATGTACGGACTGAAGAGTCGGGGCGAAAGACGACATCCCTGTCTTACACCCTTCTTAGTCTGAGCAATTCGTTCTTGGTCGTCCACTGTCATTATTCCCTCTTGGCTGTTGCACATATTCTTTACTAACCGTCTCTGCCTATTTTTCTCAGAATTTCGAACATCTTGCACAATCTTACTTTGTTGAAAGGATTTTCTTGTTAAAAATTCTATGAAGGTGTTTCTTTAGTCTTGTTTCCATTATCAACCGCAACGTCAGAATTGCCTCTCCGGTGCTTTTACCTATCGTAAAGTCAAACTGATCGTCACCTAACACATCCTAAATTTTTTCCATTATTCTGTATATTATACTTATCACAATCTTTGATGCATGAGCTTTTAAGCGAACTGTGCGACATTTCTCGCATACGTCAGCTCTCGCAGTCATCGCAATTGTGTGGATGATATTCTTTCGAAAGACAGATGATATGTCGCCAATTTCATACATTCTACACACCAACGTGATTAGTCGTTTTGTTGCCACTTCCCAAATGATTTTAGAAATCACAAACTGCGACATGGCCGCGTGTACAAACAGTGATCCAATACTGTCGAATGTTTTGTATTCCAGTCTTTGATCACAATATGAATTCTTTAGACGATGACCGGTTTCAGTCCGTAATGACCATCCTCAGACCGGTCATCGTCTAAAGAATTCATGTTGTAATGAAATACTGGAATACAAAACATTCGATTTTAGAAATTCTGTGGGATTTTTATCTATCCCTTCTTCCTTATTTGATCATAAGTCTTCCAAAGCTCTCTTAAGTTCTGATTCTAATACTGGATCGTCTGTCTTTTCTAAATAGACTCCTGTTTCTTCTTCTATCACATTAGACAAATCTTCCCAATCATAGAGGCCTTCAGTGGCTCTTTCCACCTATCCGCTGTCTCCTCTGCATTTAACGGTGGAATTCCCGTTGCACTCTTAAGGTAACCACCGTTGCTTTTAATTTCACCCAACGTTGTTTTGACTTTCCTATAAGATGATTCAGTCATTGACTTTCCTATAAGCTGATTCACTCATTCCGACAATCATTTCTTTTATGCAGCCATTTCGTTTGGCTTCCCAGCACTGCCTATTTATTTCATTCCACAGTGACTTGTATTTCTATACGCCTGAATTTCTCTGAACATATTTGTACGTCCTTGTTTCATGGATCAACATAAGTATCGCTTCTGTTACCCATCGTTTCTTTGCAGTTATCTTGTATGTACCTATGTTCTTCCTTCCAACTTCTGTCATTGCTCTTTTTAGATATGCCCCTTCCTCTTCAACTATGCTGCCTACTGAGGTATTCCTTAGAGCAGTATCTATCGCCTTACAGCACCTCAAGGGTATCTCGTCATTCCTTTGTACTTCTGTGCCCCACTTCTTTGCATACTGATTCTTCCTGACTCATCTCTTGAACTTCAGCCTACTCTCCATCGTTACTACTTTGTGATCTGAATCTATATCTGCTCCTGGGTACACTTAACAGTGAAGAATCTAATTTCTGAGTCTCTGTCTGAAAGTAATGTAATCCAACGGAAATATTCCCGTACCTCCTGGCCTTTTCGAAATATACCTCCTTCTCTTGTGAATCTTGAACAGAGTATTAGCTATTACTAACTGAAACTTGTTGCATAGATCAATTAGTCTTTCTCCTCTATCATTCGTACTACAAAACCCATATTCTCTCGTAAACCTTTCTTCTACTCCATCCGCAGCACTCTTATTCGCATCCTCCTTGTTTATTACATTTTCATCTCCATTTACGTACTGAATTGCCCCCTCAGTATCCTCATATGCTTTATCTCTTCATCTTCAGCTTGCGACGTCGGCATGTATACCTGAACTATTGTTGTCGGTATTGATCTGTTGTCGATTCTGATAAGAAAAACGCTGTCTCTCAACTGTTCACACTAACACATTCTCTGCCCTACCTTCCTATTCATAACGAGTGCCACTCCCTTCATACCTTTTTCTGTGGCTATTGACGTTTCCCTGTACTCATCCGACCAGATATCCTTTTCTTTTTTCGATTTCTCTTCACTGTCCTCTACTATATCTCGATCGAGTCTATTCATTCCCTTTTTAGATTTTCTAACTGCTCTACCACTTTCAAGCTTATGATATTCCACGCCCCGTCCCCTACAAAGTTGGTGATTCTATCTTTTTCTCATGGTTACCTCACATTGGCGGTCTCCTTCTGGATAGACGAATGGGAGGCTAGTCCGTAGTCTTTTGCAAATCGAGAGATTTCCAGACCACGTGGCATGCAGATTTACATCATGTCTTTATGTATTGGACCATTGCCTTCTGTATCCTCATGTCGGTGATCATTGCTGATTTTTCCGTGTTTAGGGGCAGTTTTCCACCCCAAAGACAAGAGAACGCCTTCAACCTCTGTCCGCTCTTCCGCCCTCTTTGACAAGCCGTTGACAGAAACAGGCTGACTTCTTATGAGGGAAGCCTTCGGCCACCAATGCTGATTGATAATCAAAATTTAGAGGGTGGAGGGTTTCGAATCCGTAACCGAGACCGTTTTGATAACTGAACAGATACACCAGCTATTTTTTTTTTATTTCTTTATGAACCAGCCAACCATGAAATGCAATAATTTATCAATCTATCACGCTGCCGATTCTTCTTTTTTTATTGACACAGGAAACACACCGAAATATACACTGAAAAGGCAGTGTATTCCTTTAAAAACGAAAATATTATCCTTTTTTCCAAAACACTTACTGAAGACAATCAACTTAAATAAAACAAAAGAAGTCATTTCGACAAAAACAAAAGGGTGAAATCAGAAAAACGTTTAGGAAGGAATGGGGCGTCAATTTTAACGTGCCCACACATTCTTCCTTCTATCACTTCTACATCGTGGAACATCTAAATCCATAGAAGTGTCCAAAAAAATGAAAAAAGTAGAAAAGGGAGGCATGGCAACTCATCCAACACCTTGGCGATGAAAAACAAGATACAACATATTAGAAAAAATTTCACGATAACGGGCCATTCGGAGCCACGTCCAATGTGCGGTGACCATATAGTGGGAAAAGGCACACGGATCTGCGTCATATCCACTCACCATCACGTAGTGGACATAATGGCCAACAAGCCACGTGACGATATTGTTCTTCGATCGGGGAAAGAAAGTTGAATCGGGACTCACGAGAATCTCCTCCGAGGTAGCCGCCTCCGACGTCCTGAGGAGAAAAGCCAGTTGTCGGCGAAGCCCTCTCCAATGGTCATGACCACTGGAAATCAACCGATGAGATAATGTATTTGTTTCATGGCAACGATTGCAGCTATCCGTTACACTGAGGCCAACACGAAAGAGTCGCACGTTGGTAGGTACAATATCATGAAAAGCTTGGTACCACGAGGACGCCACTTCCATCGGGAAAATCGGGAGCCTGATGTTAGACCAAACAATCTTCCAGTTCGTGTCTGGCGACAGGGCTTCCACAAAGGGAAGGCTATAAGGAACTGGCCAGTGGCTTAACAGCAATTTTAGGGAGAGATTCGCTTGGGAAAGGATATTTACTCCTAAACAACTGACCTCAAGAAAAAAATTCATTGACGTGCCGTAATTTGTAACTAATCCTGCCAATATCTATTGTATCTACTGGAGGTGTTAAACTCGCCGGTCAGATACAGTCATAAAGGAGAGCTGTAAGTGACGGAGGGGGTGGGGGGCGTTGATCACGTTAACACGGTGTGACGGATGAATTAGGCAGAAGCCTTAACCCGAATGTCAGGGAGTCCCAAATATCCCTTCAAACGGGCCGCGCCATGACCCCATAACGCACGCGAATTACAGAGTGGCGCCAGATAAACGTGCCAGTTAAACTTTGCAACTTGCGGGACATCATCGCAGGGAGTGGAAAGATTTGTGCAATAAAATAAGCCTTACTTAACACATAAGTTTCCATGGCCCGAACCTTCTGAAGAAGTGAGAGGGAGCGACGCTCGTGTTCAGTGAGTACTCCCTGAAACTTATCCGTGACAGACTTCCAGTTTATCGTAGCCATCTTTAGCGGACAGCTGTCAATTATAACACCCAACGATCGATATCGGGTGACCTTCGAAGCCCATGGAATTTGAAGAGCGTCAAATCCTCGCAAATTGAGTAAACGACATTTGTTCAAATGTGTGTGAAGTCTTACGGAACTTAATTGCGAAGGTCATCAGTCCCTAAGCTTACACACTACTTAACCTAAATTATACTAAGGACAAACACACACACCCATGCCCGAGGGAGGACTCGAACCTCCGCCGGGACCAGCCGCACAGTCCATGACTGCAGCGCCTAAGACCGCTCGGCTAATCCCGCGTGGCAAACGACATTTCTGGTCATTAACCAGCGCTCCCGTAAGACAATAAAATGCACCCAAAACTTCCTTCAGAAGTGGTATATCATCATGGGTACGGAGAGTAACCATAACGTCATCATCATATGCACGAACGGTAAACCATTCTCCCAGCAGCGACCAGCCACTCAAACGAGCAGCTATAGTTCGCAGTAATGGTTCCAGAAACAGCACGTAGAGCGACATTGATAATGGACTCCACTAAAGGACACACCGCGATGGGGGAAGTAAGACGGCCATTTACGTCAATGGACGCCCGAATACCAGTGATTAGAGAACTAAACAGCCGTAGTGCAGCATCGTTAAAACCAACAGTCGTCAATACTCGCATAACGGATCCATGATTGCCGCGGTCGAACGCTTGATGAAAATCAATGAAAAGCAGAGCGCTTGGCATGGGAATGGTGGAAGCAATCGAAATTAAATCTCGACATTCAGCAACGGCAGTCAGGAGAATACGACCCGGAAGACAACTTTTATGGCTCGCGATGATGGTAGCCAACCATACCGATAGTTCGCTGTTGACCGCTCGCGCCATTATTTTATAATCATGGTTGAAGAGGGTTATCAGGTGGACCTGATACACACGCAAACGTTCCGGCCTTTTGGGAATCAGGACCATTTTAGCAACCTTAAAGCTGGGCGGGAGAAGGCCTCCGTGGAACACTCCATTCACCATGGAAGTTATCTATCTCCTATTAGGGGCCAAAATCAAATATAAAATTTTGGGAAAGCCATCGGGGCCAGGTGATTTATGGGAGGGAGAACGAGCCACAATATCAAGTATATCATCGCGATGGAATAAAGAGAAAAACACGTCCTGGAGAACTGGTGTAACAACACGATCACGGAGGGAGGTGAAATCAACAGACTTTGGACTGTCTGAATCCACTTCAGCATAAAGCTCGGAATAGTACTGGTAGAGTTCACGTATGATATCAGATTGGGAGGACCACTCACGCCCATCTAGAGAAAGAATGGTGGAAAGACACGTCCTTTCAGATCGCTTGTGAAGCCGGAGAAGATGATCGAGAGAGGTAAACTCATCCTGTACGATTGAACGAGGCTGGGGACGCAGTCGGACCCCATCCATTTGCCTACGTTGGAGATGTTTTACCATCACACGGTGGACGTCGACGACCCTCAAGTGGGCATCACGAGCATTATCGAAAAGATCGCGAAGGATTGCATAATAAAATTCTCTAGTGCGCCTTATTTCAGCCGCTTTTTCAGTGCTAAAATGCTTGAGTGTATTTCGAATCCGGGGTTTAGCAAAGGTAACCCACCATTCGTGAAGTGAGGAATAACTCGTCTGGGACTGGGCTGCCCGCCGCCATACGTCTGCGATGATGCCTTCCAGAGAGGGGCCCGTGAGTTGTATAGTGTTTAGCTTCCATAAAGGGCGCGAAAGATGGACCCGCTGCGGGACGTGGTTAAAAGTCATTGAAACAGCACAGTGATCAGTGAAACGGGCAGGAATTAAATCAATCGATAGAAGCTGACTACATATCGGGGCAGATAAATAAAAGCGGTCCTATCGGTTACTGGAAGTAGGAGTAAAAAACGTATACCGCACCAATGTAGGGTATCTGCAAACCCAAGCATCCTAGAGATGCATGGACGTCACCATATCATTAAGTTCACGACAAAATGTATAATTGGGGGTCTGATCAACGAGGCGTAAGACGCAATTAAAATGGCCCCCTAACAAAACTTTGTGCGAGTTCCGTCGGAGAAAATAAACAACTTCTTGCTTATAAAACCGCGCGCGATGGGATGAACGACCGGATCCAGACGGAGCGTAAAGAAAAATTAAGGTGAGATCGTAAAAACTACAGCCTATACCGCGACCATCATCTAGCGTTTCGAAGTCCGTCAGCGGAATTTCATCTCGATAAAGCAAAGCCATACCGGTAGAATTTTCAGGAACGACATTGAAAAACATAGAATATCCAGGAACACAAAAGGCATCAAATAATACCTCTTGTAAACATACGATATCAGCTTGGGAATCGTAAATAAACTGGCGTAACGAAGCAAGCCGTAATTGGGAACGTATCCTATTAACATTGAGTGTTAGAAATGTATACGCCTGCATCCGTTAACACATGTAAGGTCAATAAAACAAATTAAGGAAGAATCACTAACACGTCCGTCTCTCCCCAACGTCCGGAGGCGTGGAAAAGAAGGTATAATTCTAGTCCTCCCCACCTGACGCCGAGGAATCTCGCTTTTCATTTTACGACGCGCCGCGGCACGGGCAGGTTGGAAACACTGTTTCACACCACTCCGTGAAAACATACACTCTTGATGTGGAAGAGTTGGGGGAACGTCAAGCTCCGATTTAACAGAGGAGCCATCGTCACCGCACTTGTCGAAAATCGGGGAACACAACTCACAACGACCATCAGCAACATCAGGTACAGAAGAGACAGGTAGTGCAGTTCCGGTGTCGGGTGGCATCTCCTGAACGTCAGGAGCAGAACCCGTAGAATCCTGTTGCTCGACCGTCTCATCGTCGAGGAGGGGTGGTACTGCACTAGAAAGCTGTAAAGGCTGGCCAGTAGGGGTACCCTCTGTCAACACCGTGTCAGAAGAACGAGAGTGGAGTGGAGCGTCCTCGAAATCTATACTGCAGGGAAGAAGGATACTCACGCATTATAAAATTCACATCAGTCTTTCCATTGTGTGCCAGCATAGTCCACTGTAACTACCTCTGACGTCATAAATATTGTGCAATGCTTTAAAATCAAGTAAATAACCTGAAACGTTTCTAGCATGTCAGGAGTAATACAAAATCAATATGTGTTGGATATCAGTTCAATAACTTTAACCATTTTCGAAATTTGGATGTTTTTCTGTAAAAATCATTGGCAAAACAGAGAAGAGCTAGAAACTTAAAAATTTATATTTAGATTCCTTTTGCATAATAATTTAGTAGAAACAGTATTCTGGATCTCACAAATTAAAATTTTAGTTGAAATTCATGATTTTCTGGTTTTAGTCTTAGAAATTAAGGAAGCTAGATAGATCAAGTAGGCAAATAAATAAAGCTAGGATGTTTAAATTTAAGTAGAGGGGACATCCGCTATAATCATACAAATGTGAGATGTTTCAACAGAATAACTATAAAACTATAGCTATAGCATATCTCCAAAGAGCAAGTTTAGAGCTCGTCTACTGCGTGTAGTGTAATTAAATTAATTCTCTCGCCCAAAATATTTGACTTAGCCACGTCAGACCTCTGTTATGATTACTTACTTGTGTGCTGATTGCACAAGTAAGTTGAAAGCTTCATCGGCCACCAGCAAAGGAAGCAATGATTTATTCGATAACTTAAAGTGGTGCATTACTAGCCCAGCGGCTAGTCGGGAGAGCAGATTTGATCAGGCGTTCCCTTTGCCGTCCGCACCGCGGCTTTATATGTAAGAATGCTGCGCGAAAAAAGGAAGGCCCCAGTTCTCTCCAGACGCTGATGCTGATAGCGCACAACCTGTGCCGGGAGTCGCGTCACGTCGGTATCGTTGATATAAACAGCCTCGGTTGCAGTAATAAGTTACTCGGGATACGCGTAACCATGAAATCGTTTTCGAGTGAAGTGTTAATTTTGGGATGACGTTAATCATCTATCTTTAGTTTGTGTATGTCGTATTTTCACGTGCCGCCGCAGGACAGACATTCTACCATTATTAGCATGGCGTTTGGTGAACATTATCATCAATTTATGCCGAGCATTCACTTAAACATTTAATTGGAACAGTTATAGTAGCATAAGCGCATTAGACTCTGAACTGCTCTCATAGTTGGATAGTGTGGATTCCTTTTGGTCTGTGACTTTCAGAATATAGTGAACATTTTAGAGAGAATGGTTTTTGATTATGAATCCCAGACAATCTCCTAATTCCCCAGAGCTATAAGCTGTAGCTATAAATGTATTTCTCAGATGAAGTGGGCACTAGGAATTCTAATTACAGGCTTCCCGTTTTGCTATTCACTTTCTGGTTGCCAATATTGTAGTTAGAGAGCCAGTGTTGAGAACAGCAAACAACAGCATTAAATGAATAATAGGAAAATTAACAATTATGCCACCCACCGCCCCACATATGGTGCCAATCGGCCGGGAAAGAAACTGAGTGTAAGTGAAAGTGATTTTTAAATATTTGGATTTGGGAGTGAAATGCGACACGCAACTGAGTAATAGAACAGTGATAGTGTAACATGTGCATGTGGACGATGCAATTGGATTAACAACGCATCTGGATTGACGGAGCTGGCACTGAGTCTAGCGGCGCTGCCGGCATCGCGAGAAACCAGTTTCGCTTCACCGCAGTCGTCCGCCGGAGCAACCGGAGCTGCGCCTGCAGTTGCGGGCCACGCAAACTCACAGCAACCATCGAAGTGCCGTCTGCAGTTCAACGCACCACGTCGCATCAGTAATGCTGGTACGCCGCGCCGGCAACGCCATACATCGTGCAGAAGGAACTAAGTTAAGTGAAAAGTTGTTAAAATTTTTGCTAACCTGCACTAAAAGACTGTCGGCGATGGAGCCGCCAGAAGAAACTGAGGTTAAACTTAAATCAGAACCTATGTCTGTTGAGGGAACTGTAAATCCAGACAACGGTTCAAGTGTAAATATGCATGAAAATAGTAATGTTAAAGTGAAATGTGAAGTATTGTCTCCTGACAGTAGTGTGAAAAGGGGCAATGATTCAATAATAGAGACCCCTGTAGTATAGCAGAAATCAGAAATTGTTAATTTATTGGATGATAGTTTATCTGATGAGTTAAAAACGAAACAGTCATCAGAGATGGTAGAGTTTAAAAAGGATGAGTTAGATACGACTGATCAATCAGATGTTTCATTTCGTTTTGATGATTCTCGTATTGGAGCTAGTTTTTCGTCACCTGAGTGTGATAAAAAACCAGCTAGTGAGCAACCCAAAGATACTGGGGCTATTGATTTAAATGTTATATTACAAGCAATAGCTACCAGTAATGCTAAAATGACAGCTGAATGAAAGTCTGAAATAACTGAGGTCAAAAGCAGTAATGCTGAATTAAAGTATGAGATTGTGGCCAGGCAAACTAATTTTAACAAACGATTGGAGGTAATGGACAATACCTTCAAGGCTGGTTGCAATAAGTTGAAAGAGGATCTGGACAGTTTGAATTACAAAACTGATTACAATCATGAGGATATTAAGAAAAAGGTTGCTCAACAATTTTCTGAAATGTATAAAACAGTAAAATCCGAAGTTTCTGAGGTTCGCAAAGACATCCAAATGGAAGATGCGAAGCTGGAGGACAAGTTAACAGAAAATATCGAGGCGGAATCTGAACTGTGCTTGGGTAGGTTTAAAGATATTAATATAAAAGTAAATATATGTCAAGCAGAAGTAGATGCAATCAAAACTGATACTACTCATATTGTGCAAAGAGTAGATAATGTTGAAATGAGAGTAGAAAATGTTAGTACTAAAATTGCTAACATTGGGAGTAAAGTAGCTTCAGTAACTTCTGGTAATGGTAGTATACAAGTTGTAGCTGCCAACGCCGTATTTATCGGATGTCGGCAGTTCTTGCGGTTAGATCCAGATAAAAATATCCACCCGCTAGATTTCTGGAACGATTTTGAAGATGTGACTCCACCAACTTGGTCTGAACGAGAGAAAATATCATTTATTAGAAGCCATTTAGCAGGTGACGCCATGCGTTGGTCGGCTGATGTTATGTTGAAGTGTAAAACATTAGCGGAATTTAAAGCAGCTTTCATTAATGAGTACTGGTGTAGCAATAAGCAAAATGAAGTGTTGAGAGAATTTTGGAGTGGAAAACGCTTCAATGCAGGCAACGAATCTATTAAAGAATTTGCCAGGTCATGGATCTCACTTTTGTCACATTTGGCCGAAAAGCTAAAACCTGAAATGATAATACTAGGTCTTGAAGCCAAACTGCCATGGTATTGGCAAACTAGAATTATATCTGCCCCTAGAGACAATCTGGATCGTTTCATTGAATATTTCAAACGTGTAGAGCGTGTGGCTGCCAATGAGGAGCTAGCACGTAATAACAGAAATGGTAATAACACTAGTAGTAATTTTAAGAACGAGCAGAATGTAAACATCAGAACAGTAGGTGTTCGCCATCCTAAGAGAGGTAGTAATGGGAGAAATAATTATCAGAACCAACAATGGCATCCAAATGATAGTAATTTTGTTCCTAAGAAAAATGTGCAAGTAAACAACAGTGTTGAAAGCAATGCTGTGCCAGTTAACTATAATGCAAATAAAGGAAACAGTAGTAGGCCAAGGCAGGAAAACTAGTTCCCATCTATGAGGACACTGGCGCTCACCAGGCGATTACTTTTCCTAAGCCAGTAATTACAGAAATTGGTAAGGCAGATCAGAAAACTCAGACTGAACATGTGGATGAGGGGTCGGTAGCATCTGAGGATACAGCAGAAATATTAGATCACTCACAGTATTTAATAGATACCATGTTAGAGACGCTTTCTAAGTGTGAAGAGAAAGAGAAGGCGCAACAGTGTAACGGTAGGGAAGAGCTACAAAATACTGAATTGTCAGGTGAAGAAGCAGAAGAAATTCATGCTTATATTTACGATAAGGATGATGTGCTCTTATCTAAAGTGCCTGTGCAGGATGTTGATACTGTACTACTAGATTTAGGACCAGAGGTAAGTGAGAATGTAGAGGATAGCCTGTTGTGGATCGATGAACCCAGTAGCTGTGACCAGTTGTCATTTGAGAAGGAACCCGGCGATAATAGTGAAAGTGGTTTAGCTGTAATTAGTGTTATGCCCGGTCTGGAGGCGCAGAATCGTTCAGATTACAGTAATTTGGGTCATGTTCAGCAAACTAAATGTAATGAAGTCGTGCGGTGTTTCGATTTAAAGTTAATAGACCGACTGGAAAAGGCAGCTGAAAATGTAATTCAGGAAACCCCTACACACTTTGACCTAAATGTAATGAGGACAGATGTCGATCACTTTAGTTGGAGACAAATCCAAAAGGAACTATTGGATGAGTTTGAGGAACCACCTGTACAACCTTGACCTAAATGTAATGAAGATAGATGTCGATCACTTTAGTTGGAGACAAATCCAAAAGGAACTATTGGATGAGTTTGAGGAACCACCTATACAACCTAGAACAAGCCACCCTATAATAATAGTGAATATGTTGGGTATCAATGTACGTTGTCTCTTAGACAGTGGAAGTGAGGTGAGTGCGATATCACAGTCCTTTGATGCATTACCTAGTAAAGACAA
Source organism: Schistocerca nitens (assembly GCF_023898315.1). Lineage (NCBI taxonomy): Eukaryota > Metazoa > Arthropoda > Insecta > Orthoptera > Acrididae > Schistocerca > Schistocerca nitens. Next base: position 494,435,275 of record NC_064621.1, read on the forward strand.
GCTTACCGTAATGAGAGTATCAGGACTAAGAATAGTTGGTGCTACTGGCAAGGTGTTAAAAACGGTAAAACAAGAAGCTTTGCCGCCGCTTAACATTAATGGTAATTTTATTGATGGTAATGTAATGATAATTTAATTGATCATCCATGCTTAATTGTAAATAATCTCAGTATTGAGGTTTTAATTGGCATAGATTTCTTGTCAAAATATCACAGTGTTGTTGACCTTGAAAGAAGTTAGTTAAAAATGGCCTTGCTGATAACTGGAGTAATTACGGTACCTTTTATTGATAAACATGTAGTAACTAATGATGAAATTTGGGAGCTGCCTATATGAATTCTGTATGGAGGAGGTTGTTCTGTAACCTCTGCACAGTGTGGCAGCTGTGCAGTCCCAGCTGTGTGAGAGCTTCTTTCCTTTTGAGGTCTCACTCATTCTTCATCTTTCCTATCTGCCAAAGTATCGACTCCCTCTTTGCAATACTAAAAGTTTCTGTCATGGCTATCAAGCTACATGTTCTGTAACCATTCTATCCACCGATTAGTTAAGAAAATACCTCATGTGACAAACCTAACAGTGACATAAACTACAGAGAAGTGTGATGTAATTAAGATTCAAAGGTATTTGAGTTACAAGTATGTATAGAACCCTGGTAATATTATACGTACAAAGTTGTTGTTTTATTGGAAATGGTCCACCAACAGTAATTTAAAAAGATATACAAATTCGTGTACAAGAAGGATCTGAAGTGGCAGTGAAACTAATTGTATGCTGTAGAGCTAACTAATTAATAGTAAAAGAGATTGCTTAGTGTTATGAAAAATATGCAGATAAGTTGTAAGTATGAACTCACCTTGTGTGGCAAGGAATGGCAGTGTAATAGAATTGTACAGTGTTTGTGGTTGAGACGTGAAGGACACGTCCTTGAAATATTTATAAGTTTGGAGCTGGCCGTTATTTGGTGTAGAGTGTGACAGGACACACCTACAAGTATTGAGGTTATGAGTTGGAGGCGTGAATGCGACCATAGGTACCCTTATGTTAGATGAGACAGAGCAGCTCATGGTATCCTATAGGTTTAAGCAATTTAGCATTACTCTCGTCCATAATTACTTAATGCACTTTAGTGGTAGGTCGAAAGAGACTACCTGTGGTTTCAGCATCCTATCGAGTGGAAATGGATTGCAACGTGAGCAAACTGATTAGCTGCAATACACTATAGAAATAAAATAAATGTGCTATTCTATGCTTTAAATTTTAATGGAGTGAATATTACTTAAGTTCATACACTAGCAAAGTAAGTAAGTACATAATTGCAGATGTGGAACTGACACAGCAGCAGAAGACCAATAAGTGGATATAGTAGTGAACTAAACGTAGTGTGCTTTGAACACTCAGATCTGTACTATTACCACAAGTTACTCAAATGTACAAAGAAGCTGAGAAGACAACTACTAATCAAATATACTCATACTATCTCTAAGAATAAGGTAATCGAAGATGAGTCAGCTAAGTAAGTAAAATACAAATGTATCAAGAATAGACCAAGCATTGGTTCAGTGTTCTGGCCCAGAAATAATAAATTGAGATTAAATAGGATTTATGATTGTATGCCTTGAGCATAAATTTTCTCTAGTACGTGACTAACGGCGTTTTGAGCCATTTGTTTACCGATTTTATGACAGTTAAGTAACCACGAGAGTAAAATTGAAAAAGTTCTGTTAACTTTGTTCCAGTAACATTTTGAAAGATAAAACGTATATATCCCTATTTCATTGTGACCCACCCTTAGATATTAAGTGAACAGAGTCTGAGGCACAACTCATAGTGACCCCTCCCCTTTCCCCATGTAATGTTAGAGTGGACGTGAAGGACGCACACCATAGCAACTTCCCCTTCTCAACCCTTGTGAATGGAAGTGTAGAACGCCAGCCAACGCGGTTACAACCATGTGTGTAAATATTAAATTGTCATGATTTGTGAAATTTTCTTTCAGGTTTAGAAAAGACGGCTAAGTTATAATTATCTGTTTATGTATCATGAATAACTGTGTTATTTTCTTTGAATTTGTGTATGTAAAAGTATTTACAGACAATTTAATGGATTTAATATTTTCACAATTTTACATATTTTTATGCGTTTGTCTGTCTAAGGCAATATGTATGCCAAAGTGTTTCATTGATTTTGCTTAATTTTGAGTGGTAATGTTGCTTAAGAGGCAGTGAACATGCCAGCAATTTAAATAGTTGAAGTAGGTAATAAGTTTTCTTTTAATATTTCTATATGTTTACCTTTCAATTTTAATTTTCATAGGGAGTTAAGCTGTACTCTTGCTTCCCTTTATGTAATTAATTTTTTTCAAAAAAATTAAGTAGAGGGTGATGCAGGGAAGCAGCATACTCACGCCTTATAAAATTCACATCAGTCTTTCCATTGTGTGCCAGCATAGTCCACTGTAACTACCTCTGACGTCATAAATATTGTGCAATACTTTAAAATGAAGTAAATAACCTGAAACGTTTCTAGCATATCAGGAGTAATACAAAATCAATATGTGTTGGATATCAGTTCAATAACTTTAACCATTTTCGAAATTTGGATGTTTTTCTGTAAAAATCATTGGCACAACTGAAAAGAGCTAGAAACTTAAAAATTTATATTTAGATTCCTTTTGCCTAATAATTTAGTAGAAACAGTATTCTGGATCTCACAAATTAAAATTTTAGTTGAAATTCATGATTTTCTGGTTTTTGTCTTAGAAATTAAGGAAGCTAAATACATTAAGTAGGCGAATAAATAAAGCTAGGATGTTTAAATTTAAGTAGAGGGGAAATCCGCTATAATCATAAGAATGTGAGATGTTTCAACAGAATAACTATAAAACTATAGCTATAGCGCATCTCCAAAGAGCAAGTTTAGAGCTCGTCTACTGCGTGTAGTGTAATTAAATTAATTCTCTCGCCCAAAATATTTGACTTAGCCACGTCAGACTTTTATTATGATTACTTACTTGTGTGCTGATTGCACAATTAAATTGAAAGCTTCATCAGCCATCAGCAAAGGAAGCAATGATTTATTCGATATCTTAATGTGGTGCATTACTAGCCCAGCAGCTAGTCGGGAGAGCAGATTTGATCAGGCGTTCCCTTTGCCGTCCGCACCGCGGCTTTATATGTAAGAATGCTGCGCGAAAAAAGGAAGGCCCCAGTTCTCTCCAGACGTTGATTAGCGCACCACCTGTGCCGGGAGTCGCATCGCGTCGGTATCGTTGATATAAACAGCCTCGGATGCAGTAATAAGTTACTCGGGATACGTGTAACCATGAAATCGTTTTCGAGTGAAGTGTTAATTTTGGGATGACGTTAATCATCTATCTTTAGTTTGTGTATGTCGTATATTCACGTGCCGCCGCAGGACAGACATTCTACCATTATTAGCATGGCGTTTGATGAACATTATCATCAATTTATAGCGAGCATTCACTTAAACATTTAATTGGAACAGTTATAGTAGCATAAGCGCATTAGACTCTGAACTGCTCTCGTAGTTGGATTGTGTGGATTCTTTTTGGTCTGTGACTTTCAGAATATAGTGAACATTTTAGAGAGAATGGTTTTTGATTATGAATCCCAGACAATCTCCTAATTCCCCAGAGCTATAAGCTGTAGCTATAAATGTATTTCTCAGATGAAGTGGGCACTAGGAATTCTAATTACAGGCTTCACGTTTTGCTAATCACTTTCTGGTTGCCATTATTATAGTTAGAGAGTCAGTGTTGAGAACGGCAAACAACAGCATTAAATAAATAATAGAAAAATTGACAATTATGCCACCCGCCGCCCCACAGTACCGTCCTCAGTCCGCCGGCATTTGACGTGCGCTTCTAGAGCCGTCGCCCCCTCTTGGACAGAGGCCGCACTGGTAAGCGTCATTAGCGGTGGAGATTCGCGAGGAGTAGGGGGTAATGTTACCCCTACATCGCTTAAAGCCGGAGACTCGCTGACAGGTGACTCCGAAGTTACTATGTCTGCTAACATTAAAGGAAGACGTTTCTGATAAGACGACGTCAGAACAGTAGTACGACGATGACAATCAGATCTACGTTGACCGCTTTCGTTACAGAGAAAACAAGTTCCTTCTTGGCCTGTATACGTAACGTGGATTCGGTAACCACAAACAGTTAAGTGGGAAGGAATATTCTTTTTACACACATGTCCACAGTCCAGATACCATTAAAGCACTGGAAGCGATGTTGTGCTGACCAGCATTCCCATCGGATATGCCGTATGACTCCAAACGGAAGCAACACTGTTTTAAGAAATGAATCGTCCACTTCAGGAGGAAGGTTGTAAATTCTAACCGGAGAATAGTCCAGTGCCGCATTTTCCAGGAGGACTTGACTAACCGAACCATCGCGATGTGTAAACAACTCTTTAGAACCAACCCGGGAAAGAAATCTTTCTACTTGAACGGGATCATAAAACTTCACAAGGAATGCATACAAATCAGAATCAAAGTACGTAGTATCTACCTGATCAGGTGTAACACGGATAACATCAGCCAACCAATCGTGAATTTCTACGGAGCCAGGTTGATCACGACGCATACTGAAACGAACAGTAGCTCGACGAGGAACAGATTTAGGAGACTCGATAGAGTCCATGGCGAGTGCAGAAAACACCGCCGCCAAGAGGAAAACGGCAACAAACTCCGCTACGCAACTACGATGTGATTCCGGCCGATACACTAACAAGACTGAGTAGCTTAGACACAAGCGGCGCTGCGGAATATAACGACAACCTGCTCGCTCGACGCGCAAGGCGACACTATTCTTCACACTTACCCATGCCAGAGGGAGGACTCGAACCAGCCGCACAGTCCATAACTGTAGCGCGGCATTCTAGACCATGGGTCAGTTTTATATCTGCGCACTGACGGCGTTTCTTATGTATAACTTCCTATGACTGCTGCTCCGTACGTCAAACAGTTTCAAATAGTAATCCGCCACAATCAAGTAACAAATATAATTCACCACATCTCGTAATATTCCTGAAATTAAAAAAGAACTGCAATACACTAGAAATGGTTAACAATCATCATCACACTACCATTCGCAACTTTCATTGAAATAAAAGTAATAGAATTGAATTAAAAATGCTGATTATACTCCTTTTTTTGAGTCATCAGTCTTCTGTCTGGTTTGATGCGGCCAGGCACTATCCTCTACAAAGGCAAAATGCAGTTTGTGGGGCTAATAGTATCATATCGGCTTCGGATTAATATGGGCCATTCATCTTTAGAATAACGTGTTCTTCTGAGGTGAGAGACTGCACAGGATTAAGAATCCATTATTAGCGAATAATTATGCTTATTTAACTAGACTGTACAACAGGTCGTTACAGACGAGTAATATTTGGTCAGGAGCGCAAACAAAACAACGAAATCGTTCGGAAACGCAGGAACACTCGTGAACCACAGGAAACTAATTATTACTGAAGCAGAAATGACGATAGGCAATAAGAAAACAGTATTAAAATCATGGAACATAGAAAAGCATCTAAAACTCACCTGCCGAGGAATAAACAACTCACAGAAAACCATAAGGACATACACAAAACTTTGCTCCCATTGTGTCTGGCGCGGGAGGCGCTTGAGAGCTGCGATTTACTGGTCACCACGCACACACGACACTGTACCACAGAATACAAATCTCTGGCTGGCGCCAATCGCGACAACTTGCAACACGCGTAAAGGACGCTGCACTCTATCTATTGACTTCTCTCGGCCAGGAATGCCCATTTTGACAGTGCGAATCCGCTTTTTATTTCCTCCTTGCTCCGTCCATCATGGGCTGTTATGCAATATGGGTAGTAGAACTCCTTAATTTCACCTACTTCGTGATCAGCAATTACGATGTTAGGTTACTCGACGTTCTCATTTTCGCTGCTTCTCAGTACTTTCGTATTTCATCGATTTACTCTTAGTCCATATTCTGTGCTCATTGGACTATTCATTATATTCAACAGATCCCGTAATTCTTCTTCACATTCACTGAGGATAGCAGTGCAATCAGCTAATTTTAACACTGAATCCTTTCACCTTGAAATTTAATCCCACTCTTGAAACTTTCTTCTATATTGTTCCATTTATGTATACAATGAACAGGTCTTACTGTTCCCTCTTGATTCGTGTATACATTTCATATCACCCGTCTTCCTCTACAGCTTACCCCTATTTTTCTCTGAATTTCGAACGTCTTGCTTCTTCTTATACCGTCGGAAGCTGTTTCAAGGTCGACAGATCCTATCAACGTATCTAGAGTTTTCTTCAGTCTTGCTACCATTATTAAATGCAACGTCAAAACTGCCTCACTGGCGCCTTTCGCTTCCATTATGCCAAACTGATCTTCTTGTAACAGATTCTCTGTTTTCTTTTCCTTCCTTCTGTATATTATTCTCATCAGTAACTTGGATGCATGAGGCGTCAAGATTAATGTGCGACTATACTCATATTAGTCGCCTCTACCAACCTTCAGGACTGTGTGGCTCATGTTTGTTCGAAAGTCTGATGATCTATCACCAGTGGCATACTTTATGCACGCGAACACAAATAATTGTTTTGTTGCCAATTTCCAAATGAGTTAATAAATTGGAAAGGAGTGTTACCCATCCCTTCTGCCGCATTTAGTCTTAAGTCCTCCAAAAGACTTTTAAATTCCTTAATAGGGATCTCCTACCTGTTACATAATGACTCCTCTTTCTTTTTCTATCACGTTATCCGACACAACCTCTCCATTGAAGAGGTCTTCAATAAATCCTTTCCATCTGTTCGCTCTGTCCTCTGCTGTAATTTCACCAAAGTTTGTTTTGACTTCCCTGTATGCTGAGTCAGTCCTTCCGGCAACAATTTCTTTTTCGAATTCTTCACATTTTTCATTCAAAAATTCTCCCTTAGCTTCCTTGCAATTCCTATTCATTTTATTTCTAAGTGATTTGTATTTATCTATCCATGAGTTTCCCTAAACATTTTTTATACTTCCTTCTTTCGTCTATGAATTGAAGTGTGACATCCAGGGTTTCTTTGCTGTTATCTTCATAGTATCTATGTTCCTCTTTCCAACTTCTGTGGTTACTCTTTTTAAAGAGGTCCATTCCTCTTCACCTGAACTACTGAGCTACTCATTATCGCTGTATTTATTGCATCAGAGAACTTCAAGTGTATATCTTCTTTTCATAGTGCTCCCGTACCCCATTTCTTTGTGCACTGATTCTTCCTGACTATTCTCTTAAACTTCAGCCCGTTACTTAGCATTTCTAAATTGTTACCTTAATTTATATCTGTTCCTAGGAACACCTTATGATCCAATATCTGATTTCGAAATCTCTGCGTGACCACAATGTACTCTAACGTATATCTTCCTGGCCTCCTGGCCTTTTCGCAATATACCTCCTCCTCTTATAATTCTTCAACAGAGTATTGGCTAGTTACTGAAACTTATTGCAGAGCCAATTAATCTTTCTCCTTTCTCATTCATACTACCTAGCCCATATTCTCTAGTGAACTTTTCTTCTACTCCTTCCGCAACAACTATATACCAGTCCCCCAAGTTTATAACATTTTCATCTCCATTTATGTACTGCATCACCCATTCACTATCCTCTCAAACTTTCTCTATCTCTTCATGCTCTGCTTGTGACGGAGGCGCGAGTATCTGAACTATATGTGTCGGTGTTGGTTTGCTGTCGATTCGGATGAGAACAGCCCTGTCACTGAACTGTTCACAGTAAACACAATCTGTGGCTAACTTCCTATTCCTAGCGAATCTCACTCGCATATACCATCTGACCAGAAAACTGCTAAATCTAGACTAAGCTTTTGAATTTCCATTTTCATATTTTATACCTTTCCTACCAAATTCAGACTTCTTACATCACACTATCTGACGCGTTATCCTTTCGTTCCATTATTCAATCTTTTTCTCATGGTCCACCACCCACTTGGTAGTCTCATCCCTGAAATCACAATGAGGGACTAGTGCGGAATCTTATCCAATGGGGAGATCTTTATGACACTTTCTCAACTACAGTCCAAATGTCCTGTCGATGCACGTTATATGTATTTTATGCCGTCTTTCCTATCAGATTCTGCATCGTCATTTGATTGATGATTGCTGATTCTACCGTATTTTAGGGTCACTTTGCCACTCCTAGGGCAAGAGAGTGCCCTGAAAATCTCCGTCCCTCCACCCCCTTTGACAACGCCTTTATCAGATCAAGGGTGACATTTTATGCCGAAAGTCTTCGGCCGCCATTGTTGATGATTTATATTCAAACTTTATTCACGCCCAGGAGCGAAGACGGTCTGATTGCTGATCAAAGTTGCTACCCTACACACATTAAACATTATTAATAAGAAATTTCTCCACTTGAAGCTGTTATTCTAGAATTCAGAAAATATTTTCAGTACATCATTTCAATAACACATTTTAAGGTAATACGAGGGCTATCCACAAAGTACATTACGTTTTGGAATTAAAAATAAATAAAGTATTGGAAATTTTTTTATTATATACAGATGAAAGCCACACTTAAATACTACTTTTCTACATGGTTGCCATTTAAATTAAGGCACTTATCGTAGCGATGGACGAGCTTGGATATTCCTTCGTCGTAAAATTCGGCCGCCTGCGCCTTCAACCACGTGGTTACCTCTCCTTGAAGCTGTGTGTCGTCATCAAAACGCTGCATAGCCAACCACTTCTTCAATGCTGGGAATAAGTGGAGGTCGCTCGGTGCCAGGTCGGGACTGTACGGTGGATGAGGAAACAACTCCCACTTAAAAGATTCGAGAATTTCACGAGTGGCATTTGCCGTGTGGGCCCGGGGGTTGTCGTGAATCAGCAAGATCTTTGAGCCCAACATTCCCCTGCGCTTGTTTTGTATTGCTCTTCTGAGGTTGTGCAGAGTTTAGCAATACATTTGAGAGTTTATTGTAGTGCCTCTTTCCAGGAAATCCACAAAAAATCACACCTTTTCTGTCCCAAAAGACAGTCATTACGTGGTTGAAGGCGCAGGCGGCCGAATTTTACGACGAAGGAATTTCCAAGCTCGTCCATCGCTACGATAAGTGCCTTAATTTAAATGGCAACTATGTAGAAAAGTATTATTTAATTGTGGCTTTCATCTGTATATAATAAAAAAAATTTCCAATACTTTATTTATTTTTAATTCCAAAACGTAATGTACTTTGTGGATAGCTCTCGTACATTGCAAAGGAAAGCAAAAGCGACAGTCTCTTCTTCATTAACTTCTTCACGTCTGGTACTAGGCGAAGTTGCCTGTAACGGTACCCGCCGTGCCACAGCATTCTACTATCTTTTATTCCTTGGCACTTATAATTCCTAGCCTTTAAAGTGAGTCTTCGTAGGTGTTCGTACCATTTTCTTCTCTAATCTACAATTTTATCCTCTGGAGTAAAAATTATTAGCGCTTCTCTAACATCTCGATTCGGTACTCTCCCTTCCATTGTATAACCTTCATCTCATTTCAGGAATTTCATTTCTTGTGGCTAAATACAGCTTGGTTGCTTTTTCATAATCACGCTGTTCTCGCTTCCATAGAGCAGTGTGTGGACTGCTACTATATTTTAACTTTAATTTAAGCATCTTTTCTAAATTTGTTTCTGTTAATTGTTCCACATACTCAACTAAATTTCATAACAATAATATTAATTTCTAAATATTTGATGTATCCCCTATGTGACCTTACGTCTAGGCAAGTGAAGTGGTTTACTTTCTCTAAAATCATCTGATCTTCCACCATTTTGGTTTTAATGTGTTCTCTCCCATATTGGCCGTTCTCTTACTTTTTCTGTTGAGAACTTCTTTTCAGATTTCGCAGTTATTTGTTTCAGTAAGTAATTTCAGTTCCGATAGTCCTGTTCTTTGTCTGCTGGGATGACTACATCTTCAGCATAAAGGAAATTATTCAAGAGAGATCTCCTGTCTAGATATGTACCTTTTTGATACTGTATTTTCCTAATATGCATTATTTCATGTATGTAGATTTTGAACGATGTTGAGGAGATACAGCAGCCCTGTCGTGCCCCTTTGTCAGTTAGTATCTCATTAATATTTTTCATTTGAGGTCTAGAGCGATAATCACATTCTGATACAAACTTATTACCCTATGTATTGGATGTTTCAGATATCCGAGATTCGTTGGTGTCTGTCTAGTGACATGACCAAATGTTTTTCCAAATTCGAGAAAAAATGTTTATTTTTTTCTGTTTTCTCTGCTGTTTCTTATTAACTGCTGCAAAATAATAACTATATGTATCGTAGAGCGTCATTTCGTAAAACTCGTTTGTTCCTCATGCACTACTACTTCTGTTATGTTTTTATGTCTTGTTTTTAAAATCTTACTACGTACCTTGTGTACCAAGTAAACTAACTTCTCTGTAGTTACTTTTTAGGCGTGTATCTCCTTCTTTGAAACCTGGTATCACTGTAGCAGTCTCCCATCTCTGAGTATACTCTTTCTCTCCAGCCATACGTTTAAGACATGTAGTGGTTGTAGCTATAGCATCTTTCCTCCAAATATTAGCAATTCAGAAGTAATACAATTTCCTTCTGTTGCTTTTCTGCTCTTAAGCGATGGTAAAGCAGATGTTATTTGGTCAGACTGTATCCCAGCTAACTCCTTCTCGTCTATTGGTACAGTTGGAGTATCCTGTGCCGTACTATCATACCACAATTCTTTTTAATAATTTACTAGTAATTTACTCACTACACTCCTTCAATATTGTTTTTTTTTAAGTTTTTTTACCCGCTATTGTGTTTAAGTTTGGATATCTTATAGGCCATTTGCTGTCTTACGAGAACATTATTCTCGATATTGGATGCAAATATATCACACTGTTCTAGGTGCGCTATTGGTATTGTACATACACTGATAGATGCTTAATTATTTTATACATGCATCCTATTTTTAACAGCTTTCATTACATCCTCATTCCACACTTTAATCCATTCATTTTCTGTATTTTTGTTTCTTTTCACTGAGAGCTTCTCCTACTACTCTTTAGATTTTGCCACTCTTCTTTCACATAATCTTTAGCTTGCAAGTTTTCTGGCTCTTTGTTTTGTAAGGTGCACGGATTTTTTGGACCTTACATGAACTTGATCCATAACGATAGTACGATATAGTATCAAATCCTCAGAAAAAATAAAAAAGGCAATTGCAGTAATTTCATGAAGCGAAAACTAACAAAACAATATCTACCAATATATCGACAGGGGCTTAAATAAACAAGTTAAAGTGAAACGCATTTTGGAGACGAACCAAGCATGTGATTAATGGCATCGGAAAACCTCTCTTAACAAGAGAACAGCGAGCTTCAGTGCAGAAAGGGATAAGAGCAGAAGAATACATTATTACTTTTAATGTAAATGCGGCATTAACAGAGGGTAAGAGGCTGCATTGCATTAATAAAGTGTGGACCATACACTTCACGTTTTGTGGTAACAGATAGCAAAGATGTAGTTAATTATTCCTGCTGGAATTTTTGCGGGCAGAAAAATTGTGCAAGTCTCTCCAACCCTTAGTAAGTGTGCGACAGCCATTATTTCGTCTAGGGAAAGATTAACGTTCTATTGAACACAGGAGAGTTAGGACTGAGTGATTTCAGTCAAGACCAGAATAGGGAATTACCGTCAGAGATCCAGCACAGAGACAACGCTGTTGTAGACGCCATTTGGTAAAGTGCAATTGTGTATCACACTGCAGTAAATGTTGAGCAGAGATTTTGCTCACTCCAACTGCATATGCTTTTATCATTGCATATCAAACGCTTGGATACTAACCTACCCTCACATTGAGTGCATGAGAGTTTTTCATTGGTTCAAACAGTAAAATTATTTTCCACCAACTCAGTGCATTGACCAGATATAATGATGTAGATGAAGATTTTTAATTATTTTTTCCTGTGAACAAATTTTTTCTTATATAGAGATAACGATTTTAATAATCGTCGATTCACTATGTCCAAGAGTTAAAGATTTTGTTAATGAGTGTCAAAAGTAATTGAATATGATTGTTTTGTATCACGTGAACCCTGAAAAAACAGCTGATAAATTATATTTAAAACAAAAAAGGGAATAGCAGTTTTGTCTTTCTAGAATAGATCTCAAACTTTCAATTATATTAATTCATGCACTCTAGTTAAGCGACAACAGCATTTGTAATGATTTTTGTTACGATCCCCACGTAGTATTAGTTTCCTTACAGGGCCAGGTTCATATTTATTTAAAACGTCTGTTTAACACCCTGGGCTTCGGAAGACAGTTCAGATGTTTTATCCATTTTCACGCTATGTTGTAAGCTGAGTTTGCTCATATTAGTACACTCACTCTGCAGACACATAAAGTAGCAGACTGTGACAATTTTATCTTCTTTGGTGAAGATTATTGATACCATCTTCTTCAAGCAAGTATGTAAATGCTTTGGTATTGTCGGTTACTTATTTAGTTTGTCAAATGGAAGACAAACACAGAAGAAATAAGTAACCAAGAACAAAAAGCGATTTTATGGTGAATATAATCAGCCAGTTACAAAGTCAAGCGCAATGTTACACCCTCTAGCAGATTGGAGTGCGAAACACTGACACGTAAACTACTGGAAGATGACATTGTCGTCGAGTAAGATAACAAGCATGAAGAGAAGTGAATGATCTGCAGCTGTAAGCGTGTCTTCGATTCCTATCACAAGTTCCATGCAAGCGTAAGAGAATGTTGTCATAGCATAGTAATACTGCTCCCACCGGCTTGCGTCCATCACGTGTTGCCCTTTTCCAGAACCCGTTCACCTCGATGACGGTGTTTGTGGCGACGTCCATCGATCATCTGTAGTAAAAATGTGATTCACATGAGAGACCACACGTTTCCATTGAACGACAGTCGAATCCCAATGGCCCTATGCCTACTGCAATCGTAACTGGCGATGTCGTCGGGTTAACATGTGAACATGATGGAACTGTCTGCTGCGGAGCACGATTTTCAGCGATGTACTATGAACGCTGTTCTCCAAAACACTTTTGAGTACACCAACATTGTGCTCTTTCGGCAGAGATGCCACAGGTCACTATCTACCCTACTTTACAGAGCAGACATACCTCCGAACCCCTCGTTCCGTGCAAAGTCGTGGACGTATGAGTATTTATTCCCTAGTGGTAATTTCTCTGACCTTGTTCCACTTCCCATAGATGCTCACGACAGTAGTACGTGAATATTCGACCAGCTTCGTCGTTTTCAAGATACCTGTTCACACATTTTGTGTAATATATTCATACAGAATACTTATTTGTTCTCCAGTTAGATTATATAATTAATTCACACTTTCATCAATCAATTGTTCGATATATATATCAGGTGGTCCATTGATTGTATTGTATTGTATGGAACTTGGGACCTAGAAATGACAGAGAGGTCATGTCCCCGCCATAGCCCTCAGTGGTTCACAACCCCTCAACAGGCTACATCAGTCAACTCCCCCCACCCCCACCCTACACCGAACCCAGGGTTATTGTGCAGTTCTGCCCCAGTGACCCCTCCGGGAATGTCTCACACTAGATGAATGTAACACTAATGTTTGCATGGTACAATAATTTTGGTGTACGCGTATCTTAAGATAGTATTTGTCAACAATCGCTGACATAGTGCAACTGAGGTGGAATAACGCGAACCAGCCCACATTCGCCGAGGCAGATGGAAAACCGCCATAAAAACCATTCACCGAGTGGCTGGCACACTGGACCTCGACACTAATCCGATTTCTCTAAATACATTAACTATCGGAGAAATGGTTCAGACACTTGGATGTTGCCTGTCAGGATAACGGTCAGTATATATAGCATAAGCTTGTTAGGCATTTCGATCACAGCAGCCGCAAATAAGCACTATATCTACATTGAATGTTAGATTTTAACAGTATTATGTGTTCCGCGTAATTTTTATCAGTGGACAAGCGTATTATCATACCTAATTTAAACAATGAATTGCACAGATTGCTATGGGGTGCGATGCTACATTTGTGAGAATATTACTGCGCCATCCATAACAAACATTCCTACTTATTTATGTACTGTACAAATAGGAAATAAAAAATGAGGTACATATTTAAGAAATGCAGTTCCTATCAATTTGATCTATGGCAGCGCCATCTAGTCATCCATAGCGCGAACTGTTTTCCCCCATCACGTTCGAACAGATTTATTCACCTAATTTTTTCCGATGATGCTAACTTCATCAGATATTTATATGGGCCGGTCACTACCTACATATATACTTTTCCTATAGAAATGGAAGGTCTATCTTACATTTAAAAAAATGTTTCTGATAAAAACTTTACTATTAAATAGCAGCTATCCCAAGTACATCTCAATCTGACTGCAGTTTGGAGAATATTTTTCAATTTATTCATAATAAAATTGAACTATTTACAACAATAATGAAGATTTGTGATAATTTATAAAGAGACTAATCCAAGGCTTCATGGAACAGATATCGCTAGAATTTTAGTGTATGAAAGATGCTACTTATGATAACATAGACAAAAAGTACTGAAAGATATACAGTGAATTAGTCGTTGGCTAATCACCAACTGGTGCTAATGTGCATCCAAACACAAATTTTCATTAATGAATCATATCCCCGGGATTCTAAAATACACAGTGAATTAGTTGTTAGACAATCACCAAAAAGTGATAATATGCATCCTAATACCAATTTTCATTAATGAATCAGATCTGTCGAAATTTATTTTCAAATTTAAAAATCCATGGCGTGAAAATTTAGATTGGGTAACTAAAGAAGTATTACCTTCAATTCTAAAACATAGTAAATGCTAATTAATATCAACAATTGAGAAGTTACTAGAACAAATTGAAGGTTTACAAAATGTTTAGGAAATGGCTTTGTTTGTGTAGGTGCATAGAAGAGAAGAAATTCTAAACTTAAAAAGTCAGTAGGCAGTGCTCATACAAGAAATAAGAGAAACACCAAGACATCCCATTTTTACTAACTGAAATTATTGATTTGAGGAATGTGTTTGTTCTTTAAGAATTATTTTGATGATGAATTTGAGTATGAATACTATGTGATTAAATGCCAAAGAAAGAAGCTTCAAACACAATTATATGTACTTGAGACATACATTCAAATTGTGAAGAGGTAATAACGATAAGATGAAATCCAAACAGTCAACTGAAGCAGAATGAATGAAAATATTAATTTTGATAGGAATTAATTGTATCTAATTACAGGATATACAGAGCAACAAGTTTTACAAGGTGTAAAACTATTGTGTGAATTATCAAATCCCAACCATGTAACATATACTTTCTTTCTCAAAACTTTTTCAACAAGATATACGTCAGCATAAATAGTTTTCTCTAACTCGTGCTCATAAGAAGTGTCTTTCACTTTCTCTACATATGAATGTCTTAATTTGTATGTTATTCGATCAGAATGAATAACATTTTCAGTGTTCTGTTCACCAACCACGTATCCTTTTTCAAAAATTCCTTTCATTCACTGATTCTCACTTTCTCACCCATTCGCCTTCTAAATAGGACTTTGGTTTGAATCTGGGTTTATTGTTAGTCATGGCTACAGCTGGCTTATAATTTTTCCATTACCTTGTATTGCTCTCATTATTATTGTTGAATATTTTGTGTTCTGTATTTATCAACTAGCTATGGAACTATATTTACCCACTTATAACTTCCCTGAAGAGCAAACCTCTTTCACGTTTTTTCCTTCAGCATTCTTTTAAAATTTTCTACTAGAGATCCTTTTAATTCTGTAATCTTGTGTTTCTTTGCCAATTCTTGAAATTCATCATTGTAAAATTCTTTAATATTATCTCTTTATAAAATTCTTTTAGTTCTTACCTTAAATACTAGTTTTATATTTAACTGTTATAGCACAAGCAAATTTTGAAAATATATAGCTAACAGTTAATAAATATTTATAACCTTTGTTTATTTTTGATACTCCTTTCAAGTTGCCAGAATTTATTTTTATGAGACTGGCTTGCCATAAGTTATTTATGCTAAATGAAACTACATTTTTTCTTTAAAATTTCTCTCATTGGATTACATAATTCGTTAATTATTTTTTAAGAATTTTAACTCATCATCTACAATTTCTTTCAACAAATTTACTGTATACAGTTTTACATACTGTTCAAAGAACTTAAATTTCTGTCATCCATTTCTAGTTGTTACTCTATGACGATTATATGTTTCAGTAAATTTTCTGCACTTGTAGCACCTGAAACAATTATCCATTTATATAGATTAAAAATTTATCAATTATTATTCCATTCCATCACCATCATTTGATTCTAAAACCAGTTCAACAAATATGAGTAATTCACCTGAAACAGACAGGGTTTTACCAGATTGATTGCCAAGTAGAAATAGTGTACCTTTTATTTTCATTTAAACTGATGGATTATTTACTTGAGTGCAATATAAAATTTGAACTTATCAGCATTATGTTTTTTCAACTTTACTTTAAAATCAGGTCACGTCAGATCACTGTCTATATTGCCTGCAAATAAAATAATTTTCTTGATTTTTACATTGTATTGAAATGTGTAGTTCTGTATTTCATCTTCAATAACAAAATGAAATTTCATTTTATGTTTGTCAGACATTCTTTTTTGAAGGTCACTTAACTGACTTACACATGGTGTTAAGGGGATGTTATCAGTAAAATGACCAAGAATTTGTAAAAGCGTTTTCTTGGTCTATAGAAAAGAGAATTTAATGCTGATGTTATAAATGTATAGTTTATAGGCATTCTCATTTTCCGTTTATTCTAAAATTGAAGTTGAACGTAATGTTGCACAGAGGTCACGCCCATCTGTCAGTTTGAAGTGCGTCAGAATATGTGATGCATAAATTTGTTCTTCCATTTTTCCGCCATCAGTTATGGATCGTTAATACAGGCATGTCTAGGAGGCTATGGTTCATATGTAAACAAAAATCTGAGAATATATGGTTTCGGAAATTCATACATGTATGGTGTCCTAGTTATTGTGTGTTGTTTTGTTTCTGGGTGTGTGTTTCCTTTGCTACAAATGCCGAGAGTAAAGAAATTTTGCACAAAACTAAAGTTTCGTGGGAACCAGTTCCAAACAAAACCAAACAATACCTAACAGTTGCTTCAGAAATCGCCTGCGGAAACTGTCTACAGGCAGTTCTTCTAAATGTAAACTTTGGATTTCTGAGTGTAATAAGAACAAACCTAGTAGCATTGTGAACAACAAAAGCGACGGAGATGTCATTGTGAACCTAAATATGCTGTCGAGACTTTTGAAGAGTGCTGTGAAATGTAATTACTGCGATTGTAAAGACAGCATTGAGGTTTCTGAGGACATTTCATCAGGGAATGGTCTTTCAAGTAGGTTAGTGATGGCCTGTAACTTGTGTAAGATGCACGGTGGTACGATGACATCGCCAGTAACTGATAGTCGGCATTACTGTGTAAATAATCAACTTGCAGATGCAATGCGACGTATGGGAAGGGGAAGGAGAGGCGCCCAGACTTTTTGTGCACTGATGGATTTGCCTCAACCACCAGTCAGGTTTGACACACAATAAATTAATACTTTCATATCCCGCCTGGAAGGTGTCACGTGGGTTGGATCAGGAAAAGGTACAGCATGTCGGTAGTGCCACATGAATTTAAATCCCCTTTACTCAAGCATTAAGAATGCATAACTTGGAATGAGGTGCGAAGCTGAAGTGTCCTGGGTGGCTTCACCTGATGAAAAGGGGTGAAGCAGTCACGGAGCTCGTAGACCTCGACAGCGCCAGCTAGAGGGTGCTGTCGTCGGTGTCTCACGTAGTGCCAACCTAGCAGAGCGGAACTACATTGTGGCATCATAGCTATCGACACCACAAATACATAATGCTTTAAGTGGTGTAAGTGAACATTCAATGAAAAGAACAGGAGAAGAAGCACTAGCCTTGTCTGAAAATACAGCCATTGTAGCAGCATTTAATGGATCTTGGCAGAAGAGAGGTCATACTTCTCTGAATGGGGCTGTAACCACCACATTTATTGAAACTGGTAAGATACTAGATTATAAGATACTAGATTATGAATGTCTAACAAAGCACTGCCAGGGTTGTTCAAGTAAACTTATCAAATGGTTCCAATGGCTCTGAGCACTATGCGACTTAACTTCTTAGGTCATCAGTCGCCTAGAACTTACAAATAATTAAACCTAACTAACCTAAGGACATCACACACATCCATGCCCGAGGCAGGATTCGAACCAGCGAGCGTAGCGGTCGCTCGGTTCCAGACTGTAGCGCCTAGAACCACACGGCCACTCCAGCCAGCGTAAACTTATCGGCACCCATGTTTGTGTAAAGAACTTTGATGGCCCAAGTGGAAACATGGAAACGAAAGGAGTTCTAACATTTTTAGAACATCAGAGGCCAATCGTGGTGTGAGGTATGTAGGCTACCTTGCGGCTAGAGACTATAAAGGAGGACACACTACTGTTGTTAATGACAGACCAGATGGAGATACACTGTTAGAAAAGCTTGAATGTGTTCGGAATGTACAAAAGGAATGAGAGCTCAGACGAGTACATTATGTAAAGACTTCAGTGGGGAAAACACAAAGGTGGTCTAGGTCGTTTTACAATACGTTAAATTGATTCTTTGACTCATTATTATGGACTAGCAATAAGGAGAAATGTAGGAGATTTGGAGAACATGAGATGAGCTATTTGGGCAACATGGTTTCACAGAGTGTCAGCAGATGAATCTCAACAGCGTGGTTTGTGTCCAAAAGAGGAAGATTCGTGGTGCAAGAACTAGTTGAGCAATCCTACAGGCATACAATATAGCCAAGAGCATTCCTTACCACTTGCTATAATGGAGGCAATTAGGCCTATATATAAGGATCTGGCAAATAAAAATCTACATACTTAGGAAATGCATGCATGGTCTCTCAGATTGCACAGCGAAGCTTAAACACCTCTATATGGGAGAGAATACCCAAAACTGTATTTGTTGGAGTGGCAGTGCTGAAGATTGGTGTAATGGATGCAACAATAACATTCAATGACGGTGCAACTTCAAGGATCAGTGTTATGAAGAAACTGAACATCCAGAAGGGAAGGAATATGGCATCAGCTCTAAATGCTATTGATAAGCAGCAGGTAACCGAAGGAGAGACATCTGCAGAATCTGCTACGAAGTAGTCGAGGATAAAAAAAAGAATGAAGACAAAGAGTATGGAGGATAAGGAAACAGGACAACAACTGGAGTACGCAGTTGGAGTGTTCTAAATCAGCATAGTGTTAAGTTAGTAAATCAGTAAATCTTCTTTTGCGATTAACCAAAAACGTGAATTTTCATCATTTAGGTAAACTTTTCTCCTAAAGGGCTCAAGTTAAACGCACAAAAATTGGTACAGATATTTATAATGACCTCCTCTAGCTCCCTTGCCTGAAAAATTTATAACATAATGATGATGTCGTTGATAGTTGAGCTACATTTTTAAATAATTCTGTAGTGGTAAAATAAATTACTTGTCTTCTTAACAGATCAGCATCACAGAAGGAAACTGGCAGCATAAAATACTTAAGTGAATGTTGTCTGTACTCTGACTCTTTTTCCAAGCAGTGCAGCCAGTGGTTCCAAAGAAAATGGTAAAACAGTGAAGTAGTGTTAGGTTTTTTATACTATTATAAATATTGCTGTCAGTACCAAAATATAATAAGTATCACAATGATTTTTTTGCAAATGATTTGACTCATGTTCCTAACTGTGTGCAAGAATTCTGAGCTATCTCTCATTTATACATCAGTTGCACTATGAGGGTGAAGATAATGCTAAAAATACAGCCCATTAGGAGTGTGTCTCCTTAAATCAGCCAATGACAAATAATCTGCAAAACTTGTCTCAGTCTTCATATTTGTAAAGTAGATTGTTGGTTTTATCTATCATAGTTATTCAGCTGTGTTACAACACTTGTATATTCAGGTTTTGTATCACATTCTTCAAAATGGGTCCAGTGCCTCTAAGGACTATGGGGCTTAACATCTGAGGTCATCAGTCCCCTAGTCTTAGAACTACTTAAACCTAGCTAACCTAAGGACATCACACACATCCATGCCTGAGACAAGATTCGAACCTGTGATTGCAGCAGCAGTGCAGTTCCGGAGTGAAGCACCTAGAACTGCACAGCCACAGTGGCCGACACATATTTTTCTTCTGAGTATTGTTTGGTCTTTAGATATTTTCAAAATTGTAAATAATTCTTTATGAAATTGTTTCATTAAATTTTCTATTTTTGATCAATTTCATTTTTAATACTTTCCATTTCTCCAGATTTTACGTTGCCACGATTTAACCAATTTCTAAAAATATATATTTATTGAATTCAAAAACTCTTTAAATATGTAATTTTCTTAAAAGAACTTTAAATACAAATAGTCACAACTGACTGCAAGTTATTCGCATGAAATTCAGTTTCATTGTTCATTACAGAACAACTCACTTGAACCAATATTTAACCAGGTCTTCTGGAGTATTTCATCCAAATGAATAAAAAAGAAACTTCATACTTTTGCATTATAATAACAATTCCAACAAGTACCAACATTATCAGAAGTACGTAAACGCACTATTCCACATGAATAGGTAATTCATCAAACATGAAGACACCACGGAAATGTTTGATTCTTACTTGGTCAACTAATTTCTCCAGATTCATTTTTTTTCAATTTTTTTGTCCCTAGACCTTTTTTTCTCCATTGTTGCACCATATCTTCTTTTCTCTTGTAATTCATTATGACCTTTTTTCTTCTTTATTACTGCATTTGCTGCATCAGATGCTCCATCAACTTATGTACTAGTAGTAGCTAAATGTAGTAATGCTGTGAACAATGTTAGTAGAAAATCAACTTCATATTTTGTTAATAAGAGCAATCTTTCGTTTTGTTAGATATTGAATAAGCTTTTCACAACATGTATACCTAATGTTATAAGCAAATTTCCACATCTAGTCTCCCATTCTGTTTTGTGCATTAGATAAAAATTATTGATGCTTTTTGGTTGACCATTATTGACTTTATTTTTCATTTCTGTGGCTTTAGTTTTGCCACTTCATAGCAGAACACAATCAAGGCTGACGTTAATCATTTATAGAGATAAAAATGTAATAAGTATGTATATTTTTAGAAGGCACTGAAATGGCGCTACTAAAATTTTTTATAGGCCCAAACATTTTCATCAAGTCCAATGCTCATACCTCATTATTTTTTTCCATACATTATACCTCTGACTGCTGTGGCTGCAACTTTTTTTATAATGAAGCATCAGAAGCACATATTGTTTCTTTTGCAGCTAAGTTCTTTATCTGCATTGTGTCTTTTCCATAGAGCCTAACTCATAAGCAATACCATATTTTTTTTAAGCTTCATGTAGTGGAATTATTCATTGATTTCTTCTAGCTAACCTTTCATCTAGCTTGACACGTGGACTGTAAAACCTATTGCCAAGAAGAAGGATTTAAAATTAAAGTTTCTTAATGAAAGTGTTCACTAGACCTTTATGACATTTATGGCTTAACAGAAATTTGTAAGGAAGTCTGTTGACAAATGTAATCAAATATTAAGTCATTTTGAATTGGTGATTATAAAATCATTAAATGCATTTGTCAACATCTGTGTTATCTGAACTTTTTCATTATGATAATTTTTATTTTCAGCTAATTCTTCTCCATGGATAACTGCAACTCTTTCCATTAATTCTCTCACAGAATTCATTTCAATATATTCCGTTTGTTTTTCTGTATATTTCTTTATTGAACCTTCACCCACATTTTATCTGAAGAATCTGAATATCCTGAATATTTTTGAGTTAGCTTTCTGTTATCTAACCACTATATTTTTTTCTCTACTGGTTTTTATTTTTTGGATTATTATTCGAAAATTATGTTCCAGAATTTTATATAGTATATCTATATGATTTGTTAAATCAACAGGACCAAATTTTTTGCCCACATCGTCCATAGTAATCTGCTTTTAGATAAAACATTCATCAGTCAATGTATGCCTTGATATTCTTTTCATCAACTGTTAATTTTTCTCCATTGAGTTCAACCAGAAAATGTCCAACAAATTTAAATGTGTCCACGTCTTGATCTTAAAACCTTGTCTACACTTTTGTTGATATATATTAATATTGTTCCACTTATATTTATTTTTTAACTGCACCCTGAGCTTGATGTTTCAATTTTTTTTCTACTTTTAGTCTTTTCTTTGTATTTTTTTAGTGCATCTTCTATTTCTGATTCACTTAGGGGGACCACATCTTGCCTATCTAAGCCATGTTAATTTAGGCAAGTATTTGACCCATATCTGAAAAAAACTATTTGATGCAGGATCTTAATTTTTTGCTGCATGTTACATGATGCTAATAGAGTCAACTGTACCAAAATTAACTTTGTCCATGCTTTATAAATATATTAACAAAAAATATTAAGTATTTCTGCAAAAAATATTTTTGTGAACTTCATAATAGGGGAATATTAATGAATGTAGTACCAGAGCTGACTATTTCTGTTATGTGGAGACTCTGAAAATTTTATTCATTTACGTATGATAGAGTCTGATATAATGGGGCTTTGTACTGAAAATTTTGGTTTTCTGGAAATTGACTTATAAGAAAAAACTTTTGAAATTTGTTACTTACAGCTAATAAAAACTGTCCTGCTGCATATGATGGCCCTTTTATGGCTTCTAACAGGTCTTCCAGCCTCTTTTTCACCTTCCTGAATGTTTATCTTGCTGTCTTGGTCATATTAGATGCAGACCTGTCTGGATTGGCTATCCTCATTTTATCGCATTGTTGCAGCCCAGTGATCATATTTTCACCAGAATTAATTCCTAACTTTTTCAGTACCCAACAATTTCCAATATTACCACAACTGAATGTAATAACAGCATCTTGAACTCCTAGTTTCGTTTTATGCTTGCCTACAATACAGTTTTAGGAAGGCGATTCCAAGTTATGCCCTTGAAACATTGATTTGGGTACTGTGTCTGCCCATGCAGACATTTCCTTAGAAGACCAAGATGAGCCAAGTCTCTGAAAATAGGTTTAAATGCTGTAATAATAGCAGCCAGAAGAGAATGATGGCGAGAATAAGATTGTCCACTTGCCTGAGCCCTATTGTATTTCCACAACGAATTTTCTCCTGATAACTCAATCCACGATATATGGCCCAAACATCCCTCTTCAGTGCCTCCAGATTTTTTTTATTTCTCCTAATTGCCTGCCCATAGTATACGTGCAATTTTTCTATTTCAGTTTTAAGTAACTGATCCTGTCCGGTCAACAATTTTCCATCTTCTAATTTTTTTCCTCTCATATCAACAGTTAGTTTTCTCAGCCTTATTCCCAAACGTTTATGAACATGGCCTACACATTCTATTTTGCTAATAATGGCATCTCCATATAGCTTAGAGTTAACCACATTGTTGCATGCCATACTATCACCATCGCCCAAATATTTAGTTTACCATACACCTGTTGTCTCTATGGATTGATGAAATATAATTGTTGTACTCAAAGAACTTCCTTACCACTATCTGTTCCTCTAAAATTAGCCACACAGTTGTGTTCTTTATGTTCATTGACTTTACAACATTTGCAATATTTAGATATTATCTCCACATCTAACACTTTTCTGGTGTCTACACTCATGGCACTCACTGCTCCATTTAGAGAAGTATGTCCTCTTTTCTGTCAACTTCCATCAAGTGCAACTGCAATATCCAAACATCCATCATTTTCTTCCACTGCTTCTGTAGGAGCCAGTTTCATGCTTTCCTCACTGATCTCACACACAGCTTTCTCTAATATTGCAGTCAGTTTTTCACATTTATTAGGTGGTTGATGTAAGTCCATCACTGAACAAATTGTTCTCAATTCAGCCATGCCCTTACCAATCGATCATAAGGCATAAACTAATCTAGTATTGATTTCATAAGGGCCACTTGCGTCTGGTTTTGAAGAACTCATAAATGAAATCACAGGTGAGCATTTAGCGCAAATTAAATCCAAAGCAATTGCTAGGCCGTTTTTCCCATTGGCACTCTCACAAATTTTCACACTCTGTGACTCACCACACTGTCTGCATTGTACAAATTTAGAAATTACAACTCATAATATTCCCAAATTTATAATAATGTTACTGCACCCCTTGTCACTTACAGTAAATTCGTTGTAACTCTCTTGAAATGGTGAGAGCTTCTTTGATGATGCACTTGTTGAAGAATTACAATTGGAAATATCGTTGCCAGGCGACATAACCTCTTGTACAGAAAGCATTCTAAACTTGTTTCCTCTAAATTGTCGTTTCTTGAAAATGCGTTTACGTTTCGTCATCTTCAATAAACAGAACAAAACACACATAACAAACACTGCAAATGTACATACAGAAACCACTCGCAAACACACTTGAACAAAACTATTCATGTGTTTGAAAGCATGTTGTTTACAAACAGCAGAAGCAAAATAATACCGACCACTGCATTCCAAGGATACCCAACACACTCAAGAGTAAAAAAAATCCCTAATGTGCCATATAGGGGATATAAAGATCTAAAATATATACAGAAAAGTGGGTGAAAGAAAATTGCGTGGGGCATGTAAACATTGTTGTTGTTGTGGTCTTCAGTCCTGAAACTGGTTTGATGCAGCTCTCCATGCTACTCTATCCTGTGCAAGTTTCTTCATCTCCCAGTACCTACTGCAACCTACATCCTTCTGAATCTGCTTAGTGTATTCATCTCTTGGTCTCCCTCTACGATTTTTACCATCCACGCTGCCCTCCAATGCTAAATTTGTGATCCCTTGATGCCTCAAAACATGTCCTACCAACCGATCCCTTCTTCTAGTCAAGTTGTGCCACAAACTTCTCTTCTCCCCAATCATATTCAATACCTCCTCATTAGTTACATGATCTATCCACCTTATCTTCAGCATTCTTCTGTAGTACCACATTTCGAAAGCTTCTATTTTCTTCTTGTCAAAACTGGTTATCGTCAATGTTTCACTTCCATACATGGCTACACTCCATACAAATACTTTCAGAAACGACTTCCTGACACTTCAATCAATACTCGATATTAACAAATTTCTCTTCTTCAGAAACGATTTCCTTGCCATTGCCAGTCTACATTTTATATCCTGTCTACTTCGACCATCACCAGTTATTTTGCTCCCTAAATAGCAAAACTCCTTTACTACTTTAAGTGTCTCATTTCCTAATCTAATCCCCTCAGCATCACCCGATTTAATTTGACTACATTCCATTATCCTCGTTTTGCTTTTGTTGATGTTCATCTTATATCCTCCTTTCAAGACACTGTCCAATCCGTTCAACTGCTCTTCCAAGTCTTTTGCTGTCTCTGACGGAATTACAATGTCATTGGCGAACCTCAAAGTTTTTACTTCTTCTCCATGAATTTTAATACCTACTCCGAATTTTTCTTTTGTTTCCTTTACTGCTTGCTCAATATACAGATTGAATAACATCGGGGAGAGGCTACAACCTTGTCTCACTCTTTTCCCAACCATTGCTTCCCTTTCATGCCCCTCGACTCTTATAACTGCCATCTGGTTTCTGTAAAAATTGTAAATAGCCTTTCGCTCCCTGTATTTTACCCCTGCCACCTTCAGAATTTGAAAGAGAGTATTCCAGTTAACGTTGTCAAAAGCTTTCTCTAAGCCTACAAATGCTAGAAACGTAGGTTTGCCTTTTCTTAATCTTTCTTCTAAGATAAGTCGTAAGGTTAGTATTGCCTCACGTGTTCCAACATTTCTACGGAATCCAAACTGATCTTCCCCGAGGTCCGCTTCTACCAGTTTTTCCATTCGTCTGTAAGGAATTCGCGTTAGTATTTTGCAGCTGTGACTTATTAAACTGATAGTTCGGTAATTTTCACATCTGTCAACACCTTCTTTCTTTGGGATTGGAATTATTATATTCTTCTTGAAGTCTGTGGGTATTTCGCCTGTCTCATACATCTTGCTCACCAGATGGTAGAGTTTTGTCAGGACTGGCTCTCCCAAGGCCATCAGTAGTGCTAAAGGAATGTTGTCTACTCCCGGGGCCTTGTTTCGACTCAGGTCTTTCAGTGCTCTATCAAACTCTTCACGCACATCCTCTTCCATTTCCATAATATTGTCCTCAAGTACATCGCCCTTGTATAAACCCTCTATATACTCCTTCCACCTTTCTGCTTTCCCTTCTTTGCTTAGAACTGGGTTTCCATCAAAGCTCCTGATATTCATGCAAGTGGTTCTCTTCTCTCCAAAGGTCTCTTTAATTTTCCTGTAGGCAGTATCTATCTTCCCCCTAGTGAGACAAGCCTCTATATCCTTACATTTGTCCTCTAGCCATCCCTGCTTAGCCATTTTGCACTTCCTGTCGAACTCATTTTTGAGACGTCTGTATTCCTTTTTGCCTGCTTCATTTACTGCATTTTTATATTTTCTAATTTCATCAATTACATTCAATATTTCTTCTCTTACCCAAGGATTTCTATTAGCCCTCGTCTTTTTACCTACTTGATCCTCTGCTGCCTTCACTACTTCATCCCTCAGAGCTACCGATTCTTTTTCTACTGTATTTCTTTCCCCCATTCCTGTCAATTGTTCCCTTATGCTCTCCCTGAAACTCTCTACAACCTCTGGTTCTTTCAGTTTATCCAGGTCCCATCTCCTTAAGTTCCCACCTTTTTGCAGTTTCTTCAGTTTCAATCTGCAGTTGATAACCAATAGATTGTGGTCAGAATCCTCATCTGCCCCTGGAAATGTCTTACAATTTAAAACCTGGTTCCTAAATCTCTGTCTTACCATTATATAATCTACACTCCTGGAAATGGAAAAAAGAACACATTGACACCGGTGTGTCAGACCCACCATACTTGCTCCGGACACTGCGAGAGGGCTGTACAAGCAATGATCACACGCACGGCACAGCGGACACACCAGGAACCGCGGTGTTGGCCGTCGAATGGCGCTAGCTGCGCAGCATTTGTGCACCGCCGCCGTCAGTGTCAGCCAGTTTGCCGCGGCATACGGAGCTCCATCGCAGTCTTTAACACTGGTAGCATGCCGCGACAGCGTGGACGTGAACCGTATGTGCAGTTGACGGACTTTGAGCGAGGGCGTATAGTGGGCATGCGGGAGGCCGGGTGGACGTACCGCCGAATTGCTCAACACGTGGGGCGTGAGGTCTCCACAGTACATCGATGTTGTCGCCAGTGGTCGGCGGAAGGTGCGCGTGCCCGTCGACCTGGGACCGGACCGCAGCGACGCACGGATGCACGCCAAGACCGTAGGATCCTATGCAGTGCCGTAGGGGACCGCACTGCCACTTCCCAGCAAATTAGGGACACTGTTGCTCCTGGGGTATCGGCGAGGACCATTCGCAACCGTCTCCATGAAGCTGGGCTACGGTCCCGCACACCGTTAGGCCGTCTTCCGCTCACGCCCCAACATCGTGCAGCCCGCCTCCAGTGGTGTCGCGACAGGCGTGAATGGAGGGACGAATGGAGACGTGTCGTCTTCAGCGATGAGAGTCGCTTCTGCCTTGGTGCCAATGATGGTCGTATGCGTGTTTGGCGCCGTGCAGGTGAGCGCCACAATCAGGACTGCATACGACCGAGGCACACAGGGCCAACACCCGGCATCATGGTGTGGGGAGCGATCTCCTACACTGGCCGTACACCACTGGTGATCGTCGAGGGGACACTGTATAGTGCACAGTACATCCGAACCGTCATAGAACCCATCGTTCTACCATTCCTAGACCGGCAAGGGAACTTGCTGTTCCAACAGGACAATGCACGTCCGCATGTATCCCGTGCCACCCAACGTGCTCTAGAAGGTGTAAGTCAACTACCCTGGCCAGCAAGATCTCCGGATCTGTCCCCCATTGAGCATGTTTGGGACTGGATGAAGCGTCGTCTGACGCGGTCTGCACGTCCAGCACGAACGCTGGTCCAACTGAGGCGCCAGGTGGAAATGGCATGGCAAGCCGTTCCACAGGACTACATCCAGCATCTCTACGATCGTCTCCATGAGAGAATAGCAGCCTGCATTGCTGCGAAAGGTGGATATACACTGTACTAGTGCCGACATTGTGCATGCTCTGTTGCCTGTGTCTATGTGCCTGTGGTTCTGTCAGTGTGATCATGTGATGTATCTGACCCCAGGAATGTGTCAATAAAGTTTCCCCTTCCTGGGACAATGAATTCACGGTGTTCTTATTTCAATTTCCAGGAGTGTATTTGATACCTTTCAGTACCTCCAGGATTCTTCCAGGTATACAACCTTCTTTTATGATTCTTGAACCAAGTGTTAGCTATGATTAAGTTATGCTCTATGCAAAATTCTACAAGGCGGCTTCCTCTTTCATTTCTTCCCCCCAGTCCATATTCACCTACTATGTTTCCTTCTCTCCCTTTTCCTACTGACGAATTCCAGTCACCCATGACTATTAAATTTTCGACTCCCTTCACTACCTGTATAATTTCTTTTATCTCGTCATACATTTCATCAATTTCTTCATAATCTGCAGAGCTAGTTGGCATATAAACTTGTACTACTGTAGTAGGCATGGGATTTGTGTCTATCATGGCCACAATAATGCGTTCACTATGCTGTTTGTAGTAGCTAACCCGAACTCCTATTTTTTTATTCATTACTAAACCTACTCCTGCATTACCCCTATTTGATTTTGTATTTATAACCCTGTAATCACCTGACCAAAAGTCTTGTTCCTCCTGCCACCGAACTTCACTAATTCCCACTATATCTAACTTAAACCTATCCATTTCCCTTTTTAAATTTTCTAACCTACCTTCCCGATTAAGGGATCTGACATTCCACGCTCCGATCCGTAGAATGCCAGTTTTCTTTCTCCTGATAACGACGTCCTCTTGAGTAGTCCCCACCTGGAGATCCGAATGGGGGACTATTTTACCTCCGGAATATTTTACCCAAGAAGACGTCATCATCATTTAATCATACAGTAAAGCTGCATGTCCTCGGGAAAAATTACGGCTGTAGTTTCCCCTTGCTTTCAACTGTTCGCAGTACCAGCACAGCAAGGCCGTTTTGGTTAATGTTACAAGGCCAGCTCAGTCAATCATCCAGACTGCTGCCCCTGCAACTACTGAAAAGGCTGCTGCCCCTCTTCAGGAACCACATGTTTGTCTGGCCTCTCAACAGAAACCCCTCCGTTGTGGTTGCACCTACGGTATGGCCATCTGTATCGCTGAGGCACGCAAGCCTCCCCACCAACGGCAAGGTCCATGGTTCATGGGGGGCACATAAACATATGTGGTAGGAAAATGCTCTATAATGCAAAAAAATTGTTTTTTTCACCAAAATATTTTTCAGAGTACTTATATAAGAGCTTGATCTATCGAAATATGATGAAAACTGAAAATCAATTTTTTTTACTTGATCCACAGTGTGATCCCCTTAACGTATAGACATATTTAGCAGACTGATCATCAGACCATTTATAGTTTGAATTTATCTATCCTGGTACATCTCTAAATTCTTCTATACATATAGGACAATATGGAAACATTTTCCATCTCCCTGTTTCCTTCAGTTGCTTTCAAAACATCGTAACCTAGTCTTCAATACCTTGTTTCATCTGCTTGACTGCATCTATAAGAGGCTGATCTTTGTCTTATTTTTCTTATTCCTTCTTGTTTGTTTCTTCCAAGGATTGAATTGTTATTCTAATTTATCAGTTTTCTCCCCTTACATTTAGCTTTTTTAACAACGTTCGGGTTATATTTCACGAACAGTTAATGTAAATAAACAACATTAATAAAACATTTTACATTCTTGTTTAAGATATTATGAATAAATGATTAATTTGTTATCTATAATTCCCTTCATAAGGTTCTCTAGCTATTCATTTTTAAAATATGTCTGAGCTAGATAAAGACTATCAATTGCTTTATGTCTACCTCTAGTTAATATTGTCTTACTAAATACTGAACTTCATGGATGGAATCATCAAGTATTACAAGTTAATTCATTATGAATTATTCTCAATAAAGGTAGCAATCTGCTTATTATTTTCATCATCAATTCCTACACCTTTTTAAAAGTTCTTTCGTTGATCCAAGGTGTTAAAGTAAACAAAAAAATCTCTGTTTTTATTCCCATTCAACCATTCTGGAGCTAAAATATAATTATCAATAATTTATGTTGATTTTCCTCATCCACTTGGTCCTGTAACTGCACACTGAATAGAATTCATAAAAAAATTACCATGTTTTGATTTAGATTTCCTCTCTGGAATTCTTAATTTTGGTTCCCATTCTGTCATATAATTATATGTTTGTATTAGTATGAAATGAGGCCTCTTTTTCAAATGAATTGTAAGTCATCTGTTGTAAAAAAATTATTGACTGTACCTAAACTATAAATTAATAGTGCTAGTTGGTTTGTATACATTTTAACTCCAAATATTATATCGAAAAATAATACACTGTACAATGAGGAAAGTCACGGGGGAAGGTGACCAGTCTGCAGTTTTTACTTTGAGCTCTAGTGCAGGAGATGCTCCTCTTAGATGACCTGATTAAAATGATTACAGAATTGAAATGAGAGATACTCTTACGAAATAAGGTAAAATTCTTGAAGAATCTATGGAAATTAATACATGTACTGTTAAATATCAGCAAATTAAAAACAATGAGAAAATATACTGAAAAATCTAAAAACTCCAATATAATTATATGAATTAGAAGCTTCAAATTAAGTAAGAATAAAAGTTTTGAGTTAGATATAACAAATTTCTATAATTCAGCACAATTTGATATGCCTTATATTGTATTTGTTGGATTTAAAACTAATTGTAAATATAAAGAACTAGCAGATTCATCATTATCTGATCATGTTAAGGTGCATGCTATATACTTGAATTAAGAGGATTCAAGTTTTCCCAAAGTAGATGTGTAACTTAGATTCATCAAATAATTTTCTCAACACTAATGATACAATTCTTTAATGTAAATGAGTTGCATAATTGACTTTGAAATGCCAGGCAGAGGGTTCCTCAAACTCCTTTCACACTTTTTTTAAGGAATACAACGCCATTTCACTTATTGTTTGTGTAAGTACAAGCCTTGATTTCATGTCTTTAACATAAATGGGAAGACACTTAGCATGTGGTCCGCCTCAAAGTTGGCTTGACAACTTGTTAAGTGTCCTGCAATATATTTTAAGATGTAAAATCAAATACTTGAATGTGGTATAAAAGGCCAAAACCTGGGTTGTATGTAAATGAACTATAAATCATTCCGACTGCAGTGTCGTCCTTTAAAAATATTGTATGATTGTGGCTCAGCAACATCATAAACCTGTTTACTTTCACACTATTCCTATGTCGTGCCACTATCAAACAACCATGGATTACACAAGGATTCAAGATTTCCTCTAAGACAAAAAGGAAAATGTATCTCTCGATCAAGAATAGCTCCAATGCTGATGATTTAGCTAAATACAAGGAATACTGTAAAACATTAAAAAAAAGTAATTCAGACGTCTGAACAAATGCACTACGAGAAGAAGATAGCAATGTCAGGGAACAAAATAAAAACAATATGGGATATAGTGAAAGAGCAGACTGGTAGAACCAGAAAGGAACAGGAGCAAATAGCACTAAGGGTACATGACACATTAGTAACTGATGGGCATAGTGTGGCAAATCCATTTATAAGTACTTTATATCCATTACTGATAGAATGGAACTTTCAGGATCAGTAAATAATGCCCTTGAATATCTGAAACTAGACTTCACAAATAGCTTCAAGTACATGAATATATCAATCACTTCACCAAAAGAAATAACGTCCATAATAAAATCTTTAAAAACAAAGCATTCTAGTGGGTACGATGAAATATCAGCAAAGTTAATTAAGGTATGTTCTTGTGAGTTTAGTACAATTCTAAGTTACTTGTGTAACCAATCGATTATAACTGGGACATTTCCTGACTGGCTAAAATATGCAGATGTTAAGCCTCTATTCAAGAAAGGGGATAAAGAGATACCATCAAACTACAGACCGATTTTACTTTTGCCAGCATTCTCAAAAATTTTAGGAAAAGTAATGTACAGGCAGCTGCTCAACCATCTGACCACAAATAACATGTTATCGGGAACACAGTTTGGATTTCTGAAGGGTTCTGATATCGAGAAGGCTATTTACACCTACAGTGAAAATGTACTTAATTCATTAAATAACAAATTACAAGCAGCAGGTATTTTCTGTGATATGTCAAAGGCATTTGATTGTGTGAACCACAACATCCTTTAAAGTACTTAGAATTCTATGGTGTCATGGGTAGTGCTGCAAAATGGTTCAAGTCATACCTCACTAACACGAAAAAAAGGGTGTCAGTGCAAGGGACTAGTGAATGAAGTCATCAGTCATCATCAGAATGGGAAGAAATTACATGTGGTGGCCCACAAGGATCCATCTTAGGGCCATTGCTTTTTCTTGTGTATATTAATGATCTCTCATCAGTTACACTGCCAGAAGCAGAGTTCGTTTTGTTTGCAGATGACACAAGTATTGCAATAAATAGTATGTCAAGTGTAGTTCTAGAAAGATCTGCTAATGATATTTTCATGCATATTAATAAATGGTTTAAAGCCAACGCACTGACATTAAACTTCGAAAAGACTCACTATATGCAATTCAGAACCTGTAAGAGGTTTCCACCCAGCATATGCATAAAATACGATAAGAGCAGATAGAAGAGGTGGACAGTCTTAAATTCCTGGGATTACAACTTGATAATAAATTCAGTTGGGAAGAGCACACCACACAACTTCAGAAACGCCTTAACAAATCTGTTTTTGCAACTCGAGTGTTAGCAGACATAGGCAAAAAAAAATGGAAAAGCTTGCATACTTTGCCTACTTTCATTCCATAATATCATATGGTATAATATTTTGGGGTAACTCTTCAAGTCAATCAAAAGTTTTCAGCGTCCAAAAGCGTGTAATATGTATTATTTGTGGAGTAAATTCACGGACATCCTGTAGAAACCTCTTCAAAGAACTGGGTATACTAACTACTGCCTCTCAGTATATTTACTCATTAATGAAATTTGTCCTAAATAATATATCTCTTTTTCCAACAAACAGCTCAGTTCATACATACAATACGAGGAACAAAAATGATCTGCACA
Organism: Schistocerca nitens; assembly: GCF_023898315.1. Lineage (NCBI taxonomy): Eukaryota > Metazoa > Arthropoda > Insecta > Orthoptera > Acrididae > Schistocerca > Schistocerca nitens. The sequence continues at coordinate 494,468,611 of NC_064621.1, forward strand.
GGGTCTTAAAAGCACTTACTTTAGTTCAAAAAGGGGTCCACTACTCAGGAACACTCATCTTCAATAATTTGCCAGTAAATATAAAAAATTTTGTTACAAATAAAGATCAGTTTAAAAGGAGCCTGAAAGACTTACTAGTGGCCAACTCCTTCTACTCTATTGACGAAATTTTAATAGAAACAAATGATGAATTGTATATATTCATACTATTAGTATTGTTATTTCAGCTTTAAAAAAATTGACATGTTCCACATCCACGAGGATATCCTCAGCACGGATCTATGGAACGAAAACTAATCTAATCTAATCTAAAAAACATGTGGAAAAATCGCTCCCTCTTTCCATGCGAGTTTGATTCCTCTTATTTTCTTGTAATGATCATATCTCATTGTGTCATAGGGTGTCTACATAAATTTTAGCATTAGGAGGAGGAAGATCGTGTAGAAATTTTGTGGAAAGAACTCACCACAACTGGGCTTGATGACTGCCACCTCAACTCGATTATCAACCCTGAGACACTCCATCTCCTAGTTTACGATAATACAAAGTGAACTGACCTTATCTGAGTTTTTAGATGTCCACTGTGAATCCTCTGTGATAAGAATCCCTTAAAGTCCAGCTATACTTAAGCAGACGATGGACAATCGTAGAGAAAGCACTTCACTGGATTTGTTGAATCTTCTTAGTTTTCTAACAATTGAGAGCAGTATTCAGTTCGTGTTCTCCACGACGTTACGTATGTGATCTTTCCGATTTAAGTTATTTACAATTGTTTCCCCTAGGTATTTGCTTGAATTGACGGGCTTTAATTTGGGTGCTGTATCGTGTGAACCAAATTTAACAGATTCCTTTTTGGAATTATTGTGAATGACCTTGAATTTTCTCTTATTTATGGTCAATTTATAACGCGGTTTAATTTTTCACTGTCATTAAGGTCGATAAGTGAGGGGGAGGTTACAAATTGCCATTTTTCGCTCATCCAGATACTTATCCAAATTGTTTTTCAATTGTTTTGAATCTTCTAATAACTTTGAGACGGTAGACGACAGCATCATCTGCAAACAGTCTAAGATGTCTGCTCGGATTGTCGGCTAAATCACTAATATGGATTAGGGAAATCAGAAGGTATATAACCCTTCCATGGGAAAAATTGATATCACTTCTCTTTTCCCAATGCTCGCCGTTAATTACTGCTAACGCGACATTTTTCACTGATTCCAGTCGCTCAGTTGAAACGATACTCCTTGGGCACGCGGTTTGGTTAGAAGTCGCTTGTGAAGAATTGTATTAAAAGCCATCTTGTAATGAATGGAATCAATTTGAGATCCCCTGTCGATAGGCTCAACAATTCAGGAGAATGGAGATCTAATTGTGTCGCACGAGAACGACTCCATACCATTTGTCAACAAATCGTTTTCTTCGAGGAAACTGATAATATTTGAACACGTTTCAAAATCGGACTGCAAATGGACGTCAGTAATACCGGTCTGTAATTCGGTAGGTTACTTTCATTTTATTTCTTGACTATTGGTGTAGTCTCTGCAACTTCCCTGTTTTCAGATACGGATCTTTCGAGCGGTTGAATATGGTTGCTAGATATAGAGTACATTCTGCATATTGCGAATTAAAAGTGATTGGTAGGCAGCCTGGACCAGAAGACTCGCCTTTATTAATTGATCTGAGTTGCTTCACTACACCGAGGGTATGTACTTTCAAGATACTCGTGGGTGCTGCAATTTTTGAATCGAATTCTGGAGTATTTACTTCGTCTTCTTTGGTGGTGGAACTTCAGAGAACGTGTTTAGTAACTCCCCTTTAGTGGCACTACAATCGGTACAATTACCATTGCTATTGTGCAGTGAACTAAACCGCAAAAAGACAATACTGAGAAGTAGCACAACGAGAATAGCGAGAAACTTAACATCAAAATTGACGGTCCTGTAGTAGACCAAGTTTAGAAATTCTTCTGTCTGGGAAGCCAAAGGGGCTGATGACCATAGATGTTAAGTCCCATAGTGCTCAGAGCCACTTGGGAAGCCAAATAGCTCATGATGGAAAAGCAAGGAGGATATAAACAGAATAGCACAGGCAAAGAGAGTATTCCTGGCTAGGACAAATTTACTTTTATGAAACGTAAGCCTTAAATTGAGAAATAAATTTCTGAAAATGTACTTTTGGAGCGCAGTGTTGTTTGGTGGTGAATCACGATTATTGGGAAAACCGGGACAGAAATGAATCGTAGCACCTGTGGTATGGTGCCATAGATGAACGTCGAGAATCTGGTGGACTGATAAGATAAGGAATGAGGAGGTTCTCTGCAGAATCTCTGAAGGAAGGAACGTGAAGAAAACACTGACAAGAAGAACGGGCAGGATGGTAGGACATGTGTTAAGGCGTTAAGGCATAAGGCTTTAACCTCCATGGTCCTAGAGGGGATTTTATGGGGTAAAAGACAGAGATTAGAATACATCCAGAAAATAATTGAGGGCATAGCAGGCACGTGCTCCTCTGAAATGAATAATTTGGCTCAAGAGAGGATTCCGTGAGGGGCAGCATCAAACCAATCAGAAAACTGATGTCTAAATATTAAAAAAAATTCGGTGGTAAGAGGGAAGATGTGACAGCAGCGTGACTTTGTTCAGGATGACCAGCTGGTGCATGATGAAGATACCACACACGTTGTTCTTTCGAATGTTACCTACCTCGTAGGTCATGTTGGCTTGAGGTCTACCTGAGTGGGTTGTCTTATCCGTTGACCCTCTGGCGGCAGTTTATCTACAAGCTGAGACGCAGGCGTGATGGAATTTGCTATCCACAAGACGGAAACAGAGGTCTGTCCAACAAATTCGTCCCACGACTGTCTTCGTACCCGTAGTTCTATTGCGAGGTAACTTGTGTTACTCAGGTGAGGCTACTAGGAGAGTCTTACCACCTTCAACAAGACTGATTCTGGACGAGGAACACATATCTCAAGGGGGTGTCCATTCCTGTCGCGTGCCTGGAGCCGTGGAACCATTCACACCTGTGAGGGAAGTCGTAATGGTCTGCCCCAGCGATACCACCACCTTCTAGTCAAACCTAGCGAACGCCTGTACCCATACATCTGCGACGCAACAGGTATAACTGGCAGACCATGGTGAGTTTGCTGTTGGGCTGGTTGTTATACAGGTGGCTGAATTAGGTGCAGCAGCGTCTTCGGATTAGACTCCAGAAGGATTTATTCCACACTCTGGTCCTGAGTTGATATTTCAACTGTCTATACTATCCATTCAGCTTCCCCATAAGACAGTAGAAGGAATACAGCCTCTCCAGGAGAGTATGGATGGAATTAGAGAAATGAAACTATAGTAATGCCTTACAAGTTCCATAATACTGAAAACTGGCCAGACACAAATTGAGGACCAGTATCAGAGTAAGCTTGTGGAGCCCTTCTCTATCCAAGTCCTATCTTTTGGACCGCATATGGGTGCCTACCAATGACACTTGTGATTATTTGTGTTCTTGTGACGAACGTCTAATAAGACAAACCCATTCAGCTTTATTCACTATAATTCAACAGCATGTGATACAACAAGATTACACTTTCTGAAGAAGACTATATTAAAATTGTTGAAACCAATAAATCTTTTTTTGCAACTGGTTGGCTGATTCTTTCAAGCTCTGCAAGTTTACTGTCGTACAGTTGGTGGATATACTATAATTTGTATACATCGTAAATCTTCTTTTCATGACCCTCACTATTCCCTTCGACTCACCTTCCAAGTCTTTTGCCGGCTGTAGTGAAATCACAATGAAATGAAATGATCGTATGGCATTTACTGGCTGGGATATCCCCTTCGGGGTTCGGCCGCCGTATTACAACTCTTTTTAGTTGACGCCACTTCGGCGACTTGCGTGTCAATGATGATGAAGGACACACAACACCCAGTCCCCTGCCGGGAATCGAACCCGTGCCCCCTTGCGTGGTAGGTGGTAAGGCTACCGCTGCGTTACGGAGGGGTAAAGCGAAATCACAATGGGATTAGGAGGCCTAGAAGTTGTAGTTTCTTCACAGTTCCATTCCGAAATATCTCCTTCGTTTCCTTTACCGCTTCGTCAGGGAGTAGAATGAACAACATCTAGGCTAGACTACAGCCCCGTCTCACTGTCTTCTGAACTACTATTCCCCTTTCACGCCTTCAAACTTCAAGTTATTGATATTTCCTATCTTGCTGGAGAATTGAGAAGAGGCAATGGTGACATGCAATTGCTAAGGAAGTAACTTGCTGTATTTTTATGGACCGAACTGCAAGATGACGCACTCGCTCCTGTACGATGCATCATCACGTCCTCCGCAATCCCACCCCTGTCGAGTGGAAAGCGCCCACATGCCGCTGACAGCGGGCTGTGTTTGGACATGGCCATTTAAGCGGCGCTGGACTTTCGGTTCAGTGCCGGCCGAGCGATTACCGACACAAAGCAGACTAATTGCGGCCGGCGCCGCTTGCGCGCTGTTCGGACTGCGGTCGCCCCAGAATTAATATGGCGCCGCCTGCCAGCATTTCATTTGTCCAGCACGGCGCGCACTGCCAGCCGCCGGCAGCGCAGGCAGCCAGATGCTGCGATGCCGTTACTCTCACAAGAGGGGCCTGGTTTTGCGTTCTTTCGTTACGGTTCCAAAGTGTTACAACATTTATTGTCTAGTAAACCAATTTCACCATGATTCCCCTTAACAAAATCTTCTTGACATTCAGTGGCACTCGTGAGTAGACAACCAGCGTGATTGCAAAATTTTACGTTCAGATAAATATGAGGGAGAAAATTTAAAAAATTATAAGTATCTCATGTATAACAGTTGATTTATCAACATATAATAAAACTACAGCCACTGTCAATAACAATAACAACAATAATAATAGTCATAACTTGTCTCAAAAAGAAACAATTTTTTGTGGAATTTTGTTGTTATGCACATAATGAAGTATAGTTTAGGGCAAGAACGAAATAATGGTTAAGCTTTCACTACTCTCTGTTTCGCGTTTTCGTTTAAGTGGGAGTTTTTGTGCATATTTCGTTTTTTTGACCAATCTACAAGTTCCCTAACACATATGTTTCTTAACTAAGTAGGTTTCGGGCTGAAAATCATACTCTATTATGTGTCTCACACACAGCAACTTATGCTTGGTATGCACTTCTTTGTTAAATGTTCACTTGTAATCACGATTATTTGATTTCGTCAGTTTGTCTGTCAATGGATCTGGTCTGGGAGGCCCTAGTTCCTTTCGGGCTAATTTTTGCTGACAATTGTCTTTCTGTTAGCACCTGAAAGAAATTTTGCAGAGTTCATGTTGATATTGCACACGAAAGCCAATTCATGTACAATAAACAAGCAACTTGAAACACAACCTGTCGTTTGTGGAAATAATTAAATTGAACTAATATTGTCTACCAACCTGATCACTTGACTAGAATATGAATGAAGCGGTGAGAACCATCAGAGACAAAAGCACTCTGTCATCGATATCCACATTGAAGCGAATATCGGAGAAACCAGTAAGATAGATTTTCGTGAATGTTCATATTTACAGTGTGGGCCTACAGCACAGGTATACCTGCCCTACCGCAAGACCAACAAATGTCGGAGGCATGAATAAATGCTATAGGCACAATCAACGATGATGTGCTTTATAATTTCACAGTCTCGAATGAATTACTGTATGATAAAATCCAAAACTTAATCTACTAAATCTCATAAGAACACCGTAAAATTGGTTTCTCTATAAGTATAACACAAACATATGCTGATGTCCCATCTAATATTACTATATAGTGAGTGAATTATACTTGAGGAGAATGCTACTGTCTAGGGGGGATTTATAGCACGCGAATGGTGATAAGTCTGTTGTAGTTTGGTACCACCCATGGCACTGACGTAAACTTGTAGATAAGTGGTAAGGGCTAGCTCTGAACGCCGTGGACTTTGTATGTTCTTTATCAAGTCCATAATTATTTGGCCCATAATGCATTACCGTCCGGCCAATTGCCCATATTCTAAAGTTCCTTAAAACCTGCACAACGGATGGTGTGCATGGGACGTCATGTGACGCCTCTAATTAGTGGTAAAATTAGTTGCAGGAGATATACACATAACAAAGAATATTTATCACAGGTAGCGTATTGAAACTTCAGATTTCTCGATGACGTATAAGGATTCTACAGACTACTGTATAATGGAATGACGCAATGTTATCTTTTATATCGCTTGTCTTTTTCACTTTGATGCTTAGATATTGTCTTGCGCTCATGATCCTGTATGCAGAGCGCTGTGTAGAGGCTTGCTGCCGATTTGTGTAAGTTTCACTAACGTAAATTAGTAAGCAGTGTTGAATTGTAAAAATTAGTTCTTGGTGTGAAACGGAAATCTTTGCCTCTCCTTACCGTTTACGTAAATTTGGTCAGTGCTTTGGATGGATCGAAGCTCTTGTGGTATTTTAATTTAATCTTCAAAAGTACCTTACAATTAGTTTCCTTTCATTCCTCGTCCTCTACATTCTGAGCAACCTGCATTTAAAGTTATTTACGAATTCCGATTTTCAGTTAATACTGCATAGTTAATTTGGATTGTTGAAAATTTATCTGTATGTAAAACCAAGGTTGTAGATGCTTGCATTAACTTCGGATTGAGCCTGCAGATGTAATATTTCGGAATTAAAAGAATTTTCAATTTATTTTGAGTAAGAAAGAGAAAGATGTAATACCCATTCCAGGGATTATTTTTCGTAGCAGTAAAATATATCTATGATCGCAGAATAATTCCAGACATCATGATATTTGCACTTTATGTGAAGTATATATATTTGAGGTGCAATGTCCATTATTAAATGTAGGAAGAGCAATTCACAATAATAAATTTTTTTTATTCTTGCTTCTCCTATAATTATTACCGTTACAAAATCAGGCAGCGTCTGGTTTCATTTGTCGATCGTTAGCGGACCGTTTCAGATTGTAGGGTATTATAAATGTAATCACTACACAATTTTGTAGTTTTTGAGTATTGTTTTTTCATGTAGAATGATTTTGAAGGAAATATGGAAAGTTGTACTTTAGTTGACCACTGACAAGTTTCCAGGAAATGACTACACTTAGATGTAAAAAGTAACGAGATCGGCCTTGGAATTTCATATTTCAGCGCACCTTATTTCAGAAAGTGAATAGATGATACTACTTTTATATTAATAGTTTGTAATAGTGTTGAATAATCGGTTAATAGGACACGTGAACAAGCTGGAGAGTGGTGACTGCAATTTGTTTCAGCAACATGGCAACTAAGCACAATAATTTCTCATGCTAAAACCCATTGTCATGATTTGAAAGTTGACAGAACATCAGTGTTAAGTAACTAAGTGTGAAGTATCAGGATAATTATACATTAACTACGGTTTATGTTAAGGTTTGGCTAATACGTGAGAATGTCTTTATTTGATGAAAGTGAACATGATCGAGTTGTAGACGAAGCAACTCATGAGAATTTATAACAGGATATTTCCGATTGAGAAAGTGTTCATAGAGCAATTAATCAACCTGAAACCAAAATGGGCATTCAGGAGATGACAGTAAGTCCGCCTGTAGTAGAACCCTTTGAGATATTATTTGTTAGGATTGATGAGCATGTGACTAAGCATGCGAACGAGGAGTTTGAGCTAACTGATAGTACTTTGACAACATTTTCCGGAAAACGGAGAGTATGGGCTAAATACCATGATGAGCAAATCGATGCTACGTTGAAATTGTTCGCAGAACTTAAAACTTGACCTTTCATGTCAGTGCTTGAGTGAGTGTGAACTCAGCCTCTGACATGAATGGTCTATATGAGACTGTGTATACAAGCAAAAGTTTTTACTACACTGAAGACGGCCACATAGTGACCAAAATTTAGGTATGCAATAAACATCATTGCTACTGATTGATGTACCTTTCACCACTTGAAAACAATACAGTGGCTGGGCACAGCTATGAAGACAGTGCATAAGTTTTTTGAACAGTTCAGATCTCAGCTTGATGAGCTAAGACATCACCTTCAAAGGTAAGAGAGATTGGTACTATTCTGCAAGATGTGCAGTCAGTCTAGTCAACAAGAGAAAACATTTAGCGAAATTTGAGAACAAGTTCTGAACTTGTCACTACATAGTGCAGAACAGATTCAGACGCATTTCCGTAATCAAGAGCAGAGAATAGTTACGGAATTTAATTTGTGGTTAGCACAAAAAGATGCACAAATCGTTGGTAAACTTACTAAGGAGTTATCGTTGGTAATACAGCCGGTGGGTGCTCCAGTAGCATCTGGTTCTATTGGTGAATTAGACAATTTTAATTCAGAATTTCAAGAAATGTCAGACAAAGTAAAAGAAGTACAGAGGATGATGCAGGAGATTAAAAGTTTAAATCAGGATAACTTTCCAGCTTTTCAGGAAACAGATACGTGTTACGACAATAGTCTTATGGTTTCGCCACACAGCATATGTACAACGACAAAACACACCAAGCAGTATTTCGTCGGGTGTGAATTACGTAATCCTACTGTCGACAAATATATCGGCAGAGGAAAGCTTAATTAAGCACAGACAGCTGCCTATCTTTATTCAAGATAGGAAGACACATCATCTAAGGTATTTATAAAATAATTAAAAGGTGTGCTTACAAGATCGTGGAATGAACAGCAAAAGAATGCATTTGTAGTACCCTTCATACAAGGAGATGCTTCTCTCTAGGCGACAATGGCTGCTATACAACGTCATAACTTTGGCCAATTTTGAAAACCATTTTTAGACAATTATTGGTCAGCCGGCATGCAAGAAAGGCTTAGGAAATAAGTGTACTGCGTCATACCATATAACTGCTAAAAGGATTCTCTCAGGAAGTACATCACAAAGTATTTAAATTAAACAAAATACTGGGGTGAGCCTATGTCACAAATTATGTAACATAAATTTTAAAACCGAAACTTCCTTTGAGTACCCACAATAAACGGATCAGTGTACTGGACACTGACCTAGACAAATTTCTGTCACTAATAGATTCAGTTGGTCTGATGCAGGAAGGTATAAAAAAGAATTGTTGTAACCAACACATGCACAATTCGCACGAATACTAATACCCATAATGGGAATGGAAAAAAGAATCGTGATGTGCAGAATAGTGGAGTACCCCAGAAGAGAGACGCTAAAAGAGTAATGGCCATTCACCAAACAATAATAACGGGATGAATGCCAATGGATATTTCTCCAACTCGAACTATAATCGTAATCAATAGTACAACAATAATAAGAGACGAAGGAGTGAATGCGTATTATGATCGTAATTTCAATGGGCGTTACTGCCATAATAACCTACAAGGTTGGTGTTAAGAAAACGATGGATCATCGCCTGGGAAAAATCGAAATCACGATGATGTATGAAGTAATCAAGCATATCACAACCACGTTAGTTGGACATCCCAACAGACACATTGTGTTCGGACAGTGGTGGTACGCCAGGAACCACATACGAACACACAACCACAAACTAACTAAAAGCGACTTTTTACGCCCTACGCTGTTGGTCGCAGAGCTGAATGGGTGCCATATTAAAACTGCAAATAACGCAAAACAAAATACTCATTATTATTAATTGTGCTAGTAAAAATAGTTATAATAGTAATGATGGTACGAAGATCAATGTTAATGCAAACCGAACTGAAATGAGCACATTGCTTGGATACAATGACGAAAAAGACATTAAGGAAGAGTTGTGCACAGGACATGTAGACTAACTGAGAAAGGGATGGTCCAAGCCGCTCTGAAAGCTAGTATATGTAATATTCGTGTTCGGTAACATCTGACACTGTGCAACTATGAATGTAATAAATGTGGTATTTATACACGGATTGAAAACCAAGAACCAAATCCAAATCCTGCAGTATTGTGGAACAATGGGCTTCATAGCTGCCAAGTCACAGGTCGTTACAGAACTTATAAGGTTGTACTTAATCTGAGTGATGGAGCTTATGAATGCATGTTCACAGTACTCAAATATCTATCTGTAAACAATCTCCCAAGTTAGGAATGCCTCAGGGAAAGCGGTCCCAAACTAGATTTTTTTAATGGTAAATGTGTTTTGAGGGAACAGGGTAATGAAGTAGTTATCGATTTAACAAAAACAGAGTCAGTCCATGGAAAATACTCTCATGAACTGAGAGCTCAACTAGTGAGGCCTAAGATTTTTCAGTTTAACGATCAATATCTTGAATAGCAGATCAGTGAGTGTCATATGAAAAATAATGCAAAACATACCAACTCAAGTGATATTTAGGATAAGGTGAGAATATGCTGATATGACATTACACTTTTGTAAAATAACAGACTCATGATCCTATGGGTTAGGCACGTGCTTGTTTTAAATGGAGAAAAAAATGATAGTGATAGTGTGAAGGTCATTGGTTTGCGAGTAGAGTATAATCTCAATGTGAAATATCATACTACACCGCTGAAGTGGAAGCTTTAGCCGTGGTGTGAGCTTCGAAAAAAATTTTAGTAGCAAAAAAGAATAAAGTTTTTTAACGAACGTGTAAACTGTTACATGAATGACTATCTCAGTGGACATTAACAGTTCAGGATGACTATGAGATTGTTTGTATCTCAGGTTAGAGTATTGCGATAGCTGATGCGCTATCCTGACGGGATTTCTTAGGATGGGTAAAAATATGAGCAATTTAGAAGAAGCTGATTCTGTATGGGGAGGTATCTGACAAGAATTAGTGCAAACTCTACACAACAGATTTTCCCAGTATTACAAAATAGCATTCTATAGAAGTGATATGATCACTGAATGTGTTTCCCCAAGGATTGTGTTGAAAGTCTTATGAATTACACCCATAATTCGTGGGGGCAATTTTGATCTACAAATTTTCCTGAGAAAACAGGATTGTATGGTTACTTCCCAAATCTATCTAGAATAGTATCAGATATTATTAGAATTTGTGTCATATGTCAAGAAACTAAACCTATTAATGTCAGCAATAAAGTAGAATTATAGAGAATAATACCTACAAAACTATTACAGTTATCCTGTATTGACATCTCATGACATTTACCAATAGCTACAGGTGCAATGAAGTATCAGTAGAAATTTATGATGCATTTTCAACATATGTAAAATTGTATGCAGTGAAATCCACATCAGCAGCTTCTGTTATTAAAAGAACCCTGGATGATTACATTCCGAAGATAGGAAAGCCAGACACTATGTTGTCTGATAACGCTAGTAATTTTACGTGCCAGAACTGGAGAAATTTTCTGAACGAACAAGGAATTAATTAAATTTTAATATCCAGATATCATTCTCACTTCAACTGCGTAGAGAGACTTCTTAGAGAATTTGATAGATTTGTTCGTACTTATGCTGCCTGTAGGGACATTTTGTGGGCTACTCCCATTCAATCTTTTGAAGAAATCACCAACAGTTTCCCACATTTACTCTCAACTATTCCCCTCCTCAATTACATTGAAAAGTTAAAGAAATTAACGATTGGCTAAAACCCTTACCGAAAGTCCAAATTACAATGTGAATTGTCTTATTTGAGAATGGTCTTGATTGAAAGGAATGGCTAGGATCACAAAAGTAACTTATGATAAACAGATTATAAATATTCAACACTTGCATGTAGGATAAAAGATTCTGTTGAGATTTTCCCCTAAATCCTCTTTACTGAAGAAACGGAACAAGAAGTGGCAGCACTTGTATTCAGGCCTATTTCTGATCAGGAATGTACCTCATGAAGGTAACTATTTCCTAGTCTATCCTGAGACACAAATATCTAAACGCTTATACCATCACATTGATTTAAACAAATATAGGGAATAGCTGAAATCAAAGCAGAGTACTCAGAAATAAGAAAATATTTATAACAATTTGTCAATTGTATTTGGACTGTTGAGCTCCGTGGCCATGGATAATGATATTTCACCGTAAAAATACAGCAACCAGCCACTTTTTAATGCGTTTTATTTATGCCAATATGCATTTCGGGTTTGCACCCATCTTCAGCTGGCACATTACATGGATCTTGAGTTACTACAGTAGTATCGACAGCAGTTTGGATGCTGCAAGAGGCCTGTGCAAAAGCAACGATTCCAATCATTTACTCCAATTTCGCGAGTTTAAAGTTATGCACTACCAGTTGTTCATTTTCCTTACATTCTCCTCTCCTTGTTTTTTCTTGGCTTTTCTTCTTTCTTGCAACAACGCAAACACTTTTTATCACGCATTTTACACAGGCGCACTGCGTATATATTGTATACATCGTATTTAGAATACTTCTATCACCCAAGTCAATGTTTGGAAAACAGTAGCTTATCTTAGAACCTCAAAACATTCGTAAAATATAACTCTGTCCATAGATAAACCGTTTGTATGTGAAAAAAACTGTCAGTCGACAACATGGCGGATAACGAACACAGAAAGAAGCAGTTTTTAAACCACAAGTTATATCGATTACATTTAGAGCTAGGTAAACAACTTACTCCCACACAATTCAACCATGCATTAGATTTTGTCAGTATAATAGCTATGAAAGAACAGCATAAGGTCAGATGTAGGCATAACAATAAGTTGAAAAAGCTTGTGTCACAAATTCCAAAGGTGAATGACAATGTACCTTCCACTAAGCATAAATTCTCCAAATGTCTAGTAAATTCATCTAACATCATCTTCAGTGATAAAGAAGTAAGTTTGCTGAATAAAGGGCTTCAACATAATATCACTCCATCTCTGACTGAAAATAATATTAAAGAATTAATATTAGGCACCAAAATAGCCTGTGATACTGCAAAACTAACTCAGAATGACCAGATTGCCATAGGCCACAAAGTTAACAATTTTATCACCAAACAAATAGAGAAAGCAAATAATAATAATAGTATAAAGCACCATGACAATACAATACTTAAAAGTGTTAATAAGAAACTAAGTGACAATAAAGCTTTAGTAGTAAAAGCACATAAAAGCAATGCTATTGTAGTAATGTATGAAAGTGAATATGTAAGAAAAACCATTGAATTTTTCAGTAACAATAATATAGTAGAAATTCAGTCTGATCCCACTCTTAAATTACAGAATAAACTTAAAAATATGAAAAAAAGTGATTTCCTCTTAAATGCAAAAGATATACATGAATGCACTGTTATGAACCCTTATTAACCACGTGTACGAGAACAACCCAAGACCCATAAAGTTAACATCCCATACGTCCAATCGTTAATTCTCGGAGCAGCCCAATTTATAAAATCAGCAAGAAACGGAATGAGATCCTTAGCAACACATTCGAATTTGAGTAGACATACTCAGTAAATAACAGTTATGAACTTATTAATTGTCTAAAGGAAATTCAGATTCCTGATACTGCTAGGTTCGCATCACTTGACATCACAAACCTCTACACAAACTTACCGGTCAAAGAAACAATAGAAATAATTAAAAACAATTTACTTAAACATAAAAATTTCGCATTATCAGAAATATATGAATTCATTGATCTATTAACACTAGTACTATCACACAACTATTTTTCTTTTAATAACAAAATGTACCAGCAGAAAGAGGGCCTGGCTATGGGTAGCTGCCTTGCCAGTTTGCTTGTAGATATTTTCATCAATAACTTAGAATGTAAATTTTTTAAAGAAAACCCCCAGATAGTAAACAAGATAATTTATTACAAAAGGTACGTTGATGATAGAGTAATCTTATTTGATGAAATTGATAACCTTGCAAAAGAAATGAATAAAATGCATCAGAAGATCATCTTCACTGTAGAACACCAAACAGAAGTAGGTTTAAATTTTCTGGATCTCTGCATAAGTAGCTCCAACAACAAACACAAATTTGAAGTATACAGGAAACCAACATATACAGATAACACAATTAATAAATCATCCAGCCACCCAGATAAACATAAGACGGCTTCATACTGAGCAATGATAAACAGAATACAAAAAACACCACTAGAACCAGCTGATCAAATAGAAGAACTAAACACCATCAAAGCAATTGCTTACAATAATGGTTACAATCCAAAATTAATAGATGAACTAAACTCTAAGGTAAATCCCCACATAAACAAATACAATAACAAAACAACATTAAAGAATACCACAACACAGCCAAAGGAAAAATATGTAAGCTTGCCATTTGTAGTAAAGCTGTCATATAAAATAGCAAACCTGTTCCGAGGAACAGATATCAAAATCAGCTACTATACGAATAACAAAATAAAGGGCAAAGCTATCCATAACATTAAAAATAATACCAAACCGTACAATCAATCAGGAATATACAAACTTAACTGCAACTCATGTCCAAAAACATACATAGGCCAAACAGGGAGAAACTTCAGCATACGGTTTCGAGAACACATGGATGCTCTTCATTTAAATAACTTAAATAAATCCACATTCGCCCAACATGTAGCAGAAGAAGAACATCAAGTAACAGACATATGCCATAACCTACAAGTTCTCCACCTAGCCAACAAAGGAAAAAGAATGAACCTCCTAGAAGAAGTCGAAATTTATTCACATAAACATGCATCCCCTTCTGACATACTTAACGACCAAACAGAGCTGCCAAACCGCATATTTCTGAAAAAATTCCACACTCTACTTATCAAACCACTTACTAAGCACAATCAACAAATAACATAATCTAATTGAAACCAAACAAATGCATGTAATAATATAAAACATAAAAAAGCTTAATTCTAAAATCTTAATTCTATCTTTGTTATATTGTAAATGTATGAATTACTGCTTTGTATAAATGTGTTATGTTACTTTATTATCTTCAATACTACAAATAAAAATTGTATACATCGTACTTAGAATACTTCTATCACCCAAGTCAATGTTTGAAAAACAGTAGCTTATCTTCGAACCTCAAAACTTTCGTAAAATATAACTCTGTTCATTGATAAACCGTTTGTATGTGAAAAAAAACTGTCATTCGACAACATGGCGGATAACGCAGTGCGCCTGTGTAAAATGCGTGATAAAAAGTGTTTGTGTTGTTGCAAAAAAGAAGAAAAGCCAAGAAAAAACAAGGAGAGGAGAATGAAAGGAAAATGAACAACTGATAGTGCATAACTTTAAACTCGCGAAATTGAAGTAAATGATTGGAATCGTTGCTTTTGCACAGGCCTCCTGCAGCATCCAAACTGCTGTCGAGATTGTACTACTGTAGTAACTGAAGATCCATGTAATTTGCCAGCTGAAGATAGGTGCAAACCCGAAATGCATATTGGCATAAATAAAACGCATTAAAAAGTGGCTGGTTGCAAGAAAATATTTCTTGTGGTATAAAATGCACATATACCAATAACTATTTAAGTCACTCATCTTAGCTACAAAAACAATTAATGACAGAAGATGGACAAACAGGGGAGATACCATGAGTAAAATGATGTGTGAATATATTATGAATGTAGAAGATTAGTAGTTAATTTTGACGTGTTACGTTTTGGAAACAAGTAATTCTTGGTAGGGGAACATGACCACAGACCAGGTGTGACAATCAAGTAACTGAATATCGAGTTATAAAAGTGCATAGCACTTCTAAATTATGTGATACTGTAACCATTGGGAGAAACAAGTTTGATTTTAATAATCAAATGGTAAAACAATTTTTATAATTCAAGAAGTTAATTTTAAGTGTAGGTACTCCCTTCAATTTTTTCTATAATTGATTTGGTAGTGTTAGCCAATATGATAGGAATTAATAAAAAGAGAATAATATATGTTAAAGAATAACATAAAAGAGAAACACGAATTCCTGTAACACATGAAAGTATAACTTATATAATAGAAGACAGATATGAAAGAAGGATCACCTGTTAGTAAACTCTCTTTGACGTATTGTTTCGTGGGAAAGCTTTTGTTTTCTACTTTACGCGCTTGCGTCTGCATTTTTCATCACACTGGTGTAAAACTGAACTAGATACCACTCGCAAATTTCTAGTGAACGAGATTCCAGCATCGATCTCCGTTCACAGTTTGTGTACCATAGAAAAGAAACATACGAGAGTAATTAAAGTCTGTAAGTGCAAGCCAATGTTAATAAATAAATATATGTCCTGAGGGTCAAAAGAAAAGGAGCAATCATGTGTAAAACCACTGTTTGTACAATTTGTGTGGAGCTTTAAATGCCGCGTTATTCACTAGATTAATTGAGATCCAAAAATTATGACAAAATTACCCATACGGATAGGGCTTAAATGAGAAAAGTGTAGGATATCACAGTGAACTGACTAACAATAAAAAGAACATAACGATGTTATTGCTTATGATTGGATAATTTAAATCGGCGGACGCTCGTTTGGGTGCAAAGTTTTGTGGACGCTCCGATAAATGCAAACGGTATTTTCATCGCAAAGGACAATGTGTGATTAATTCCTGCCTGTGTAAGAGAAACAGACTTACTGACTGTTTAGAAGTATTTTGCAAAGAAGGGTGTATTCCATTGAGAACTTGAAAACTCTGGAGTAAGACTCGTCAACAGCGCACAAATCAGCAGTCTTCATGAAATTTTCTGTAGGCAACACACGGTGGACATAGCACATCAAACGACTTGGCGCAGCAATGCAAGTGACACCGAACCAGCTGTTAGTTCGGCATGCGGCGGAATACAAACTCTTGTGGAAAAACAGTATGTTACAAGGACACTGAATCGTGCATGTAATTTTAACGTAAATGTGCGAAGCCCTAACTTGCCGATGACGGGTAACATATAACATATACAAACCAGTAACACTAACGAACATTTTCATTTTTCATTGTGTATACATATTAAATACGAATACAATAAAAGCACTGTACACGGATAAAAATATCAAATGTAGAACCATGGTTATTCCATCATTAAGTTTCCTGTATAAAATTTTGTTGCAACACGCGGATAGGAAAAAGTAGAACTGATACTTCCGTTTTCATTTTATGTCGCACTGGAAACGAGTCTCAAGTCAACCCGATGCTGACTAGTCGTTGGATATGCGATCATGCACATAACTTCGAGCCAACTTCAGTCTAGAGGGGACCTGCAGTCGGCATCAGCTGATTGCTCATCACAACGACATAGCACGCACCAGTGACGACATGATGCCATCCCAGTTCAAAAACAAACTGTAGCGATCCGGCGGAGAAGATTTTACATTGTATCGATTGAAAATGTATTGAGTACTTATAAATTGTAACTATGAGAACTTCATTTGAAAACTATACATGACTGATTTATCCGTGAATGTTCATGACCTGCTATCTATGTAAACAACTGCAGTCAACTTATACACGATCCTATTTAATGTAGAAACTATCAAGTAAATACAAAATTAATTTATTCTTGTACTAAATTATCTTCGAGAACAAAATTTGCAAAAATCATTGCAAGTAAATGCGACGGATAATTTCGACAGCTCTGTACGGGTTTCTGCTCATGGTTTTCTTGAATGTAACCCAAATGGGAGAGATAAAGACTCAACTTCTTGGGCATAGTATATTTATTTTTATATTTCCCTTCAAGTGCAGTATCGTCAGTGTGGTATCACCGCCAGACAACCACACTTGCTAGGTGGTAGCCTTTAAATCGGCCGCGGTCCGTTAGTATACGTCGGACCCGTGTGTCGCCACTATCAGTGATTGCAGACCGAGCGCCGCCACATGGCAGGTCTAGAGAGACTTCCTAGCACTCGCCCTGGTTGTACAACCGACTTTGCTAGCGATGGTTCACTGACAAAATACGCTCTAATTTGCAGAGACGATAGTTTAGCATAGCCTTCAGCTACGTCATTTGCTACGACCTAGCAAGGCGCCATTATCAGTTACTATTGATATTGATTCATGTACCGTCAAGACCGACGTTCTTCATTAACGGATTAAAGTTAAGTATTCCACCAGCTATGTCCTTTTTTCTAAATTCTAATTTCCTTGTCCTGTTCCAGACCTCACGCAAGCCTGTGTGAGCTAAAACGCGTGCCTTTCGGCCTCCTCTAGTAACACAGTGTTGGCTTTCCTGCCAACCAAAACATTGGCGATGAGGCACAACCGCGTTCTTATCGATAATGCCCTGATTTATTTATGTAATGGCATCGCCACAATCTCCAGATGTACTGTCCGAATTTTATTGCTTACAGAATCAGCAGACGCAGGCCTTATTGGATGCCCTTGGACAGCTCGTCCAGGGTCAACGTGCAATACAAAACGATACGGCAGCCGCAGCTCCACCGCTAACGCAGCCACAACACGCTGTTGCACCAACTTTTCGACCTTTTGATGCTGCACTGGAAAGCTGGACGGAGTGGTCACGCCAATTTGGATTCCATCTCGCCGCCTACAGAATTGAAGGTAACGAGCGGCAGTCTTTTTTGTTAGCATCCGTCAGGGTGCACACGTACCGTGTTATAGTCAAATTATTTGCACGACGCGACGTAGCAACTCTGTCCTACGACGAAATTTTGTCTGCATTAGATGCATATTTTAGAGAATCAGTCAATGTAGTTGCAAAAAGGTATACCTTCTTTCGTACAAAACGTATGGCCGGTCAAACAAATCGGGAGTGGGTTGCAACCTTGCAAGGCCTTACTAGGGATTGTGCTTTTGAGTGTCAATGTGGACTCCCTTATTGAGATACTATGGTACGTGATGCAATTGCACAGAACGTTTCTGATGTTCGTATAAGGAAACAGATTTTGAAACTAGTCAATCCCTCCCTTCAACAAGTGATGGACATATTGGATCGGCAGGACAGACTTGACTTTGCTCAGGAATCATTTGAAACTTCGTCACCCGTATGTCAGGTTAACAGGCCCGCCGGGCGAGCTGCACGGAGCAGTAAACAGCCCTCTCTCCCTGCCGCGCCGTTGCCGCCAGGCTCTCTGCCACGTGTGGAGCACAGGCAGGCAAATGCAGTGCTAAAATCATGCACGCGGTGTGCTACTAGACATTCGCGTGAGAATTGCCTGTCATGCCAGGCTATTTGTTTCTTCTGTAATAAAAAAGGGCATGTTCAGAGTGTTTGCCAGAAACAGCTCAGATCGGACACTCACAACCATTCCAGGCCCTTTGCTTCGCGCCGGTTCAAATGGCTCTGAGCACTATGAGACTCAACATCTTAGGTCATAAGTCCCCTAGAACTTAGAACTACTTAAACCTAACTAACCTAAGGACATCACACACATCCATGCCCGAGGCAGGATTCGAACCTGCGACCGTAGCAGTCCCGCGGTTCCGGACTGCAGCGTCAGAACCGCACGGCCACCGCGGCCGGCCGCTTCGCGCCGGAATCGGAATCGAACCAAGGATACTCCGGCTCGTAAAACTTCGCCCATGGAAATTCACGTAGTTCATTCCACTCTGCCCAGTGCCACTCTCTCTAACAGTGACTGTGTACGTCCCACAAATAGTGTGCGTCGACATCGCCGGAAATCCCGTCAAGTCGCAAGTGATTCTGTACCAGTGTCAGTTCGCGTTGCACGAGACAGTCGCTCTTGTCGTCAATAGGACAATAAACTTTTTGTAGACTTGAACATTAACGGCAAAGTGGTATCATTCCAGCTCGATACTGGAGCTGCAGTTTCACTGATCAATCAAGACACGTACAAACAGATGGGCACACCTCCGTTGCGTGCCACAAATGATAAGCTAACTGCATATTCAGGTCGCGGGCTCCCTGTGTTAGGACAGTGCAGCCTTCTTGCAACATACAAACAAAACTTGTGTCATTGTACGTCCTTCGTTCTTCTTCTGCAGTGAACTTGTTTGGTTTCGATTTATTTCAGTTGTTTATCTTGTCTATAGTAAATCAGATCCTATCAGTGAACCAGACTGTGCCTTCAGACAGTGTTTCTCGTCTATGTGAAGAGTTTGCAGACATTTTTGCACCGGGCCTTGGTTGCGCTAAGAACTATAAAGCACATTTGGAACTGAAAGTAAACGTGCAACCGAAATTTTTCAGAGCCCGCAATGTTCCCCACGCATTGCGTGATGAGGTCGCAAGAACATTAAACGATTTGGAATCACAAGGTGTGATTGAACGTGTGCAGGCTTCTCTCTGGGCATCACCGTTAGTAATTTTGTCAAAACCTTCTGGAAAATTGAGACTTTGTGTGGACTTCAAGGCAACTGTGAATCCACAACTAGTGATTGCAACTTTTCCTTTACCCCGCCCGGAAGATCTTTTTGACGAACTGTGCCCGGGTAAATATTTTTCGGATTTGGATCTAGCAGATGCGTACTTGCAAATACCAGAGGACGAAGAATCCCAGCGCGTTTTGGTGGTTAACACGCATCTTGGTTTGTATCGATTCAAACGACTGCCATTCGGGTGTGCATCCGCCCCTGCATTGTTTCAGCAATATCTGCAAACTATTTGTGCGTCGGTCTCTACTGCAGCAAACTATCTGGACGATATTGTGATCTCCGGACAGACGGAAGACGCACATTTAGCCAATCTCAGAACATTATTTCAGGTCTTGCGACAAAATGGTCTTCGCTTGCGGAAGGACAAATGTGTGTTTTTTGCTCGTGACTTACCCTACCTGGGACATGTACTCAATGCCCATTGCATACATCCTAGTCTCGAGCACCTCCGTGCCATACAAGACTTGCCTTGGCCGCAGAATTTTAAGCAGCTACAGAGTGTGCTGGGAAATATCAATTATTATCATCGCTATGTGCGCCACGCCTCTTCCCTTTCAGCTCCGCTTCATCGCTTACGCCGTAAAGGTGGACGACGGAATGCGAACGCGCCTTTCGCCAGTTGAAATCGGCGTTGCTTTCCAATACTTGCCTTATGCCGTTCGATCCCCAGAAGCCCCTTTTGTTGATGGTGGATGCATCGGATTTCGGGATCGGTGCTGTGCTTGCGTACACAGATGGATCGCACGATCGCCCTATTGCCTTTGCGTCCAAATTGCTCTCGTCTGCGCAAAGAAATTATTCCTAGATCGAGAAAGAATTGGCTCTCGTATTTGGTGTTACTAAGTTTCATGATTTCTTGTATGGCCGTCACTTTACCATCATCACGGACCACAAACCTTTGACATCGCTTTTTCATCCGAACAAGCCTGTACCTCCACGTACAGCGCAGAAATTCATTTGCTGGTCTATTTTCCTCTCGCAGTACCGCAACGATATCTTGTATCGGTCCACTGCTCAGCACGAAAACGCCGATGCATTGTCCCGTTTGCCAGTTGCTGAGGATAGAGCATTCGATTCCTCCGAACTTGCTTGCGTGTTCATTGATGCGGAAACCGATGACGTGATCGAATCGTTTCCGATTGATTTTCGTCGTGTACCTACAGCCACGGCTGCTGACCCTGTCCTTGCTACCATTCTGCGTTTGTTGCTACGCAATGGCCCTTGTCAAAGTCACGGATCGGGGATCCGTTGGTTCGCCGATTTTTTGCTCACAAGGAGAGACTTTTTGTACGACGTGGTGTTTTGCTGTTGCGTTCTGATAATGATCAGTCCAGGGTCGTGTTCCACGTTCGTTACAGTCCTCTGTCTTACGGCTTCTCCACCATGGATGTTGCGGAATAGTGCGAACGAAACAACTTGCTCGTCAGCACTGTACTTGGTTCTGAATCGATGCTGCGATTACGAATATGTGCTCTTCTTGCATGGCGTGTGCCGAACAACAATCCGCACCGCCGCGGAAATTCTTTGCATGTCCAAAAGCCTCTTCCCCTTGGCAACGCTTACACATCGATTTTGCTAGTCCATTTTGGAATGCTCGATGGTTGGTTGTGGTAGATTCATTCAGTAATTTTCCTTTTGTTGTCCGAATGTCTTCCACGCCGTCA
The DNA here is from genome assembly GCF_023898315.1 of Schistocerca nitens. Taxonomy (NCBI): domain Eukaryota; kingdom Metazoa; phylum Arthropoda; class Insecta; order Orthoptera; family Acrididae; genus Schistocerca; species Schistocerca nitens. The sequence continues at coordinate 494,490,467 of NC_064621.1, forward strand.
TCTGCCACCATCCAAGCGTTATCTGCTATCTTTTGCATTGAAGGTCTTCCGCAGACTATTGTTTCCGACAATGGCCCACAATTCAGGTCCGCAGAGTTTCCGTCATTCTGCAAGGCCAATGGTATTCAACATCTGACAACCGCGCCGTTTTCGCCACACTCAAACGGTGCCGCTGAACGATTGGTCCGGACTTTCAAGTCACAGATGTTGAAATTAAAAAAGTCGCATTCTCGAGAGGACGCGTTATTGCTCTTTTTGTCGTCGTATCGCTCTCAGCCCCGAGATGGTCGCTCGCCGGCCGAGTTGCTCTACAGTCGTCCTCATAGAACCTTGATGTCTTCGCTACATCCGCCGCATCAGGTTCCTGTGCAGCGGCAGACGCCTGCTTTTGCTCCAGGCGACGTTGTCTACTATCGTCACTATCGAGGTTCACGGCGTTGGCTCGAAGGGCGCATTCTTCGCTGCCTCGACCGCGCTATGTATCTGGTTCTGGGAGCCTTTGGTGAGGTGCGCCGGCATCTCTACCACCTGCGCCTCTGTCGTCGCGTGGGATCTGCTGCTCGCCGTCTGCTTTCAGCGACGGTGCCGTCCGGTCAGCGCCCTGGGGATCCATCTACTGGCTCGCCTCAGCCCCAGGTGTTACCGACGCTGCCTTCCATTTTGCACCATGGCGACGCGCCGCCGCCGCCGACTGTTCTCCCGCCGGCGACGCCCGCAGTTTACGCGTCGCTGCAACCGCCGGGCGCGTCCCTGGGTTACGCGCTGCCGATCGCTTCCCGTGACCAGTTGTCCTCCGACATGGACCTCTTGGCCGCTCCGGACCATGTGGCGTCTTCACCCGTCGGGTGCCCCCGGCCCGATGGAGGTCGACCCTTCGGCCCCTCCTGTCTCTCTACGGGCGCATACACTGCATGTTGGCGTGCACCCTGGAGCAGGTTTTCAGGCGTTTCCTAGCTCCCCTCGGACCGAATGGCAGGGTGCGGGTGGCACAGCGTCGCCTGTTGTTAGGCTCCCCACCTCGTCGCATACGTCAACATGGGGTCCTCCCCACGGCGGGTGGAAGCCTTATAACACCACCGTACGACGATTTGCGGGGGAGGAATGTGGTGTCACCGCCAGACACCACACTTGCTAGGTGGTAGTTTTTAAATCGGCCGCGGTCCGTTAGTAAACGTCGGACCAGCGTGTCGCCACTATCAGTGATTGCAGACCCAGCGCTGCCACACGGCAGGTCTAGAGACACTTCCTAGCACTCGTCCCAGTTGTACAACCTTCTTTGCTAGCGATGGTTCACTGACAAAATACGTTCTCATTTGCCGAGATGATAGTTAGCATAGCCTTCAGCTACGTCATTTGCTACGACCTAGCAAGGCACCATTATCAGTTGCTATTGATATTTTAAAGAATGTATAGACAAGAGCTACGTTCAACATTAATGGATTAATGTTAAGTATTCCACCATCTGCGTCCGTTTTTCTAAGTTCAAATTTCCTTGTCCTGTTCCGGACCTCACGCCAGCCTGCGTGAGCTTACACGCGTGCCTTTCGGCTTCCTCCAAACTCCGTGGGTTGGCTCTCCTGCCAATCCACAACAGTGTTAGCCAGAAAAATCAATTCAGAATCTGACAAATGTATGAATGAAGTAAAAACTGTGTCAGAACGAGTGGATGTGTCTGAAAAAATGTTCTTCAGCTAACTAAGCAAGTTGATGAGGTGGAAAGTAGGTTGAATGAGCATGACAGTAGACTATGCCAAGTTGAAACTAACCTCAAACGTGGAATTAACAGTAGTGGGGGTAGTTTTGTGGTAGAATCATCTGAAATTTCAAATGTCACTAACAGAAAGTTTGTACGTTTTGATCCAACAGGAAATGTTCATCTAAAAGAATTTTGGAATGATTTTGAAGGTGTGTTACCTAGTTTGTGGTCAGACAAACAAAAATAGGTTTTATTACGTCAAAATTCTTAGGAGAGGCCACAACTTGGTGGTTTATTGCTACTGAACAGTACGATACTTTGGTTAAATTTAAAGAGGCATTTTTGAAAGAATTTTGGGGTAAGCAAAAACAGATGGAGTTATTAAATAGCTTCTGGGCTGGGGAAAAGTTTAATCCCAGAAAGTAAAGTGTAAAAAAGTTCGTTTTAAAGTGGATGACAAATTCCTCATACTTGAACAACAAAATCGAGCCAGAGCAAATTGTTATGGCTTGTTGTTGTTGTTGTTGTTGCGGTCTTCAATCCTGAGACTGGTTTGATGCAGCTCTCCATCCTACTCTATCCTGTGCAAGCTTCTTCATCTCCCATTACCTACTGCAACCTACATCCTTCTGAATCTGCTTAGTGTATTCATCTCTTGGTCTCCCTCTACGATTTTTACCTTCCCCGCTGCCCTCCAATGTTAAATTTGTGATCCCTTGATGCCTCAAAACATGTGCTACCAACCGATCCCTTCTTCTAGTCATGTTGTGCCACAAACTCCTCTTCTCCCCAATCCTATTCAATACCTCCTCATTAGTTACGTGATCTACCCACCTTATCTTCAGCATTCTTCTGTAGCACCACATTTCGTAAGCTTCTATTCTCTTCTTGTCCCCACTAGTTATCGTCCATGTTTCACTTCCATACATGGCTACACTCCATACTAATACTTTCAGAAGCGACTTCCTGACACTTAAATCTATACTCGATGTTAACAAATTTCTCTTCTTCAGAAACGATTTCCTTGCCATTGTCAGTCTACATTTTATATCCTCTCTACTTCGACCATCATCAGTTATTTTACTCCTTAAATAGCAAAACTCCTTTACTACTTTAAATGTCCCATTTCCTAATCTAATTCCCTCAACATCACCCGATTTAATTTGACTACATTCCATTATCCTCGTTTTGCTTTTGTTGATGTTCCTCTTACATCCTCCTTTCAAGACACTGTCCACTCCGTTCAACTGCTCTTCCAAGTCCTTTGCTGACAGAATCACAATGTCATCGGCGAACCTCAAAGTTTTTACTTCTTCTCCATGAATTTTATTGCCTACTCCGAATTTTTCTTTTGTTTCCTTTACTGCTTGCTCAATATACAGATTGAATAACATCGGGGAGAGGCCACAACCTAGTCTCACTTCTTTCCCAACCACTGCTTCCCTTTCATGCCCCTCGACTCTTATAACTGCCATCTGGTTTCTGTACAAATTGTAAATAGCCTTTCACTCCCTGTATTTTACCCCTGCCACCTTCAGAATTTGAAAGAGAGTATTCCAGTTAACGTTGTCAAAAGCTTTCTCTAAGTCTACAAATGCTAGAAACGTAGGTTTGCCTTTTTTTAATCTTTCTTCTAAGATAAGTCGTATGGTTAGTATTGCCTCACGTGTTCCAACATTTCTACGGAATCCAAACTGATCTTCCCCGAGGTCCGCTTCTACCAGTTTTTACATTCGTCTGTAAAGAATTCGCGTTAGTATTTTCCAGCTGTGACTTATTAAACTGATAGTTCGGTAATTTTGACATCTGTCGACACCTGCTTTCAATGTGATTGGAATTATTATATTCTTCTTGAAGTCTGTGGGTATTTCGCGTGTCTCATACATCTTGCTCACCAGATGGTAGAGTTTTGTCATGACTGGCTCTCCGAAGGCCATCAGTAGTTCTGATGGAATGTTGTCTACTCCCGGGGCCTTGTTTCGACTCAGGTCTTTCAGTGCTCTGTCAAACTCTTCACGCAGTATCTTATCTCCCATTTCATCTTCATCTACATCCTCTTCCACTTCCATAATATTGTCCTCAAGTACTTCGCTCTTGTATAAACCCTCTAGTTACTCCTTCAACCTTTCTCCCTTCCCTTCTTTGCTTAGAACTGGGTTGCCATCTGAGCTCTTGATATTCATACAAGTGGTTATCTTCTCTCCAAAGGTCTCTTCAATTTTCCTGTAGGCAGTATCTATCTTACCCCTAGTGAGACAAGCCTCTACATCGTTACATTTGTCCTCTAGCCATCCCTGCTGAGCCATTTTGCACTTCCTGTCGATTTCATTTTTGAGACGTTTGTATTCCCTTTAGCCTGCTTCATTTACTGCATTTTTATATTTTCTCCTTTCATCAATTAAATTAAATATTTCTTCTGTTACCCAAGGATTTCTATTAGCCCTCGTCTTTTTACCTATTTGATCCTCTGCTGCCTTCACTACTTCATCCCTCAGAGCTACCCATTCTTCTTCTACTGTATTTCTTTCCCCCATTCCTGTCAATTGTTCCCTTATGCTCTCCCTGAAACTCTCTACAACCTCTGGTTCTTTCAGATTATCCAGGTCCCGTCTCCTTAAATTCCCACCTTTTTGCAGTTTCTTCAGTTTCAATCTGCAGATCATAACCAATAGATTGTGGTCAGAATCCACTTCTGCCCCTGGAAATGTCTTACAATTTAAAACCTGGTTCCTAAATCTCTGTCTTACCATTATATAATCTATCTGATACCTATTAGTATCTCCAGGATTCTTCCAGGTATACAACCTTCTTTTACGATTCTTGAACCAAGTGTTAGCTATAATTAGGTTATGCTCTGTGCAAAATTCTACAAGGCGGCTTCCTCTTTCATTTCTTCCCCCCAATCCATATTCACCTACTATGTTTCCTTCTCTCCCTTTTCCTACTGACGAATTCCCATGACTATTAAATTTTCGTCTCCCTTCACTACCTGAATAATTCCTTTAATCTCGTCATACATTTCATCAATTTCTTCATCATCTGCAGAGCTAGTTGGCATATAAACTTGTACTACTGTAGTAGGCATGGGCTTTGTGTCTATCTTGGCCACAATAATGCGTTCACTATGCTGTTTGTAGTAGCTAACCCGCACTCCTATTTTTTTATTCATTATTAAACCTACTCCTGCATTACCCCTATTTGATTTTGTATTTATAACCCTGTATTCACCTGACCAAAAGTCTTGTTCCTCCTGCCACCGAACTTCACCAATTCCCACTATATCTAAGTTTAACCTATCCATTTCCCTTTTTAAATTTTCTAACCTACCTGCCCGATGAAGGGATCTGACATTCCACGCTCCGATTCGTAGAACGCCAGTTTTCTTTCTTCTGATAACGACGTCCTCTTGAGTAGTCCCCGCCCGGAGATCCGAATGGGGGAGTATTTTACCTCCGGAATATTTTACCCAAGAGGACGCCATCTTCATTTAATCATACAGTAAAGCTGCATGTCCTCCGGAAAAATTACGGCTGTAGTTTCCCCTTGCTTTCAGCCGTTCGCAGTACCAGCACAGCAAGGCCGTTTTGGTTAATGTTACAAGGCCAGATCAGTCAATCATCCAGACTGTTGCCCCTGCAACTCCTGAAAAGGCTGCTGCCCCTCTTCAGGAACTACATGTTTGTCTGGCCTCTCAACAGATACCCCTCCGTTGTGGTTGCACCTACGGTACGGCCATCTGTATCGCTGAGGCACGCGAGCCTCCCCAGCAACGGCAAGGTCCCTGGTTCATTGGGGGGGGGGGGGGGGTTATGGCTTTGGAAGGTAAAATGCCTATGCACTGGCGGAACAAACGTATTGCAGCGCCGAGGGACTTCAAGAAGAATATAATAATTCCAATCACATTGAAAGCAGGTGTCGACAGATGTCAAAATTGCCCGTCACGCCAGGCTATTTGCTTTTTCTGTGATAAAAAAGACATCCTCAGAGTGTTTGCCAGAAAAAGCTCAGATCGGACACTCACAACCATTCCAGGCCCTTTGCTTCGAGCCGAATTCGAACCAAGGATACTCTGGCTCGTGAAACTAAACCCATGGAAATACATGTAGTTCATTCGACTCTGCTCAGTGCCACTCTCTCTAACAGTGACTGTGTTCGTCCCACAAATAGTGTGCGTCGACATCGCCGGAAATCCCGTCAAGACGCAAGAGATTATGTACCAGTGTCAGTTCACGTTGCACGAGACAGTCACTCTTGTCGTCAGCAGGACAATAAACTTTTTGTAGACTTGGACATTAACGGCAAAGTGATACCATTGCAGCTCGATACCGGAGCTGCAGTCTCGCTGATCAATCAAGACACTTACAAACTACTGGGCACACCTCCGTTGCGTGCCGCAAATGTTAAGCTTACTAGCTATTCAGGTCAAAAGATCCCTGTGTTAGGACAGTGCAGCCTTCTTGCAACATACAAAGGACAAACAAAACTTGTGTCATTTTACGTCCTTCGTTCTTCCTCTGCAGTGAACTTGTTTGGTTTCGATTTATTTCAGTTGTTTAACTTGTTGTTTAACTTGTCTATAGTAAATCAGGTCCTATCAGTGAACCAGACTGTGCCTTCAGACAGTGTTTCTCGTCTCTGTGAAGAATTTGCAGACGTTTTTGCACCAGGCCTTGGATGCGGTAAGAACTATAAAGCACATTTGGAACTGAAAGTAAACGCGCAACCGAAATTTTTCAGAGCACGCGATGTTCCCCACGTATTGCGTGATGACGTCACAAAAACATTACATGATTTGGAATCACAAGTTGTAATTGAACGTGTGCAGGCTTCACTCTGGGCACCACCCTTAGCAATTTTGCCAAAACCTTCCGGAAAATTGAGACTTTGTGTGGACTTCAAGGCAACAGTGAATCCACAACTAGTGATTTCAACTTGTCCTTTACCCCGCCCGGAAGATCTTTTTGACAAACTGTGCCCGGGTAAATATTTTTCGAAGTTGGACCTAGCAGATGCGTACTTGCAAATACCGGTGGACGAAGAATCCCAGCGTGTTTTGGTGGTTAACACGCATCTTGGTTTGTATCGATTCAAACGACTGCCATTCGGGTGTGCATCCGCCCCTGCATTGTGTCAGCAATATCTACCAACTGTTTGTGCGTCGGTCCCTACTGCAGCAAACTATCTGGACGATATTGTGATCTCCGGAAAGACGGAAGAAGAACATTTAGCCAATCTCAGAACATTATTTCAGGTCTTGCGACAAAATGGTCTTCCCTTGCGGAAGGACAAATGTGTGTTTTTTGCTCGTGACTTGCCCTACCTGGGACATGTACTCAATGCCCAAGGCATACATCCTAGTCCCGAGCACCTCCGTGCCGTACAAGACTTGCCTTCGCCGCAGAATTTGAAGCAGCTACAGAGTGTGCTGGGAAAAATCAACTATTATCATAAATATGTGCCGCAAGCCTCTTCCATTTCAGCTCCGCTTCATCGCTTACGCCGTAAAGGTGTTCCGTTCGTCTGGACGACGGAACGCGAACGCGCCTTTCGCCAGTTGAAATCGGCGTTGCTTTCAAATACTTTCCTTACGCCATTCGATCCCAAGAAGACCCTTTTGTTGATGGTGGATGCATCGGATTTCGGGATCGGTGCTGTGCTTGCGCACAAAGATTTATCACACGATCGCTCTATTGCCTTTGCGTCCAAATTGCTCTCATCTGCGCAAAGAAATTATTCCTAGATCGAGAAAGAAGCATTGGCTCTCGTATTTGGTGTTACAAAGTTTCATGATTTCCTGTATGGTCGTCACTTTACCATCAACACCGACCACAAACCTTTGATATCGCTTTTTCATCCGAACAAGCCTGTACCTCCACGTAGAGCGCAGAAATTCATTCGCTGGTCTATTTTCCTCTCGCAGTACCGCTACTATATCTTGTATCGGTCCACTGCTCAGCACGGAAACGCCAGTGCGTTGTCCCGTTTGCCTGTTGCTGAGGATAGGGCATTCGATTCCTCCGAACTTGCTTGCATGTTCATTGATTCGGAAACCGATGACGTGGCCGAATCGTTTTAGATTTATTTTCGTCGTGTAGCTACAGCCACAGCTGCCGACCCTGTCCTTGCTCCCGTTCTGCGTTTCGTTGCTACGCGATGGCCCTTGTCAAAGTCACGGATCTGGGATCCGTTGGTTCGCCGATTTTTGGCTCACGAGGAGAGACTTTTTGTTCGACGCGGTGTTTTGCTGTTGCGTTCTGATAATGATCAGCCTAGGGTCGTGGTCCCACGTTCGTTACAGTCCTCTGTCTGACAGCTTCTCCACCAAGGACATTGGGGTATAGTGAGAACGAAACAACTTGCTCGTCAGCAATGTACTTGGTTCGGAATCGATGCCGCGATTACGAATCTGTGCTCTTCTTGCATGGTGTGTGCCGAACAACAATCAGCACCACCGCGGAAATTCTTTGCATGGCCAAAAGCCACTTCCCCTTGGCATCACTTACACATCGATTTTGCTGGTCCATTCTGGAATGCTCGATGGTTGGTTGTGGTAGATTCATTCAGTAATTTTCCTTTTGTTGTCCGGATGTCTTCCACGGCGTCATCTGCCAGCATCCAAGCGTTATCTGCTATCTTTAGCATTGAAGGTCTTCCACAGACTATTGTTTCCGACAATGGCCCACAATTCATGTCCGCAGAATTTCAGTCATTCTGCAAGGCCAATGGTATTCAACAACTGACGTCCACGCCGTTTTCGCCACAGGCAAACGGTGCCGCTGAACGAATGGTCAGGACTTTCAAGTCCCAGAAGTTGAAGTTGAAAGAGTCGCATTCTCGGGAGGACGCGTTGTTGCTCTTTTTGTCCTCGTATCGCTCTCAGCCCCGAGATGGTTGCACCGGCTGAGTTGCTCCACGGTCGTCATAATCGAACCTTGTTGTCTTTGCTACATCCGCCACATCAGGTTCCTGTGCAGCGGCAGACACCTGCTTTTGCTCCAGGCGAAGTTGTCTACTATTGTCACTACCGAGGTTCACGGCGTTGGCTCGAAGGGCGCATTCTTCACTGCCTCAGACGCGCTATGTATCTGGTTTTGGGGGCCTCTGGTGAGGTGCGCCGGCATCTCAACCAGCTGCGCCTCTGTCGTCGCATGGGATCTGCCGCTCCCCGTCTGCTTTCAGCGAGGGTGCCGTCCGGTCAGCGCCCTGGGGACCCATCAACTGGCTCGCCTCAGCCCCAGGTGTTACCGAAGCTGCCTTCCATTTTGCACCATGGCGACGCGCCGCCGTCACTGCCGCCGCCGCCTGTTCTCCCGCCGGCGACGCCCTCAGTGGACGCGTCGCTGCAACCGCAGGGCGCCTCCCTGGGTCACGCGCTGCCGATCGCTTCCCGTGACCGGATGTCCTCCGACATGGAACTCTTGCCCGCTCCGGACCTTATGTCGTCTTCGCGCGTCGGGTGCCCCGACCCGACGGAGGTCGACCCTTCGGCCCCTTCTGTCTCTCTACGGGCGCATACACCGCATGTTGGCGTGCACCCTGGAGCAGGTTCTCAGGCGTTTCCTAGCTCCCCGCGGTCCGAATGGCAGGGTGCGGGTGGCACAGCCTCGCCTGTTCTTAGGCTTCCCACCTCGTCGCATACGTCAATATGGGGTCCTCCCCACGGCGGGCGGAAGCCTTATGCGAGAACAGTACGCCGATTTGCGGGGGAGGAATGTGGTGTCACCGCCAGACAGCACACTTGCTAGGTGGTAGCCTTTAAATCGGCCGCGGTCCGTTAGTATACGTCGGACCCGTGTGTCGCCACTATCAGTGATTGCAGACCGAGCGCCGCCACACGGCAGGTCTAGAGAGACTTCCTAGCACTCGCCCCAGTTGTACAACCGACTTTGCTAGCGATGATTCACTGACAAAATACGCTCTCGTTTGCCGAGACGATAATTTAGCATAGCCTTCAGCTACGTCATTTGCTACGACCTAGCAAGGCGCCATTATCAGTTACTATTGATATTGATTCATGTACCGTCAAGACCGACGTTCTTCACTAACGGATTAAAGTTAAGTATTCCAACAGCTACGTCCTTCTTTCTAAATTCTAATTTCCTTGTCCTGTTCCAGACCTCACGCCAGCAGCTAAAACGCGTGCCTTTCGGCCTCCTCTAATAACACGGTGTTGGCTCTCCTGCCAACCAAAACAGTTAGAATACGAACTAGTTGCATGTAACTTAACGCTATGGCAAACTTACCACGTATAAGTCCAAGGAATTTCAAAGAGTGAATACTCAAACACAAAATAACTGAATTAGATGAACTTAATATGATTGTGTAATAAGATAAGTCTGCTGGCTTTCTTGGTCGTTTTCACTTAAGTTAAAATCTTCTGCGTTGTTAGGCCGAGTCATATTACCTTCTAAAATAATCGACTTTCGACCCTCTGTTGGATCTTCAAATGGTTCAAATACACTCCTGGAAATGGAAAAAAGAACACATTGACACCGGTGTGTCAGACCCACCATACTTGCTCCGGACACTGCGAGAGGGCTGTACAAGCAATGATCACACGCACGGCACAGCGGACACACCAGGAACCGCGGTGTTGGCCGTCGAATGGCGCTAGCTGCGCAGCATTTGTGCACCGCCGCCGTCAGTGTCAGCCAGTTTGCCGTGGCATACGGAGCTCCATCGCAGTCTTTAACACTGGAAGCATGCCGCGACAGCGTGGACGTGAACCGTATGTGCAGTTGACGGACTTTGAGCGAGGGCGTATAGTGGGCATGCGGGAGGCTGGGTGGACGTACCGCCGAATTGCTCAACACGTGGGGCGTGAGGTCTCCACAGTACATCGATGTTGTCGCCAGTTGTCGGCGGAAGGTGCACGTGCCCGTCGACCTGGGACCGGACCGCAGCGACGCACGGATGCACGCCAAGACCGTAGGATCCTACGCAGTGCCGTAGGGGACCGCACCGCCACTTCCCAGCAAATCAGGGACACTGGGGTATCGGCGAGGACCATTCGCAACCGTCTCCATGAAGCTGGGCTACGGTCCCGCACACCATTAGGCCGTCTTCCGCTCACGCCCCAACATCGTGCAGCCCGCCTCCAGTGGTGTCGCGACAGGCGTGAATGGAGGGACGAATGGAGACGTGTCGTCTTCAGCGATGAGAGTCGCTTCTGCCTTGGTGCCAATGGTGGTCGTATGCGTGTTTGGCGCCGTGCAGGTGAGCGCCACAATCAGGACTGCATACGACCGAGGCACACAGGGCCAACACCCGGCACTCCGTGCCATAAGCCCATACCCATCATCTCAATTGAAATTACATGCATTCTTGGAAATTTCTACCTCTTCTTGGAGCTTTCTTCTATAAATGTTGGTTTCCTTGGCCAGTACATGTACGTTGTTAAAATCGATGTGAGAGCCACTGTTCTCATGTTTTGCTACTGGCGATTTTACGCTTTTTTTTTTTTAGTCGCGTGGGCCGTTCGCGTTCCTGAATACGTTCTTTAACATTATTTCCGGTTTCGCCTGTATACACTTTGCCGCAGCCACAAGTCACTTGAGAGACGCCTTCATTGTGGAGATAATCAGGTGCATAGGTTTTTCATCGGAAAAATCTTTTATTTTGTTTTGACTGAAGAAAGATGTTTGGATACCATTTTTCTTTAGAATTCTGCTTATGCGGTCAGTGACCCCAGAAACGAAGGGTAAACTAACGCAGCGAGACGGAGGCTCCTCGTCATTATTATTAGCGACATTAATATTGCGCCTAAAAGTGCTGTCGACTGAACGACTATCATTGCCGTTTCCATTCACTGTCCTCTTCAAAACCTCTCCGACTCCAGGTTGTCGTCATCGCTGATAGAAAAAGCACGAGAAGGCCGAGTGTTTAGCACTTCGTGCTTCTGGTCTGAGTGGTGGTACGAAGTGGTATCTAAATACCTGTCTGTGTTGGTCTGCTTTCTATACGTTTTCTGACCTAGAGTATATTCAGATCTTCTGTATACCAACATATCTAGGAATGGGAAACCGAACTCATTCTCACTTTTGGGGTGAATTCCATTTGAGAAATTGCGTAACCCATGAAGTTCTTCTTCGCTGTATGGCCAGATAACAGATGTATCGTCCACATAGCGGAGCCAACAAGAAGGCTTCAACGGAGAACTACTTAATGCTTGTTGCTCAAAATGTTCCGTAACAATGTCAGCTACAAGGGCCGATATGGGTGAGCCCATAGTAAGGACCTCAGCCTGTTCATGGAATTAACTGTATTTTAAGTAGCTCTAAAGAAGACATAATTCAATTAAGTCACAAACATCAGGAGCAACTTTCTCCCGTATGATCTCCATTTATCTGACACTAGGACGCTAGTAAATAACGATGTCACATCGGAGTTAACAAGAATGTAGCCTACAGATATCTTCACTGTGCGTATTATTTGTAAAAAATGTTTCGAATCTTTGACCAAACCATTGCTTTACCAACTAGATGTCACAGTTTAAGAGATAAACGACGTGTTAAAAAATAAGTTGGCGAGTTAATCCCACTGACGATAGGCCTCAAAGGAACCGATTCCTTATGTACACTATGTGATCAAAGTATCCAGACACACCCCAAAAAACTTTCATATTAAGTGCTTGTGCTGCCACCTACTGCCAGGTACTGCATATCAGCGACCTCAGTAGTCACTAGACATCGTGAGAGAGCAGAATGGGGCCCTCCGCGGAACTCGCGGACTTCGAACGTGGTCAGGTGACTGGGTGTCACTTGTGTCATACGTCCGTACGCGAGATTTCCACACTCCTAAAGATCCCTATGTCCATTGTTTCGGATGTGATAATGAAGTGGAAACGTGAAGGGTGCTAACGTGTAATAAGCAAACATCTATCCACATCATCACACACGAATTTCAGACTGTATCAGACTCCACTGCAAGTACTATGATAGTTAGGCGGGAGGTGAGAAAACTTGGATTTCATGGTCGAGCGGCTGCTCAAAGCCATACATCACGCCGGTAAATTCCAAACAACGCCTTACTTGGTGTAAGGAACGTAAACATTCGACTATAGATCAGTAGAAAAGCATTGTGTGGAGTGACGAATCACGGTACACAATGTGACGATCCGATGATAGGGTGTGGGAATGGCGAATGCCCGGTGAACGTCATCTGCCAGCTTGTGTAGTGCCAACAATAAAATTCGGAGGCCGTGGTGTTATGGTGTGATTGTGCTTCTCATGGAGGGGGGGCTTTCAACCCTTGCGGTTTTATGCGGCACTGTCACAGCACAGGCCTACATTGATGTCTGAAGTACTTTCTTGCTTACCACTGTTGATGAGCAATTCGGGGATGGCGAGTGCATCTTTCAACAGGATCGTTCACCTGTTCATAATGCATGGCCTATGGCGGAGTGGTTACTCTACAATAACATCCCTGTAATGGACTGTCCTGCGCAGAGTCCTGACCTGAATCCTACAGAGAACTTTTGGGATGTTTTGGAACGCCGACTTCGTGCCAGGCCTCACTGACCGGCATCGATACCTCTCCTAAGTGCAGCACTCCGTGAAGAATGAGCTGCCATCCCCGAAGAAACGTTCCAGCACCTGATTGAAAGTATGCCTCTTAGAATGAAAGCTGTCATCAACGCTTAGGGAGGGCGAACACAATATTGGATTCCAGCATTACCGATGGAGGGTAAAATTCAGACCTTTGCCCAGAACAGGAACAGCCACTTAATCGAGTAATTGTGACGAGAGATTCAGCACTACTCGTTTCGGAATTTTTCAAGAGGACAATGAAGCCAAATGGCTATGGTAGTTGTTCAATCGACATGGTTTTTAGGCGTAATATTAATCACACTAATAGCAATGACGAGAAACCACCTTCTCGCTCCGTTTGGTTACCGTTTTACGTAATTCTGCAGGCTTTCGTGGCCTCTGTCACTAAAGTTACAATCTTCTGGGTTGTTAGTTCGCGTCATGTTTCCTCTAAGATAATCGACGTCTCGATCCCTCTGCTGGGATTTTCTCAGGATCTTCCGGTGTTCACCATTGCTAGAACACTCTGGCAATAGTGGACACCGGAAGATCCTGAGGAAGATCCCAGCAGAGGGATCGAAACGTCGATTATTTTAGAGGAAATATGACTCGGCCTAGCAACACAGAAGATTTTAACTTTAGGTTACAGCTTATTTGTGCGGTCACTGACCGCATAAGCAGAATTCTAAACAAAAATGTTATCTAGACATCTTTCTTCAGTCAAAACACAATAAAAGATTTTTTCCGACGAAAAACTGATGCAAGTCACTGCCTCCACAATGCAAAAGTTAGTCAAGTTACTTGAGGCTGTGGAAAAGACTATGTGGGCGACACGGGAAGATCTGTTAAAGAACGCATTAAAGAACACGAAAGGCACACGCGACTAAAACGAAGTGTAAAATCGACAGTAGCGAAACATCATGAGAACTGTGGCTCCGACTTCGATTTTAATAAGGGCACTTGAGCTAGCCAAGGAAACCAGAATTTATAGAAGAAAGGTCCGAGAAGCGGTTGAAATTTTCACCAATGCATGTCATTTCAATGGATATGATGGCTATGGGCTTCCGGCAGCGTGGCTCTCCGCTATCAGCGAAGTGAACGAATATGCGGCCACGGTGTGGGAGAAATATAAACAACGCGCTGCAAGTCAGCTCGGCGGATAATAATATTTTGAGTGAACATTCGTCCAGTCTTTCTCTGTCCGTTTCGCATCTACCCAATGATGGTGGCCAACCAAAAAACGACAGGAGAAATTTCAACCAGTAACCCTTTTCCAGCGTAAGTGTACAATAGTGCCTTTCTATCCAATGACGATGGGTCACCAATAGTATCCACAATAGTTAAGCCATTAACACCCATTCTTCTTCATCAGCGCGAGAATATTAGCCTATGACGATGGCACACCAATCGTAGCCAGAAGAGTTTTACCAATACTCCCACTTCTCCAGCACAAACACTGGAAATCTCCCCTTTATAACACAATGCGACACTGGTCTCTGACAGTGTTCTAGCAGTAGTGTACACCGAAACATCCTGAAGAAGATCCCAGCATAGGGGTCGAAATGTCGATTATTTTAGAAGGAAGTATGACTTGGCCTAACGACCCAGAAGATTTTAATAATAGACAAATGAACTTGAACCACAAGACATCAAAACATTGTACTGATACACATGAATTTGCTCTTACGAGCGGTAATAGTGATTTTAAAAGCTATACCGAACACTAAATAATGCCATTCTATAAAAAGAATTTCTCTGGAAAAGATAACATTTTTCATAATCGGAATTAAAGAAAGGTTGTTGCTAGTGGAATCCTGAGGAAAAAGTGATTGCACACGTGCCTTCAGCATTCCACGGGGCTGTGTGATGCCTCTAATTAGTGGTAGAAGTAATTACAGTGGTATATGCTTAACAACGAATATTTATTACATATAGTGTATAGAAATTTTACATTTCTAGAGGACATATAAAGATTCCATGAACTACTATATGAAGGAAAGAGACCATCGTATATTTCTTATCGCTTGTCTTTTTCACTCTGATGCTTAGCTCTTGTCTTGCCTCTTGGTCCTGTATGCATTTTGATGTATAGAGGCTTGCTGCCGATGCACGTAAGTTGAATTACCGTTAAATAATAATTGTCAGTGCTGCATTTTAAAAAATTTTTCTTCGTGTGAAATGGAAACCTATTCATCTCCTTACCATTTTTGTAAACGTGACCAATGCTTTGTATGGGGGGAAGCTCATGTGGGATTTTAAGTTAATTCCAAAAGTAGCTTAATATTAGTTTTCTTTCATTTTACGTTCTCTTCATTTGGAGGAACCTGCATTTTATAATTATTTACGAAGCCTGATTTTCAGTTAATGCTGCATGGTTATCTTTGATTGTGGAAAAATTATCTTTACGTAAAACCATTAACTTCGGCTTGAGCTTTACCATGAAATATTTCAGAATTTTCAATTTATTCGAGTCAGAAAGAAAAATATGTAACATCCATACCACAGATAATTTATCGTAGCAGTGAGACATATCTATGATGTCAGAATTATAATCCTAACAAGACGATACTTTCACTTTACGTAAAGTATATATTTTTGAAGTACAATTTCATTATTAAATGCTAGAAGACAAGTATACAATAATAACCCGTATTCATTCTTGCTTCCCCAATATTCGTTTCCCATAATAAAATCAGGCAGTTTAGTTTACTTTATCCCAAATTTCACAGAATCTAGAGGTGTTGCAATGTAACATACCACGGTTGGTTTAGTGCTATGTATTCCCGAATATCGCATCAACATTACGTTTATCGGCCTTCAATGAAAAATAACTAATAAATTCGTAACGTGTCAAAAGTTAGGATGTTCATGTGCTCTTGTACTCATTCACGGAAGCCGCCACAGTTGAGATTTCATCAACGTTAAGTGGTTGGAGGTTCTAGAGGTTTTGGTAATGTATTACATGATGATCGTTGATTGTCTCGAATTTCACTTTCGTTCACAACGGTTACAAACCTTAACTTACTTTCTCGTCTACGAAAGCAGTTTTATCGTTATATTACTTAAAAAATGATGGTCAGTATTGCATCAGATACATGGTAAGAGTTAGCAAATGCTACATTAGTCGGCCCCGTAGCTGGGCAGTAAAATAAAAGAAATAATGAAGTGAGATATCAATGGTATCTTACCAACAGTCGAATAAAATACAGTGGTATCTAAATGTACAACAAGCACTAACAATTTTAGATCGTTTCTAAATGTGAGCACTACCCACATCATATTTTATGTATCGTGAGCTGACAACGCCACAAAACAACAGATACATTCCTTTGTGTTGTCCGAGCTAATCGTAATAATCCGATCAAGTAGAATATGTTTCTACTGGTTAACAAGAAGAAGTAATTAATTCATACAGCATTTATATTTGGAAGTCTATTACAGTCCTTACAGTACTTTCTCATACAAGCCGTCTAGAGTGCAGTTTTTTTTCTCCTTCAAGGACTATTGTTGTATAACATGTTGTAGTTTCGTGGTTCCTGTGTTTCATTTGTGTCACTGTCCCTTTACCGGTCACTGTGGGCTGAAAGGATAAAAGACTACTGGTAAGTAACGATGGAAGACGTTATGATAGTGAAATACAATTTGGTCTGGTGATAGCGAAATATGCTGACAAGAAAACGAGAACAACTGAAGAATAAGGTGAACTTATATCTTCTGTTTGTGTAAGCTACCAAGTACATAAAAACCAAGTAGGATCTCTGTTCAACGCACACGACAATGTAGATATCATTGTAAGTGGATGACCTAATAATCAAATGTCATAGTCGCAATTCATTTACTTTCTAATACAGTATAGAATTTTTGCCAGTTAGACACCAAGGATGGAACTGACTTTTCTAAATAACCCACACAGTGGGGGAGGACTGAGTGGGTTTCACACAGTTCCTGCTGGACCAACGTTTATGATAACGTGATGAAAATAATTTCTCGTGAGACATTAAACTATTGACAGTGACATGAGTTTAGGCAGTAGCGCCGTAGCATATTGGCCGAGGCTGTACTTATAGAACGGTAACATTTTAAAAATCATCATGGAAATGGTTGTGGTGTTTATTTTTACTCGTTTCATCTGGTCTTAAATACAGTTCCTTTCTGATCCTTGAAAGCCTTATTTCAATCATTGTATCAGAATCATCATTTTGCATAAATTGGTAATTAAGAAAGGCGATTGTTGTAAGATAGCTTTCACATCGTCTCACTGTATGAAAAGAATTTATGTTTTAAATGTTTGTATCACGATAACCATCCAAGAAAATATGCAGAATCGTTTAGTGTCAGATCAGTCGTTAGACACTCCTGGGTCCCCACATCCTTATCTTCACTTGTAACTATTAGAGCGCAAGTCATATAATAACGTCCAGCATTCTGGCCCTATATGCGTCAATCGCGCCGACCGACCGCCATGTCGTCCTCTGCAAAAGGCGTCATTGGATGCAGTATAGAGCGTCATGTAGTCGGCATACTGCTCTCCTGCTCATTGTCGCATTCCTTAACCCTGATTGACTCCTCAGTTGGCACACAAACATGAGTTCACCGCATAACAGTCCTCCCAATAATGAAAAATCTCTGGCAGAACCAGGAATCGAAACTGTATTACCTGCATTGCATTCAGCTGTGAAGTAGAGAGTATGACACATACAATTCATGCAAGGTAGCAAGGTAGCAGTGCTCCGATGTATTGTGCTCTATGCGTTGTTCCAAAGAAGTGTAAGGCGGCAGGATAATATTTACTATTTAACATAATTTTTACATCGAGGAACGACTCACTCATCAAGCCAATGAATTTGATACATGCCATACTTTGCTTAGAATCACGTTATCTGCATAATACGGAGAATAATTAATTCATATGTGGCTCACATGAAGAATAAACAAATAAAGGAAATAGACCACATGTACTCGATACTAATAAAATCCACCTAATTTGTATGTTGATAGACAGGTAGCATTTCTGTAGCAGTGGACTGTAGTGTAAGTAAAGCTTCCCAGCCAACCCGAGCATCGCGACATGGAACTCAAATTAGAAAAGCTATAAACCCTCGTCGCTGGAGGTCCATTGGAGATGCGAAGCGCGGACTGCGCCTCGCATTTCCGGCGGAGATAACCGAGACACAGTCAGTCACTGTTTACTCGCCTTCGGACTCACACCTGCGCTGAAATAAATATCTTAATGCAGCAGGGGATTCATTTGGGTGGTCTGAAAGGGGAACACAGCCCTTCAATTTACGCGCAAATGTAAGAACACAGAAAGAGCGTCTTCAGCCTGACATAAACAAAATCCATTTGACACTCACATGTATAGGGCGAGAGACGTACACCTGCTCTGCGAAAACCTTTTAACTTAAGGAAGCACTCAGGAATGCAGTGGGAGGCCACTTTGAGGTTCTAGGCGCGCAGTCCGGAACCGTGCGACTGCTACGGTCGCAGGTTCGAATCCTGCCTCGGGCATGGATGTGTGTGATGTCCTTAGGTTAGTTAGGTTTAAGTAGTTCTAAGTTCTATGGGACTGATGACCACAGCAGTTGAGTCCCATAGCGCTCAGAGCCATTTGAACCATTTTGAAGCCACTTTGGGATGCACGAAAGAGCACAACAGCGTGAGTCACTGGGATTTTTGTAAACATCCAAATACTGCACGATAGGGACACGAACAATGCATGAAACCCACGCTGACAGTTCCTGTTTGGGTTGACTTTTTACTAAATGGAAGAATGGTGAATGTTCATCGGACTGGGTGAAACTAGCGTAGGCCCCACTTGGTTTCTGAAACCCCCTTTGGCAAAGAAACGAGAAAAGATGAAGCAAAACCTCTCGTTGGCCGACATTAGTTGTGTCAGGAGGCTACCCCGCAGTACGGTGGTGGAATTCTGTACAAATATAGGCAGTTAGGAGTGAGTAATTCAAGTCACAGTCTTTCTAAAAGGGCTGAGTGCTGGACGGGTCGCATCCCACCCTGTCGTAGTTCCGGATGAGACGTTTTGCTGTGGACTCCTGTGTGTGTTCGTGACTCTCTGATAACATCCCCATTTCGGTTGACTTTCTCGGAGATTACGAGCTGTGTTGGTTAATTTCTGCGGAACATCTGAGGGCAACAGTGTACACATTGCTCAGCGTTACCGAGTGGGCACAGCCAGTTTATTTAGCCAGAGAAAAACGTAGTTTTTCCCCCTCATGAAAACTTAGGTCACTTTACGACTGTCTATCCAACCAAGGCCAGAGTAGACTTGTTGGGCTGACAGGTTCAAAAGGCATCGACGCATCCACCACTTACACACGCCACAGCCGACCATGGACGCCATTATCGCCGCAGTCTGCACAATGTAAATACGACGTTGCTCGGGGTCTAAGTGTGGGAATCACTAGAGTGTATTCAGTTCAGATCTGCTTTAAAAAAATGGTTCAAATGGCTCTGAGCACTATGGGACTTAACATCTGTGGCCATCAGTCCCCTAGAACTTAGAACTACTTAGACCTAACTAACCTAAGGACATCACACACATCCATGCCCGAGGCAGGATTCGAACCTGCGATCGTAGCGGTCACACGGTTCCAGATTGAAGCACCTAGAACCGCACGGCCAGATCTGCTTTAGATTGGATTTTATTTGTGTAGTTTCTTCCAATCCCTCATGTCCATGTCAGCCACATATTGTGCGTGTGTCCTAGGGGCTTGAATTCGAGGAAGGCATTCGGCAGATGGACGACATTGTCGAGGTACAGTTGAGTGTACAGTAATTTGTATGAATGTATAACAGTGTCAGTGTAGTATTTTCGGGGTAGATTTTCTTGTGTTCAGTGTTCTCGCAGTTACGTTAGCATTGGTTTTTCTCTTGAGATTACGCTAGTGTAAGAACTGTTTTGGTGTATTTTCATGTGTTTGCCTTGCTTGAAGTTATGTTTATTCTGCCGGACGTGGTGACTGAGTGGTTCTAGGCGCTTCAGTCCGGAACCGCGCGGCTTCTACGGTAGCAGTTCGAATCCTGCATGGATGTGTGTGATGTCCTTAGGTTAGTCAGGTTTAAATAGTTCTAACTTCTAGGCGACTGATGACCTCCGATGTTAAGTTCCGTAGTGCTCAGAGCCATTTGAACCATATGTTTACTCTCTTATGTTCATTTTAAGCGATCTTCCTAAGTACAGATATGCAACCTGAACCCACTGTGGATGGCGATTATTATAATGAAAGCATTAATTTTAAAAGATTTGTTTAATCGTTTGTTTAATCCAAAGTAGATGTTACCCCATTATCATTGACATATTTTAGGTGATATATAACATACATTATTCTGATACCTAAATGTCTTCTTACCTGGCAAGGTCTGAGTTCACAGCCACTTTAATTTTGTGCCTGGTAAGTGGTAAGGACAGGTCATACCTAATCGGGCGAGTACATTAGACATGTGCTTGCTGTCTGTTCTGTAGCAGAAGTCCGATAATACAGATACCACTGTTTCTGGTACAGCAGCTATACGTATCAATATTTTGATGGACTGCTGTCATATCCTCACTGCAGGTGCACGGAAGGGCTGAACCTCTTGCAGGTATACAGGGAACGCTGCGAGCAAATTTTGTAAACGCACAGGGATGGCACTTAGTAATGTGCGATAAGTTGAGAATTTGAGTCGGAGAGAATAAGTGCTCAGATGGCCTTAATAGCGACCATTCGCATAAAGTGAGATATCGGTGTCTGAGTTCTGTAAAGTTTCGCCGTTGAATTACTTCAATGTCCAATTCTGTCTGACGCCGGTCTCTCTAGAAATAATGGGGCACAGAAAACCTCATTAAAAACTGTGCTACAGAGGGCTGCGGGTACTGCTAGTTATTCCAAACACTGAGTTTGCCTAAAGAGACAAAAGAACGAAAACGTAGCTATAAGTACTTCCCTAGCCTCGACAGGCAGGAATAAAGATTTATTTGTGGATAGTATTGTCACATATTTTTAAAATTTAGTGAACAGCAGGAGCAGCAACCATAGAAAAATATATTCTTGCAGAAACAGTAAACAGCCAATCAGCTGTAAATTGAGAGTTTTGTTAAGAACCCTTTACCATGGTTTCAACGTTATAGGTACTTTTTCTTCAGAAGGAATTATAGACAACTTTATTAAATGTTGTGGCAGAGTTACGTTAAAATACAGCCGAAAGGCGTCAGTCAAATATCAAATTTCACCTTCACAATAAATTAACCGTCGAGCGGGCACGCTGTTGTAAGAAGTACAACCGCAGCAAAAGTGGTTCAATTGGCTCTGAGCACTATGGGACTTAACTGCTGAGGTCATCAGTCCCCTAGAACTTAGAACTACTTAAACCTAACTAACCTAGGGACATCACACACACCCATGCCTGAGGCAGGATTCGAATCTGCGACCGTAGCTGTCACGCGGTTACAGACTGTAGTGCCTAGGACCGCTCGGCCACTTCGGCCGGCCAACCGCAGCAGTTCTTATGCTTAATTGCTGCATTAACCTTGAGCTGTTGCGTCATCGCTGCAATGTTAGCCATTGTTGATGTTTCCTCGATAGTGTTAAAGTGGCTTCAGTTTCCTTGGCTAGCTTACACTGTTTGGTTTCTGAATAGTAAGGTTCGATAAGTCGAATGTTGTAAAAAAGTACAAGGTGCCTGCTGATGTGACAGTTCCAAGCTTTGTTCCAGCAGTCTATATCCAGAGGAAAGTGTAATAAAAGGTTAACTATACTTATTCGTTGTTTTTTTAAATTTCTGCAGATGCAAATTAAACGTTACTTTTGTTACAATGACATCTGAATGTATTTCTTCAATTCATTTCTTTGATGTTCTGTTCCAATTCAAAGGGTGTATCAGAACGACAAATTCGCAAACCACTCGAAGAAGCTGATGATAAAGTGCATCCAGACTTCTCACACCTGGAGGAAAGTAAAGCAGATTTGAGAGATGAAAACATCGGATATGAGCACCATGGCAATGAATCTGAACTTGAAGGTGAGGATGTTGACGATCTCGAAGAGATAGTAGATGTACGAGAGTTCTTTATTGAAAAGACAAATTTCTGTGTTGGTGCAAAAGCGAGAGTGCTAAAACATCAAAAACCAACAGAAAAAACGTTGTGCAAATTCTACCAGGTCCTAAGAGAGAGGTCATAGGTATAACTAACGAAGTTGTCCTTCACTTTACTGATGAAATCGTTAACTATACAAATACCCATGTAAATGAAGTGCGAGGAACACACACCAGTTCTTGCGCAAAAGAGGTAATAAAGTGCCGACATAATGTCTGTGTCCGGGAATTATTTTATTTAATATTTTTTAAGGAGAAGAAGTAAAAAATGCCCTGTTGTTAATGTACTTAAACTCTGGTCGACAGACGGAACAGGAATGCAACTGCTTAGGACTGCAGTGAGTTCCAAAAGTTTGCTATTTTTCTACGCTGTATGCGGGGAAACAAGGAATGACAGGAGAAAAACAGATAAGTTGGTTGCAATTCGTACAGTATTGGACCCTTTTGTTGCTAACTGTCAATGTTTGTACAGCCTGATAAATGCAGGACAATAGATGTGATGCTTTGCTTCACGCTGCAGACACCACTGTGGTTGGATTCAGTACATAACCACAAACCAGCTAAATGTGGGATAAAAATGTTTGCACTGTGGGATGCAAAAACATTTTATTGGAGTAATCTTGAGGTTTACTGCTGATGCAACCGAAGGGTCATATCGGGTATCTAAAGCACCAGAGGACATAGTGAAAAGATATGTGGTGCCTATAGGAATATTTGCATTGGTACGATGACTAACAAGAGAAACTGGAAGTGCTATGTCTGGATTTCAGAACGATAACACCTTAGTTTCAAATTTTCCTTGTAAAAAGCATGCTGTCATACTTCTGTCTACTGTGCATGACAAGGCGACGTTTGATAAAGAAAAACAAATCTTAAATCATATTTGACTACAACACGACGAAAGGTGGAGTTGACTTTATAGATAAAATGTGTACCTGATACTCCGTTTCAACAATCACAAGGGGATAACATTGGCTACATTTTCATTCCTCTGAACATTGCTGAAATGAATTCCCAAAAAAATTGTCGGTGAAAGGTGTTATGAAAGTCAGTGTATAAATATATCTGATAAACTGGATAAACTGTTATTCAAAGAATTAAACGAGCAAATGTTGGAGAGGGTGAATGTAAATTGCTTTTTTCAATCAATATAATAGTTTGTTTAAGGCAAGATTGTTTTTACTGACAGATGACCATGTTGTAAATTTTACAAATATATATATAAAAGTTATCAACCAAGTAACAAGCACAGAGTACAACCGCTAGTGGCTGTAAAACATTTGGCAATAACAGTATTTTCAACTGTACGCAGATTGAACACTCAATGTGGCTCTGTCGAAAGGTTCTTCTTGTTGCCTGCCGTTAAACAAATTGTCATTCAATGGTAAACGTTAACAACGAGAGGAATATCAAAGCCGCCCTGTCGAAAGGTAGTAATCTTGCCAACAGTATTTAATAATCACAGAGCGCCGGCCGCGGTGGCCAAGCGGTTCTAGGTGCTTCAGTCCGGGACAGCGCGACTGCTACGGTCGCAGGTTTGAATCCTGCCTCGGGCATGGTTGTGTGTGATGTCCTCAGGTTAGTTAGGTTTAAGTAGTTCTAAGTTCTAGGGGACTGATGACCTCATATGTTAAGTCCCATAGTGCTCAGAGCCATTTGAACCATTTCAATCACAGAGCAACGACGTATTTGGTAATAACAGTAATTTCAAACTGTACGTTGATTGAACACTCAACGGCGCTCTGTCGAAAGGCTCTTCTTGTAGCTTGCTGTTAAACAAATTGTCTTTCAACGGTGCACGTTAGCAACAACAGGGAAATTCGGGGAACACTGCAAGAAAGCCAAGACACGAATCCGCAAGATGCGAACTTGCAGATCAAGTTGACAATATACCATTTAACGGTAAACACACACACGCGACCACAGGCAGATTCAAACTGTCAAACTGTGAGCGTCGCTCTACCAGGAGGAAATCTCGCAAGTGCAACCTTGCGGACAGCAAAATAAATAGCAAACAACCGGCACCGATGGCCACAACTTCACAGACCAACGGCCGCAGTTTAAACCACAACGTGCCCTTTAAAGGGGTGGGGGGGGGGCACAATATCTAAGGAAAGAGCAATCTTACCACAGAAGCCGGGAACTCGATAATACACTACTAGACATTAAAATTGCTACACCAAGCAGAAATGCAAATGGTAAACGGGTATTCATTGCACAAATATATTGTACTAGAACTTGGGCACAATAGCTAAGGAAAGAGCAATCTTACCACAGAAGCCGGGAACTCGATAATACACTACTAGACATTAAAATTGCTACACCAAGCAGAAATGCAGATGATAAACGGGTATTCATTGCACAAATATATTGTACTATAACTTACATGTGATTACATTTTCACACGATTTGGGTGCATAGATAAAGAGAAATCAGTATCCAGAACAACCACCTATGGCCGTAATAAGGGCCTTGGTACGCCTGGGCATTAAGTCAAACAGAACTCGGATGGCGTGTACAGGTACAGCTGCCCATGCAGCTTCTACACGATACCACAGTTCATCAAGAGTAGTGACTGGCGTATTCTGACGAGCCAGTTGCTCGGCCACCATTAAAAGACGTTCTCAATTGGTGACAGATATGGAGAATGTGCTGGCCAGGACAGCAGTCGAACATTTTCTGTATCGAGAAAGGCAACATGCGGTCGTGCATTATCCTGCTGAAATGTAGGGTTTCGCAGGGACCGAATGAAGGGTACAGCCGCCGGTCGCACCACATCTGAAATGTAACGTCCACTGTTCAAAGTGCCGTCAATGCGAACAACGTGTAAACAATGGCACCCCATACCATTACGCCGGGTGATACGCCAGTATGGCGATGACGAATACACGCTTCCAATGTGCATTCACCGCGATGTCGCCAAACACGGATGCGACCATCATGATGCTGTAAACAAAACCTGGATTAATGCGAAAAAATGACGTTTTGCCGTTCGTACACCCAGGTCCGTCGTTGAGTACACCATCGCAGGCGCTCTTGTCTGTGATGCAGCGTCAAGGGTAACCGCAGCCATGGTTTCCGAGCTGATAGCCCATGCTGCTGCAAACGTTGTCGAACTGTTCGTGCAGATGGTTGTTGTCTTGCAAACGTCCCCATCTGTTGACTCAGGGACCGAGTCGTGGCTGCACGATCCGTTACAGCTCTGCGGATAAGATGCCTGTCATCTCGACTGCTAGTGATACGGGGCCGTTGGGATCCAGCACGGCGTTCCGTATTAGCCTCCTGAACCCACCGATTCCATTTTCTGCTATCAGCCATTGGATCTCGACTAACGCAAGCAGCCGAGGCATCACAACAACGTTTCACCAAGCAACGCCGGTCAACTGCTGTTTGTGTATCAGAAATCGGTTGGAAACGTTCCTCATGTCAACACGTTGTAGGTGTCGGCACCGGCGCCAACCTTGTGTGAATGCTCTGAAACGCTAATCATTTGCATATCACAGCATCTTCTTCCTGACGGTTAAATTTCGCGTCTGTAGCACGTCATCTTCGTGGTGTAGCAATTTTAATGGCCAGTAGTGTACAAACGGCAGAACGTCATGCCTCCAGGCACGTCCCTCACCGCCCTTCTGGGTGAGTCGCAACCTAAAAACAGTCCACCTTAAGATACAATCCCGCTCACGAACCGCGGCCGTCCACGCGGGCCACACGCCGCCAACTGCCAGTACGTTAGTACGTTCTCTCCCTCCGAAAGCCGCTAGCGATCGCACGCTTAAGCACCGTGACCCCTCTGGCGATGCGCCACAGGAAGGAGAGCATGGCTCATTCAGGTTATACAGGGTGTTTCAAAAATGACCGGTATATTTGAAACGGCAATAAAAACTAAACGAGCAGCGATAGAAGTACACCGTTTGTTGCAATATGCTTGGGACAACAGTACATTTTCAGGCAGACAATTTTTCGAAATTACAGTAGTTACAATATTCAACAACAGATGGCGCTGCGGTCTGGGAAACTCTATAGTACGATATTTTCCACATATCCACCATGCGTAGCAATAATATGGCGTAGTCTCTGAATGAAATTACCCGAAACCTTTGACAACGTGTCTGGCGGAATGGCTTCACATGCAGATGAGATGTACTGCTTCAGCTGTTCAATTGTTTCTGGATTCTGGCGGTACACCTGGTCTTTCAAGTGTCCCCACAGAAAGAAGTCACAGGGGTTCATGTCTGGCGAATAGGGAGGCCAATCCACGCCGCCTCCTGTATGTTTCGGATAGCCCAAAGCAATCACACGATCATCGAAATATTCATTCAGGAAATTAAAGACGTCGGCCGTGTGATGTGGCCGGGCACCATCTTGCAGAAACCACGAGGTGTTCGCAGTGTCGTCTAAGGCAGTTTGTACCGCCACAAATTCACGAAGAATGTCCAGATAGCGTGATGCAGTAATCGTTTCGGATCTGAAAAATGGGCCAATGATTCCTTTGGAAGAAATGGCGGCCCAGACCAGTACTTTTTGAGGATGCAGGGACGATGGGACTGCAACATGGGGCTTTTCGGTTCCCCATATGCGCCAGTTCTGTTTATTGACGAAGCCGTCCAGGTAAAAATAAGCTTCGTCAGTAAACCAAATGCTGCCCACATGCATATCGCCGTCATCAATCCTGTGCACTATATCGTTAGCGAATGTCTCTCGTGCAGCAATGGTAGCGGCGCTGAGGGGTTGCCGCGTTTGAATTTTGAATGGATAGAGGTGTAAACTCTGGCGCATGAGATGATACGTGGACGTTGGCGTCATTAGGACCGCAGCTGCAACACGGCGAACGGAAACCCGAGGCCGCTGTTGGATCACCTGCTGCACTAGCTGCGCGTTGCCCTCTGTGGTTGCCGTACGCGGTCGCCCTACCTTTCCAGCACGTTCATCTGTCACGTTCCCAGTCCGTTGAAATTTTTCAAACAGATGCTTTATTGTATCGCTTTTCGGTCCTTTGGTGACATTAAACCTCCATTGAAAACTTCGTCTTGTTGCAACAACACTGTGTTCTAGGCGGTGGAATTCCAACACCAGAAAAATCCTTTGTTCTAAGGAATAAACCATGTTGTCTACAGCACACTTGCACGTTGTGAACAGCACACGCTTACAGCAGAAAGACGACGTACAGAATGGTGCACCCACAGACTGCGTTGTCTTCTATATCTTTCACATCACTTGCAGCGCCATCTGTTGTTGAAAATAGTAACTACTCTAATTTCGAAAGTTTGTCCGCCTGAATGTACTGTTGTCCCAAGCATATTGCAACAAACGGTGTATTTCTATCGCTGCTCGTTTAGTTTTTATTGCCGTTTCAAATATACCGGTCATTTTTGAAACACCCTGTATATAGTCATATCGTTTAAGTTCCAAATGAAAATATTTCAAAGAGAGATATTTATGTAATATTACCGATTAGTCGGAGCATTACTACATAGTCTGGTTGCCACCTAGCTGCGATGATCAGACGAGTCCGTATTATGGTGGTCACTCGTAGCTACGATCGTAGCTGGACCTCTGACGCCTCCACGCCACCTCTAAGGTAACCTGCACCGTCTACTGCCGTGTGTCATCATTAGACTTTTACCTCTCTCGCTCACCGTGAGCTGCATATTTTATTTCTTCCGTTTGCAAGCTTTCTCTAATAATTTAGGTGTTCAGTTTATCTCAAGGGTGGCTGCGGCCTGCCGAACGGCACGGGGTCACGATACGTGGGCGAAGGGTGGGTCCAAGATTGGGCTGCGTTACAGCGTGACGTTTCATTTAGTACAGCGTGCGAAATTTTACAGTCAGCACGACTGTCTTTAAATAAGTAGAATCAAGGTGTCAGCGTTGTTTACCTTTCGCTATATATTCGTGGTATGATGGACGTTCACCGATCCAGTGCTGTTTGCACAAGAATAGGCTCTCTAGCGATGTATCGACACAAGGCTTTAAAAGCGAATGTGAGTAACAGAAGAGATGGATGAGAATTCTCAGTACGTATTATGCAACTCAATAATCGACTTGTACAGTAAATTTGCTTTGTAAATAGAGTCAAACACCATGCACAAATAATTAAAAGACTTATTTGACAATGAAAGAGAAGGAATTACAACGGCCGGCAGATGTGTCAGTACTTTTGTACCTTTTGTTGCTTTTGTACTTTTTTGTACTTCATGCTAAATTTTGCAGGCACAGAGCATGTGAAGAAATTGAACTGAGTTGCTGAAGGTCGCACGCATTGTTCCACTGCCTGTTGCAACCGTTTCCGACGAAATTGTGCACAGAGTACCAAGTCTTCGAATACAACTGAAAAGTACGATGGTGAAGTCAAGGGATGTGCCTGGAACGATTTTTCGCGCAAAATCTAGAATACCTGGAATTAACTGCAGATCTCATATTTAAGTGGACTTGGGTGCCCATAATAAGACATTGCAAGATGACTAATAACTAATTTCTGATATGATGGAGCTCCATTTAAAAATAAAATCGCATTGCAGAAGTGACGAATTACGACAATAATCATAAGCTTGTTCCATACAGTTACAGGTATTAAAGAAAACACGAGGTCTGAGGAATACATTGTCACTTCGAAAGAATTACAGGGGAGGTTTTCTAACCAGTTTTTAGGACACTATCAATCTTGAATCTATTTTTGAACTGTTTTCGAGACCTTTTGCCATTTCGGTTCAAAGTACTTATGTGCATTTACAGATTTAACTCATTGATTTCTATTGTAGTTCACATGTTAAAGGCAAATCCTTTAAAAACGTGTAGGATGGCTTCATTCTTTACCTCAGGGAGAGTTTTCACTTCTCCATAATTATTTTGCAAACGTGATGAAGTATTTCGTTCAGCTTGTCAGTAGGCTGTTTAGGTTTTTATGTTGGTAATGCCATGTAACGCTCTATATGAAAATCACTGACTGTGCTGTGTACAGTCTGTGGCTGGTTTGCATTGTTGGAATTTGCTATTGTAGTGTTGGGCATTTGGCTGTTAACAGCACGTAGCGTTGCGCAGTTGGAGGTGAGCCGCCAGCATTGGTGGATGTGGGGAGAGAGATGGCGGAGTTTTGAGAGCGGATGATCTGGACATGTGTCCATCAGAGACAGTAAATTTGTAAGACTGGATGTCACTAACTGATATATATATTAACTGATATATATATATATATATATATATATATATATATATATATATATATATATATATATATATATATATAATGACTTTTGAACACTATTAAGGTAAATACTTTGTTTGTTCTTTATCCAATTCTTTCATTTGCTAACTATGCCTATCAGTAGTTAGTCCCTTTAGTAGTTAGAATCTTTTATTTAGCTGGCAGTAGTGGCGCTCGCTGTATTGTAGTAGTTCGAGTAACGAAGATTTTTGTGAGGTAAGTGATTCATGAAAGGTATAGGTTATTGTTAGTCAGGGCCATTCTTTTGTAGGGATTATTGAAAGTCAGATTGCGTTGCGCTAAAAATAGTGTGTGTCACTTTAAGCACAGTCATTTATAATTTTTCTAAGGGGACGTTTCATGTGTCGACCCTTGGTCGAGGATACCTCACTGGAAATAGTGTAGCTATTGTTTATTGCTAGCGCGTAATTATAAAGGGAATTTCCTTTGTAGTTGTTGATTTTCATTGTTGTACAGTGAAACTGTTGTGGCATGCATGTAGATTTGCACCAAGTATTTGGCAGCTGCGCTTGCCATTAACTAGATATTATTTTCATTGCTATGTTAATGTGATTTCTTATTTTGCTCTTCAAATTGTGCTTTTCTGTGTTATCGTGTGAAATATTGTAACAATAAACGCGTGTGAAAAACGTAACACTAGGCTCTAAAGTAAACTGAGAGATAATAGTGACGACGAGCGTAGCTTATCAGCACCACCGTGTAGTGAATTAACAGACATTCAAAGTAGTAATTTGGTAACTGTGCATAGGGAAATGGAGCGGGCGGCAAATAATGGCGTAGACAGTGAAACAATTAGTGAACAGGGAAGCATTAATGATCGATCGGCCGGCAACAGCTCGCCTCAGGATTCTGAAATGACAGGACACAATCTTGCAAATACTGTAGATTCAGGTTTTACGTCCTCACCGATTTCTCTAATAAGTCAAGACACATTTTCTGCTTTTCAAAATGCGAATATTGCCGGTTCAAATGCACTGCCGAATAGCACTGAGGAACATGTTTCAGACACCAGTGCATTGTTATTACACTTAATGGAACAAATGGGACAAAAGCTTCTAAAGTTAGACACAATGGAACAAAATCTTCAAATGTTAGACGCAATGGAACAAAATCAAAAACAGTCACAGTAATAGCTTCAAAAGTTAGACACCACGCTTGAACAAACACGTGAAGGTTTAACTGCTGAGTTATTTAAAATAGAATCGAAATGTCAAAAAGTCTGTAATGACGTAAAAACACAAATTTGTGAGCATTTTCAACCTATTTTTTCGCCTCATGAAAATACATTACAGAATCACGAAGCAGCCATAAAAGAACTGCAAAAAACTGTTCATGAAAATCACGACACCTTGAAAGATAAAATTGACTCAGTTGCATCTACTGATTTGGTTACGCAACTTTCAAAAACTCAAAAACCCAGGAAAACTTAAAGGACACAGTAGATACGATTTCAACACAAATGGACCCTCTAAAACTTGGTTCAGAAAAACACACTGAGGAAATCAGTTCAGTATTGTAGAAAGAAGCCGAACTTTCGGATCAGTTCACTAACTTATCTACAAAGGTAGATGATGATCTGAATGACACAAGACCCGTAGCCTTCAATGACACAGAAGAATACGAACAAATTTGGAAATTCAAACAAAATCAGAATCAAATTAATACTCAACACATAAGAGAAATCCGTTAAGTACAAGATCAGTTGGCACAAATAATACAAGAATTACATATTTCAGAGGAGACTCGCGCTCCTGCACGGGAAGAGGGACATAGAAATACGGAACAGCGACAAAGTAATAATCACAGGGAAAGATCACCTCTCCGTGGTAATGACTATAATACAGACAATCAGAGGAACAGACAATATGGGAAACAACATAAATATTATCAAGGGAGACAGAGTAACTTCAGATGCAAGAGTTCAGCGAGCAGTTACGATTGAGGGAGAAATTCTCCACCACGTGACTGGCAAGAAAGAACCTATGGAATCTACTGATATGACGACAGACGATATAATCGTAACGACAGACCTGAATTTCATCAGAACTGGCGGAATTCAAACAGGGCAGGGCCCTCTCGACAAAGTGAATTTGTAGAAGTTAGGTCTCCTAATCCTAACAACGACGCGCGTCAACAAAGAGACAGACAATGACTCGCACCACGGGCAGCCACGTGCGCCGGCTGCCGCAGAGAAAAATAACATAGACGCTAACCTTAATAAAAATTTTAGCATTCCTTACCGACGTAAACAACATGATAATTGCTTTGAACTTGAAACTCTGCACATTTGAAAGAGTAAAAGATTGCACCACATTTCACATGTAAAACCGTATAATGAGAGATAATCTGCTTTTTAACTTAGTGTTTGCCATAAAATTTTTCACTTCACGCTACTAGTACGCTTTGTCACACTTAGGAACTGTTAACATGCAACAATGTTTTTAATTTAACTATCCAGTCTAGAACCTAGGGAACATATTTAGACAGTAATTACGAATACATTGTTATAGTGAACAGACGACACAGTGCTACTGTGTGTACATTCTTGTTTGTTAGTTGCACGATTACATAACGAATATACAGCTTACATACTTAGAACATATACTGCTAATGAGATTTTAAAGCAACATTTTGGTTTACTTGAAAAGACATTCTTTATTTGAAGTACATTCTGTGACATTAATGATGACTTAGTATTTGGTTTCTTTGACAGCTACACGATTATATCACGACGCTACTAATGAGTGACACAATTTATATTATTGCTTTTGCGCTGTATCTGTCTTATATCTGCACAGTTTTTCTGAATTCTTCTGGAAAGTAAAACATCTTTTAGTAGTAACTTTTGTGGTATAGCTACAATGAGACAGCCCTTTTCGTAGCACAACAATACGTTACAGTATAGTACTTTCTTGATCATGGTAATGTACATAATAACTACGATATCTATACGCATAGCATTTCACTTTTGTTTATGATGAGGTAAGTACACAGACTTCTGCAGAACTTAGCTTTCGGAGGACGATAACTACGACACTTCCACAGAATTATCATACAGCAAGACGCACATTAAGCGCTAAAGGACACGTATTTGAGTGATTAATTTTTTACTTGAAACATTTATTTTAAAGATTTTGGAATTACAATGATACAAAGTTTTTCCATGATACACTTGATTCCATTGCTGTAATCTGTAACATCTGAGGGTATAATTACATTAATCCTCAGGGGGTACACGCTTACTTTGTGTACCATGTGTTTGGCAAGCACAAGGAGCCCTAGCTAATATGCTATTTGCTTATACAACTTTACACATCACTACCATATTTCTCTAACACAGAATTACATGGCTATCTGATTATTTTACAGATGTTTACGTAATTACAAGGTTGGATAACTTCACACTTATGAAATTGTGTTTTGTCTGTACTTTATTCGGAACCGTTGTGATACTATGAGAGCTTTCAGTGATGTATTTGGTACGGAATCATGATTTTTAAAGTACGTTTGAGGTAGATGAAACTATTGATATAAGCAGAGAATTGTTTTTAGGTTTTGAAATTATTGCAGAAAGTTACGATGTTTTTGAGATTTGGCTGAGGTGTTATCATGTTATTATTATGACGACGATGTGTATTATGCTGTAGAGGTATGTTTATGATCAATGAGCTGATGCTATATGAGGAATTTGATCATGCTACATATTTATTATGATGAAATATTGAAGAAGTGTCGACGAATATGTATGTGTGTAATAAAATAAGGAGTAATGAGTAGTGGTTAGAGACTCTGATTTGTAAAGGAGGGTGTTGGAAACCAAGAATCGTACTTTAAGAGTTATGAAATGTGTGTAAACGCGTGAATGTATCACAATGCCGGCGAAAATTTTTTGGACACTATTATATTTATAGGATTTTGTTTGTACACATATGTAACGCAAATTCTCGACCTGTGAAATTTTTATATGAGACTGTCACTGTAGCGGAAACTGCTGTCGTAAATTTTTGGGTAATAAAGCTAAGTGACCTTGATGTAATGCGCTGTGGCGCCCAGCTGCGCCTGCTGCCTGGAGAAATAGCCATTAGCTGGAGAAAAAAAAAGAGGCCATAATCCTCGCTATTGACATTTCTTTGTAGAAAGCTTCGCAAATATGACACGCTCGAACTTAGAAACATATGATTATACTGTGGAGCACATACTTTGTGTTACTTGCTGAAATGCTTATGAATTGATGGGAAATATTCTTACATCTGCACAC
The DNA here is from genome assembly GCF_023898315.1 of Schistocerca nitens. Lineage (NCBI taxonomy): Eukaryota > Metazoa > Arthropoda > Insecta > Orthoptera > Acrididae > Schistocerca > Schistocerca nitens. Next base: position 494,524,261 of record NC_064621.1, read on the forward strand.
CTGATTATGACAAATGCCTTTCTACGAGAGTTGAGAGAATTTCTACTGATTTATGAAATCCCACATTCTATTTAATGATGTTTTTATGGTTTGCTTTACATAGTTGCTTATTTAATTTGATATCTGTTTTCCAGCTGTGTTGCAGCACTGGTTTTATAAAATAAAATTAAATGCATTTGCTAATGTGAACACTTTCTGTCAACAGATCTATTAAATAATAATTTTATGATCCACATTCATTGAAAAAGGAGCACTTGGAAAGGAAAGAACAATAAGAAGGGATTATAAATAGTAACTGCATACTTAATTTTCTTTTCAACTACTTCGTAATTTTTTTGGTAGAATAACTTGTTGTGGTGCACCACTTTAATGACATACACACTAAGATGTGAATAGACGTTTCCCTTATCTGCATTGTTGTCTTTAGTGTACTATTTTTTCTGCTTGAGCTATGTCATGTTTAGGTATAAGTTATTGCATTTGCTGCTGCTGTTTGCCAGGCATAGTGCTACTCAATTTCACTTTGTATTACTCTGTTAAGCGAGTTTTACTACTGATTTATTTTTCTTGTTTGCTGCACAGTGCCTTATAGTAGCTGTAATATTGCATTTCCTTTGCTAAGTTAGATATACTGCTGCTTGCTTTGCCAATTTCCACTTTTTGTCATTGCTGTTTGTGGTAATTTTTTTGTGCTGCTGCTTGCCTTGTCCCTTAGCATATATATATCTGAGCTCAGTAGATTTAAGTTAGCTTAAGAAGGGGTAGACTATATAAGAAACTAACTGTGATGAATTGGAAGAAATGCATTGAGAGGCTATAAGAAATTGGTTTGGCCAAAAAAGTAATGTACAGAGGAGAATAACTATTTTGACAGAGGATATGAATAGAATACAGAAAGCATGCTTGGGTAGGATTTTTTTGGTGGAAACAAATGTTGAAATAAGAGGAAACATATATGAAATGAAGTTTTAGGTTGGACTGCAGTGCCAAATGTCACACTGAAAACAAACCCTGACCTGTCCTTTTGTGTTATTCCACTATGTGTCTGTGTACCTTGTGTATTTGTGTTCTTCCTGTCTTTATTTGTTTATCTGATAAGACTTATGTTATAGAATTTTTCTAATACTGAGCTACATTCACTATGATGAGGAATACTGTTATGCTAAAACATAATTTGCATTTATAATATGTTATTTACTTTGTAAAGGTGTTTAGACATTATGTATTCTGTCCAGTTTTAATGCTCATGTGTGAAGTTAATCTTTCGAAGGCTCTTCTCATTTTTTTAAATTTATTTATTTATGTCATAATTCCAGTAACACTGATCTATAAGTTTATTTCTGTTCTTTTGTAAAGCCTGTATTACTACAAATGTTATCTGTATTGTTATGTTCTTTAATGATGTATTTTGTACCTTTCTAATTGTATTCTCATGTCGTAAATTTAAAATTGTAATTGACACCAATTCATCAAATTAAGTAACTTGTAAGCATTCATTTCACTGCACACATTTCTGTTGGTCATAGTATATGCACAATATGTGACAGGTTGGAACTGTTGGTGTTTGCACATGTGTTAATAATTCAGCAAGGGACTGGTTAACAGCATTGCTGGTTCTAAGGACATACCAAAAAGTTTGTGAGTGCACAAGTGGTGGTTTATGGACTTGCTATATAGTACAAGACTCTTCGATGGTGATTGTGCACCTGCTCAGTCGCAACAGATGGCTGTTGGCCGTCTCTACAAGGACTGAAGTGGGTCTGCACCTTTGATGATCCACCAATACCATTATTTCTACAAGGACTGCAGTGGGTCTGCACCTCTGTTGGCCCACCAATACCGTAATGTCTACCAGGACTACAGTGGGTCTACTCTGTGATGACCTACCTACCAATATTCTTCAAAACTTGGACTGATTCTGCTGTGGGTTTGCTCTGTTGTGGCCCATTACCTGTCTGCATGTAAAGAGTCAGCACTGTCTTTCCGTTGGAAGGACAACACTACTTCTTCAAGACTGCATGGAAATCCACTGCTTCCGTGTGCATTTTCTTATACTGCTCAGACTTTGAGAAAAAAACACTGCAATTTTACAGTGATGAATGATGAGGACTGTCTTTATGGACTGTGAGAAAATTTTAACTTTTGACCAACATTGTATCAATACGTTTGTGCATTTTATTTCTTTGTTATTGTAACTATGAATTTTTTTTTTCAAATCTGTATTGGCCACAGCCCAAAACAATATGTAAAATTTTTGTGGGGAGCATGGGGTCTATGTAAGTAGGCTGTTTAGGTTTTTATGTTGATAACGCCATGTAGCACTCTGTATGAAAATCATTGACTGTGCTGTGTGCAGTCTGTGGCTGGTTTGCATTGTTGGAATTTGCTATTGTAGTGTTGGGCAGTTGGCTGTTAAAAGCACGTAGCTTTGCGCAGTTGGAGGTGAGCCGCCAGCATTGGTGGATGTGGGGAGAGAGATGGCGGAGTTTTGAGAGTGGATGATCTGGACGTGTGTCCATCAGAGACAGTAAATTTGTAAGACTGGATGTCATGAACTGATATATATATATATATATATATATATATATATATATATATATATATATATATATATTATGACCTCTTAACACTATTAAGGTAAATAAATTGTTTGTTCTTTATCAAAATCTTTCATTTGCTAACTATGCCTATCAGTAGTTAGTCCCTTCAGTAGTTAGAATCTTTTATTTAGCTGGCAGTAGTGGCGCTCGCTGTATTGCAGTAGTTCGAGAAACGAAGATTTTTGTGAGGTAAGTGATTCATGAAAGGTATAGGTTATTGTTAGTCAGGGCCATTCTTTTGTAGGGATTTTTGAAAGTCAGACTGCGTTGCGCAAAAAATACTGTATGTCAGTTTAGTGTTGATCAGAATAGGTAAAGAGCGAAATGTCTGAGTACGTTCAGTTCTGCTCAGCTGTTTGAAAATCAAATAAGGGGTTTACCAGCACAGTAATTCAATAATTTTTCTAAGGGGACGTTTCAAGATTATGTGTGTGAAACGCTTTTTTCGATTATGAAACTAAATAAGCCCCTATTACATGGTAATCTGAGAGCGAAAATCTGTGAAATTGTCTTCGTCTTTTTGTATGGTGGCAGTATGTACCAGATAAAAGTTATATTGTGTCTTCAGCGCGCCAAAGGTGGTTGAACAATACTGATAATTACTTTCATTTTTGATTTATGTTACTGAGAAATATGAAACCAAATCGCATGATCCAGAATGAAACTTTCACTCTGCAGCTGAGTGTGCACTGAGATGGAACTTCCTATCAGATTAAAACTGTGTGCCGCGCCGGGACTCGAACTCAGGACGTTCGCCTTTCTCGGGCAAGTGCTCACCGACAGAGCTGCCCAACCGCAAACAATGACTTCTTCTCACAGCTTCAATTCAGGCAGTGCGTCTTTTCCTACCTTGCAAACTTCACTGAAACTTTGTTGCGGAACTTACAGAACTGGCACCCCAGGAAAGTGATGATGATGATGATGACTGATTTGTGGGGCGCTCAACTGCCGCCGTTGGAAAAGCAGCTGCAGCAGCAAGTCGTATACTCCTAGCTCACTCATTTCTTACATAATTTAATTCTTAATTTCTTTGCGTGTTTTTGGTACTTGCATTGTTTGATACATAAATTTCGTCCGTATTATAGTATTTGAGAGTTGTAGCATCGCGTTTTAGTACCTGAATAGTGTAAATTCGCGTAGTCGTTTGTCTTTTGTTTTTGTTTTGAACGGCCAGTGTCGGTTGGTCAGTCAGTGTGCTCCCTGCCACCGTTGGATAAGCAGCTGCAGCAGCAAGTCGTATACTCCTAGCTCACTCATTTCTTACATAGTTTAATTCTTCATTTCTTTGAGTGTTTTTGGTACTTGCATTGTTTGATACATAAATTTCGGGCGTATTATAGTATTTGCGAGTTGTAGCATCGCGTTTTAGTACCTGAATATTGTAAATTCGCGTAGTCTCCTTCCGCTGCCGAGCAGTGTGTCAGCAGTGCGTTAGTAGCAGCATTACTGCATTTACTAGGAAATCTTGTATTTTAATAACCGTTTAAATTTTGTCGATTTGTTTGCGCTCTCTGTAGATTAGTTCAGACGTTCTTTGCAGAACAGTTTTTAGCATGGATAGGGACTGCAACTGCTGTGTTCAGATGCAGGCTGAGTTGGCATCCCTTCGCTCCCAGCTTCAGGCAGTGTTGGCTTCGGTCACACAGCTTGAGGCTGTTGCCAATGGGCATCACTGTGGGGGTCCGGATGGGGGTTTGTCGGGGACGGCCAGCTCGTCCCACGCATCCCCCGATCGGACTAAGACTGTGGTTGCCCGGGATACTGCCCGCATTGAGGCTGATCCCTCACCTGTGGTAGAGTGGGAGGTAGTCTCAAGGTGAGGCAGGGGGCGAAAGACATTCCGGAGGGCTGAACGGAAGGCCTCTCCAGTTTGTCTGACGAACCGGTTTCAGGTTCTGTCTCAGGCTGATATTGATCTTCGGCCTGACATGGCTGCTTGTCCTGTTCCAGAGGTTGCCCCTCAGTCTGCAAGGTCCGGGCGGTCGCAGAGGGTGGACTTACTGGTAGTTGGGAGCTCCAACGTCAGGCGCGTAATGGGGCCCCTTAGAGAAATGGCAGCAAGAGAGGGGAAGAAAACCAATGTGCACTCCGTGTGCATACCGGGGGGAGTCATTCCAGATGTGGAAAGGGTCCTTCCGGATGCCATGAAGGGTACAGGGTGCACCCATCTGCAGGTGGTCGCTCATGTCGGCACCAATGATGTGTGTCGCTATGGATCGGAGGAAATCCTCTCTGGCTTCCGACGGCTATCTGATTTGGTGAAGACTGCCAGTCTCGCTAGCGGGATGAAAGCAGAGCTCACCATCTGCAGCATCGTCGACAGGACTGACTGCGGACCTTTGGTACAGAGCCGAGTGGAGGGTCTGAATCAGAGGCTGAGACGGTTCTGCGACCATGTGGGCTGCAGATTCCTCGACTTGCGCCATAGGGTGGTAGGGTTTCGGGTTCCGCTGGATAGGTCAGGAGTCCACTACACGCAGCAAGTGGCTACACGGGTAGCAGGGGTTGTGTGGCGTGGACTGGGCGGTTTTTTAGGTTACATGGTTCAAATGGTTCAAATGGCTCTGAGCACTATGCGACTCAACTTCTGAGGTCATCAGTCGCCTAGAACTTAGAACTAATTAAACCTAACTAACCTAAGGACATCACACACATCCATGCCCGAGGCAGGATTCGAACCTGCGACCGTAGCGGTCACGCGGTTCCAGACTGAAGCGCCTTTAACCGCACGGCCACACCGGCCGGCAGGTTAGATGGCCTCGGGCAAGTACAGAAAGGGCAACAGCCTCAAAGGGTGCGGAGCAAAGTCAGGACATGCGGGGACCAAGCAGCAATCGGTATTGTAATTGTAAACTGTCGAAGCTGCGTTGGTAAAGTACCGGAACTTCAAGCGCTGATAGAAAGCACCGAAGCTGAAATCGTTATAGGTACAGAGAGCTGGCTTAAGCCAGAGATAAATTCTGCCGAAATTTTTACAGAGGTACAGACGGTGTTTAGGAAGGATAGATTGCATGCAACCGGTGGTGGAGTGTTTGTCGCTGTTAGTAGTAGTTTATCCTGTAGTGAAGTAGAAGTGGATAGTTCCTGTGAATTATTATGGGTGGAGGTTACACTCAACAACCGAGCTGGGTTAATAATTGGCTCCTTTTACCGACCTCCCGACTCAGCAGCGTTAGTGGCAGAACAACTGAGAGAAAATTTGGAATACATTTCGCATAAATTTCCTCAGCATGTTATAGTCTTAGGTGGAGATTTCAATTTACCAGATATAGACTGGGACACTCAGATGTTTAGGACGGGTGGTAGGGACAGAGCATCGAGTGACATTATACTGAGTGCACTATCCGAAAATTACCTCGAGCAATTAAACAGAGAACCGACTCGTGGAGATAACATCTTGGACCTACTGATAATAAACAGACCCGAACTTTTCGACTCTGTAAGTGCAGAACAGGGAATCAGTGATCATAAGGCCGTTGTAGCATCCCTGAATATGGAAGTTAATAGGAATATAAAAAAAGGGAGGAATGTTTATCTGTTTAGCAAGAGTAATAGAAGGCAGATTTCAGACCACCTAACAGATCAAAACGAAAATTTCTGTTCCGACACTGACAATGTTGAGTGTTTATGGAAAAAGTTCAAGGCAATCGTAAAATGCGTTTTAGACAGGTACGTGCCGAGTAAAACTGTGAGGGACGGGAAAAACCCACCGTGGTACAACAACAAAGTTAGGAAACTACTGCGAAAGCAAAGAGAGCTTCACTCCAAGTTTAAACGCAGCCAAAACCTCTGAGACAAACAGAAGCTAAGCGATGTCAAAGTTAGCGTAAGGAGGGCTATGCGAGAAGCGTTCAGTGAATTCGAAAGTAAAATTCTATGTACAGACTTGACAGAAAATCCTAGGAAGTTCTGGTCTTACGTTAAATCAGTAAGTGGCTCGAAACAGCATATCCAGACACTCCGGGATGATGATGGCATTGAAACAGAGGATGACACGCGTAAAGTTGAAATACTAAACACCTTTTTCCAAAGCTGTTTCACAGAGGAAGACCGCACTGCAGTTCCTTCTCTAAATCCTCGCACAAACGAAAAAATGGCTGACATCGAAATAAGTGTCCAAGGAATAGAAAAGCAACTGGAATCACTCAACAGAGGAAAGTCCACTTGACCTGACGGGATACCAATTCGATTCTACACAGAGTACGCGAAAGAACTTGTCCCCCTTCTAACAGCCGTGTACCGCAAGTCTCTAGAGGAACGGAGGGTTCCAAATGATTGGAAAAGAGCACAGGTAGTCCCAGTCTTCAAGAAGGGTCGTCGAGCAGATGCGCAAAACTATAGACCTATATCTCTGACGTCGATCTGTTGTAGAATTTTAGAACATGTTTTTTGCTCGAGTATCATGTCGTTTTTGGAAACCCAGAATCTACTATGTAGGAATCAAAATGGATTCCGGAAACAGCGATCGTGTGAGACCCAACTCGCGTTATTTGTTCATGAGACCCAGAAAATATTAGATACAGGCTCCCAGGTAGATGCTATTTTTCTTGACTTCCGAAAGGCGTTCGATACAGTTCCGCACTGTCGCCTGATAAACAAAGTAAGAGCCTACGGAACATCAGACCAGCTGTGTGGCTGGATTGAAGATTTTTTAGCAAACAGAACACAGCATGTTGTTATCAATGGAGAGACGTCTACAGACGTTAAGGTAACCTCTGGCGTGCCACAGGGGAGTGTTATGGGACCATTGCTTTTCACAATATATATAAATGACCTAGTAGATAGTGTCGGAAGTTCCATGCGGCTTTTCGCGGATGATGCTGTAGTATACAGAGAAGTTGCAGCATTAGAAAATTGTAGCGAAATACAGGAAGATCTGCAGCGGATAGGCACTTGGTGCAGGGAGTGGCAACTGTCCCTTAACATAGACAAATGTAATGTATTGCGAATACATAGAAAGAAGGATCCTTTATTGTATGATTATATGATAGCGGAACAAACACTGGTGGCAGTTACTTCTGTAAAATATCTGGGAGTATGCGTGCGGAACGATTTGAAGTGGAATGATCATATAAAATTAATTGTTGGTAAGGCGGGTACCAGGTTCAGATTCATTGGGAGAGTGCTCAGAAAATGTAGTCCAGCAACAAAGGAGGTGGCTTACAAAACACTCGTTCGACCTATACTTGAGTATTGCTCATCAGTGTGGGATCCGTACCAGATCGGGTTGACGGAGGAGATAGAGAAGATCCAAAGAAGAGCGGCGCGTTTCGTCACAGGTTTATTTGGTAACCGTGATAGCGTTACGGAGATGTTTGATAAACTCAAGTGGCAGACTCTGCAAGAGAGGCGCTCTGCATCGCGGTGTAGCTTGCTCGCCAGGTTTCGAGAGGGTGCGTTTCTGGATGAGGTATCGAGTATATTGCTTCCCCCTACTTATACCTCCCGAGGAGATCACGAATGTAAAATTAGAGAGATTAGAGCACGCACGGAGGCTTTCAGACAGTCGTTCTTCCCGCGAACCATACGCGACTGGAACAGGAAAGGGAGGTAATGACAGTGGCACGTAAAGTGCCCTCCGCCACACACCGTTGGGTGGCTTGCGGAGTATGAATGTAGATGTAGATGTTATCAGAACCCGTACAAATTCCCAACTTTTGCTCAGTCTAATCTCACCACTTTAATGAACGATGGTGAAATGATGAGGGCAACACAAACACCCAGTCGTCTCAAAGCAGGTGAAAATCCCTGTCCCCACCGGGAATAGAACCCTGGACCCAGTGCCCAGGAAGCGAGAACATGATCGCCAGACTACTAGCTGCGGACACTCCTGGATGAAAGGTATGAGACAACGTAATGGCGGAATAGAAGCTGTGAGGACAGGTAGTGATTCGTGCGTGGATAGCTCAATCGGTAGAGCACTAGCCCACGAAGGGCAACGGTCACGAGTTCGAGTCTCAGTTCAGCACACAGTTTTAATCTGCCACGAAGTTTGCTGTACGAGTGCATTGTCATTTAAATACGGCGCGTTCACTGTTTACCCTTTCTCCCCCTTTTGTCTCTCATGCAGCGTGGCATGTCCGTGGGGTAAACGTGTAGCCTGACTGAGCGGTGTGGCACGGGGGCAAGCGACCGGTTCGTGAGCGCATTTCCTGGCCCCCTTGCTACAGCTAGACCAGGGCTCGGCGCGGGAGCTGCCCGCTAGGCTGCCTGTGGGCACAGTGGACACTTCTCTCACTCGCGAACGGTACCAAGGACTGCCGACAATACACGACGGACAGCTGACCCTCGAGTTGGTTGTCACGTTAGCTTCTTCGAACTATTATTTTCATTGTAGTAATTATTATATTAGGACAATGTGAATATAAAGTACATAGTAATTGTGGAAGTTCAGCCTTGCTTCAGTTCCACAAAAGCGCCATCGAATGCAAAACTAACAACATTTAACGTACAACACTTCTGACATGAAGAAAACCGAATGAACAGGAATGCTGCACATAATTTCATGCGCCACTCGTCACATAAGGGTTTGTATGTCAATTATTATGTTGTAAAACAGTAGTATTGTTTTCCTATGTTTGTCAGTGACGGGATTTTATTTTGGATTTTTTTTTCATGCGGACAATCTCATGTTCCTTTCCTCTAGCTTGAATATGTCGTTCTCACTTCCTTCGAAAGAGATCAAATGCAGGTACACGTGCAGGTGACACCAGCAGATGACAGAAAAGCAATAGACCGTGTGCAGTTCGACAGAGGCACAACTCTGCGACAAGGAAACAAATAAAGAATCATCATTTCACTGCCGGCCGAAGTGGCCGTGCGGTTAAAGGCGCTGCAGTCTGGAACCGCAAGACCGCTACGGTCGCAGGTTCGAATCCTGCCTCGGGCATGGATGTTTGTGATGTCCTTAGGTTAGTTAGGTTTAAGTAGTTCTAAGTTCTAGGGGACTAATGACCTCAGCAGTTGAGTCCCATAGTGCTCAGAGCCATTTGAACCATCATTTCACTGTGTAATGCCATAATGAGCACAGCTCCGCAAAGAAGCACTATGACATGTCACAAATTCTGTCGTTCTGCTCAGTGGAGAACTGGGGGCTTGGGGGGGGGGAGGAGGGGATAGGTGTGGTTCAGAGATCAGGAAACAGAGAATAAAGGCTGGGGGGGGAGGGGGGGTGCGGTTCTGAGAACAAGAAACAGAGAATATCGTATTAATCTCGTCCACGAAATTTCCTGGAAAGAATAAAACCACACTGACCTAAAGTAATAAACAAAGAACACATGATTTATTAAATATCAGTTACTTTCATACACGTAATCTCACAGGAAAGTTTTAAGTTCAGAGCTCGGAGCTGGCCTACTTTTTATGAGAAAAAAGATACGTCTGATTTCATCACTCTACAATTGTTTTCTACTATTTTTTATTAACATCGCTATGTTTGGAGTGCGTTTACTGCTCATCAAAAGAATTACACCAGTCAGATAAACGTCAAACTGCTCCTAAGCTTTGATTTAGTTAATGTCAGTGCTGAGAAAACACTACACAGGAAGTCCTTGAGCCGCAACTAAATTTCAGGAGGCGCGCTTTAAACGCTCACTACAAAAAATGTTGCTAAAATACTAACATCAAATTCAAATCGATTTAAGTTACCGAATCTAGTGTCAAAATTTTCAAATAAACTCAGTAGTACAGTACCAAATTCGTCAGAATGTCCGCTCAAAGGCTACTATTCAAGATTTATTTCATTTATAGCTGCTGAAACATTCGGCAAATGTGCAAATGAGCAATCTGAAAACTATTTTATCCAACAGCTATTTTCTTTTAAAACCCAAAACTCGAGAAAGCCTCGGTAACATTTAAACCGACCCCGCAAAGTTGTAATCAAGATACTGAGGTGCTTTGCAAGGTCAGCTAGAAATGCGTAGTGTAAGAGACATTGTTTTGCTTGCGTTCCTTTCATAACCATGAATAACGTTATATGTCGTTACACATGTTAAAAAAAACGTACTAAAACAGCACCTCCACTCCAACCGCGTACTTGCCAAAAATACGGCACACCGCCGTTTTCACACTCTATCTCTGCGAGGAAGGATTTCACGTGTCGATGTCCCAAACTGTGCAGTCTCCGTTTATCAACGATTTTTAAAACAATATCCACGACGCCATTTATTTTGGCACATTTTGCCAGCAGATTAACGCGAAGCAGGTCTCAGTGTATCGCTGGTATTTCCTGCTGGACACTTACCTCCTTCATCTTTTACGTTATCATGCAACGACATCAAACATTTGTCCAATCACTGCAGGAGCTCCGCAGTCGACGGAAGTTTTTCCCGGCAAAGGACAATAATGTTTTTTAAGCAAGAAAGTGTTTCGTTTCCCGTAGCTCTATCGTGCCTTGACACTAAATCAAAGGGATGATCCGACATGATGAACTCAGCGTCAACACCTTCCACAAATACAGCAAGTTGAGTAATGTCTATTAGATCTGTGATTTTATTAAAAAAAAGAAAAAAAACTTTTGTCTTACCTTTGAGTTGCATTTTCACGTCGTTATCATTTCTTCGGTGCGCCAGCAAACTATTCTCCGAGAAATAGGAAATGGTTTGGAAACAGACAGAATCACTGGATACAAGTCTGTTGTGGCAGCAACAAAATTGAAGACTTATGTAATAGATGGCTCTTATTGCACAGTTATTGTGAACGACAGGTTTCTCTTCCTGTAAATACGGCAAGGTAAAATAGACGGCACAAATCATATAATGCTTTATAAATAATAGGATTATTTTTTAAAAATGACATACATGTACTTGTATCTTGTATGTTAACCGGGGACCTAGAAACGACGGAGAGTCTCCGTCCCCGCCGCAGCCGCACTGGTCCACAACCCAACGCAGACTACCGCAGTCCACTTCACCCCTCCCCCGCCCCTCACCGAACCCAGGGCTATAGTACGGTTCGGCCCCTGGTGGACCACCCAGGGAACGTCTCACACTAGACGAGTGTAGCCACTATGATTGCGTGGTAGAGTAATGACGATGTACGCGTAGGTGGAGAACGTTGGGTTGGGGGTTGATTTGGTCAAGGAGACTAGACAGCGAGGTCATCGGTCTCATTGGAGTAGGGAAGGACGGGGAATGAAGTCGGCCGTGCCCTTTCAAAGGAACCATCCCAGCATTTGCCTGAAGCGATTTAGGGAAATCACGGAAAACCTAAATCAGGATGGCCGGACGCGGGATTGAACCGTCGTCCTCTCGAATGCGAGTCCAGTGTGCTAGCCACTGCGCCACCTCGCTCGGTGGTGGAGAACGTGTTTGCGCATCAATCGCCGACATAGTGTAGCTGAGGCGGAATAAGGGGAACCAGCCCGCATTTGCCAAGGTAGATGGAAAACCGCCTAAAAAAGAAAATGCACAGACTGGCCTGCTCAACGGACCTCGACAGAGGTCTGCCGGGCGGATTCGTGCCGGAAAGCCGTGCTGTAGACCATTCGGCTAACCGGGCGGGCTGCATATACTTTCTTGTGTCTTCCTTTTCTCTTTTAGCTCGAGAAGTTTGGGCTTCCTTTTCTCAGTATCCAAAGTGATCAGGAGTTTCTCATGAAGGAGCTGAAAATGTTCGTTTATATTGTGCTTCTTCCATGCTATTTAAATACCATACTAAATAGACACTGAGGATCAGCTTATGTTTCAGTAAAAAAAAGTAACCTACATCCCATTATGGATTGTACAGTAGGGATTCGACGGATTATTGTTATGAGGACCTACTCCTCAGCCAATTTCATCTCACTAATATTGTCCTGTCACCAACGGAAAAGAGGCTTCGACACAGACAACACCAACCTGACGAAGTAAGCAGGCCCTTTTTCCGTGCGTGCGCCGGTAATAAACGAGCTATGACAGCAGTGAGTTGGGGGGGGGGGGGGGGGTCTGCTGGCTGACAGCGCGCCCGCTTGCGAGCAGTACGGGCGCACAGGGGCTCATGCTCCAGCATTAGCGCATTTGTCCACCCCGATCTACACTGCCCAGTCACTGTCTGGCTTCGAATCACTTTTCCAAACATTTATGTTGGTTTTGTGCCTTTTTTGTTTCCTTATTGATCAAATTATCATCTTCTCTTTTCAGATTACACCTGTTCAGAACCGTTCAAAAATGGTTCAAATGGCTCTGAGCACAATGGGACCTAACTTCTCAGGTCATCAGTCTCCTAGATCTTAGAACTACTTAAACCTAACTAACCTAAGGACATCACACACATCCATGCCCGAGGCAGGATTCGAACCTGCGACCGTAGCGGTCGCGCGGTTCCAGACTGTATGTTCAGAACCGTCTACAGTCGAATATTATTTCAGTAAGTTGTGCTACCCCTTTGTACTTAATCTGTCAACACATCGGATCTACTAACCACTGTTCATACAGACAAGTTCCAATCACGTCTGTAGTAGGAAATGAATTCGATGCCTTAGGTTTCGTGAAGACAGATATGTGGTAGGGTGTACTTGTTTCAAATCTACACATCTAGGAATGCAGTACCACCATTTCATGCTCACCACTTCCGATTTTCCCAACCAACAACAGCACCGTAGCACTCCTGTTGACAATATGAAGGCCACGCGGTTTGACGCGCCATGTCACGGACTGCACGTCCCCTCCAGGAGGAGGTTCGAGTCCTCCCTCGGGCATGGGTGTATGTGTTGTTCTTAGCATAAGTTAGTTTAAGTAGTGTGTAAGACTAGGGACCGATGACCTCAGCAGTTTGGCCCTTAGGAATTCACACACATTTGAACATTTGATAATGAGAAGTACCATACCGTTATCGTGTCTGACAGAAGCGGAAATGTTTAAGGTGTGTGAGGACAATCTAAATATCGTCTTTAGCCGTGAGAGTTGTTGTAACAAACCTGCAACATCGCTGCCACTGACGAAAACGTACTGACGCCGCCTACTCCTCTTTAACGATCATCTATAGCTTTCTTTTTGCCTGCTGTATCGGTGTGTTACAATACCATGGCACGGGATTTTCAAAGTGTACCAGGGCTAAAGATGTACCTCAAAGTAAACAGAGAATTATTTACCTAAGCTTTTTCAAGTCGCCACTAAAATTTTGTGACAGCCCCTTCCACATGAAGGCAGTTTTAAGCTGCTGGTTCACGCAGCTGCTCAAAGGGGTCCCCCTGTTGCAGGTAACTTGTTTGCTCATTCATTACCCAGTGTGTGTCGAGACAAGAAGGATATTACACAGCTACAGGAGATGTTTCTCAGTCTTTGTTTCAGCTGGTAAGATGGGGAGCAACGTATTTCCTAGCTTAAACTTAATTGTTGGCACATTTATCGAAGAAAGCGGATCTAACATGGATGCAACTGTAACACAATGTGCTGTTGTTCCCAGTCCCACCCCTCCCCTCTCCTTTCAGTAAGTTCTTCAGGACAATCTGGTCACGTGTCAGTAGAGGAATTGGGCTGTTGTTTGTGATACAGAAGTACAAAGGACCCCACCTCCCTTTCTCTACCATCTGCCAATGTAGATCTACTGTCTCCACTCTCGCATCTCTTGACTCACAGTTGTTTCCATTGAGGCACCCTCAACAAAAATTCATCGCAATACCGAAACAACAGACTAACAGTAGCACGCCCTGAGGCTGCCTCTGACCGCCTGCACAGTGGTGACATCATAGCCCAATCTGGCCACCCATTGTGGTGCTATGTAAAGGAAATTATCGCATACTCGGATGCAATGCCCTTCTGCAGTCTATATGATATCACATGGGTTTAGAAAACATCGTTCCTGTGAAACACAACTAACTCTTTATTCGCATGAAGTGTTGAGTGCTAATGACAAGGAGTTTCAGATCGATTCCGTATTTTTCGATTTCCGGAAAGCTTTTGACACTGTACCACAAAAGTGGCTTGTAGTGAAATTGCGTGCTTATGGAATATCGTCTCAGTTATGTGACAGGATTTGTGATTTCCAGTCACAGAGGTCACAATTCGTAGTAACTAACGGAAAGTCATCTAGTAAAATAGAAGTTATTTCTGGCGTTCCCCAAGGTAGTGTCATAGGCCCTTTGCTGTTCCTTATCTATATAAACGATTTGGGAGACAATCTCAGAAGCCGTCTTAGGTTGTTTGCCGATGACGCTGTCGTTTATCAAATAACACAGTCATAAAAAGATCAAAACAAATTGCAAAACGATTTAGAAAAGATATCTGAATGGTGTGAAAATTGGCAGTTGACCGTAAATAACGAAAAGTGTGAGATCATCCACATGAGTTCTAAAAGGAATTCGTTAAACTTGGGTTACACGATAAATCAATCTAATCTACAATCCGTAAATTCAATTAAACACCTAGATATTACAATTAAATTGGAAGGAACACACAGAAAACTTTGTGGCACTTAAATGTGATTTGCAGATGTAAATGCAGATCACTGCCCAAAATTGCATCTTCTATAGTGCCACAATTGCCTTGTGCATATGCAAAAACAACAGACTAATTAAAGAGAAGAATAACCAAAGAATGCACATAATGTGATAGAAAACAGTTCTGCACTGTGCCCTAGCGAATAGAGCATTTTAACACCACTTGGCCTCACGTCCTGTGCAACGACAGCAGTGGCCAATAGCCACCGTGTCCTGTGCGCTTAGAACACGCCATCAGACCACTTTCCTGCAACATGGTCACGTCCCAATCTTTTATAGGCTGGCCCATCGAGTTTTAATGTCATCGTGTGTAACAGGTACCACTGGTGAAGCTCCAGCATGTCACAAGAACGGAGCTAGAGCTGCTGCACAGAGCTAACAAGGAAGCCTCTCAGTGCAGGGTCGCAAGAGGCCAATCACGTTTACGGCATTCGACGCCCCACATATTGTCTAACATGCAGCCACAAAAGTGGCTGCTAATGGGAAGAAGTGGCGGTACAGGTGACATCCAATGGTGAACACAGGATACAGGACATAGTTGTACTGATCAGTCGATGAGTATGTCACTACTGTGCTAGAGTTGTTGATACAAAGAAGAGCAATGGCAACGAAAAACAGAGCAAACTGTTGTGACTTGGCAAAACAGCCAAGCCACTCGGAGGTAGCCGAAAGGCACGCGTTTAAGCTCACGCAGACTGGCGTGAGGTCTGGAACAGGACAATGTCTTGAGAAGATCTTGGAATACTTAACTTTAATCCATAATTGGAGAACATCGCTCTTGATGATACATAATTTGTAATCTCAATATAAACTGGTAATGGCGCCTTGCTAGGTCGTAGCAAATGACGTAGCTGAAGGCTATGCTAACTATCGTCTCGGCAAATGAGAGCGTATTTGTCAGTGAACCTTTCCTAGCAAAGTCGGCTGTACAACTGGGGCGAGTGCTAGGACGTCTCTCTAGACCTGCCGTGTGGCGGCGCTCAGTCTGCAATCACTGACAGTGGCGACACGCGGGTCCGACGTATACTACCGGACCGCGGCAGGATTTAGTACAACTGGGGCGAGTGCTAGGACGTCTCTCTAGACCTGCCGTGTGGCGGCGCTCAGTCTGCAATCACTGACAGTGGCGACACGCGGGTCCGACGTATACTACCGGACCGCGGCAGGATTTAAAGGCTACCACCTAGCTAGTGTGGTGTCTGGCGGTGACACCACACAAACATTGCATTATATCAGCAAGAACAATTGCCTAATGTTTTCGTCAGAAAGGAACCAAGGGAATTTCCCACACTAAGAAAGAAGTGGCAGATGAAATATTAGCGTTTCTGCAGAAAGAGTCAGTTTAACGTGTGGTGTCGTATACCTTTGGCTGTGCAGACAATGTACATGAGGAGTACAATGATGATACGTGTTTAACAACTGAAATAAACTGAAGCAGCTGTCGAACATTTGCAGTTCATCTTCCTTGTCCGACGAGAAGTCACTAATCCCGTAACCAGTAAAACGTAGTAAAGGACAGTCGTTGTCCAAGGAGCGGGCACATGGAAGTTCATCCTAGCACCAAAAAAAAAAAAAAAAAAAAAAAAAAAAAACAACCAATGATGAGCTGATTTCTAATAAGTCCTGAGCAATATGATCGCGTAGTGCATATAGAAAACTACAGATATTCAAGGAACGACAAGGTGGAACTGTTACAAAAACTAGTGTTTGCACTTTCCAAGGACGCTAGATACAATTACAGCATGTGGATGACAGTGTGCTACTACGTTATCCACATCAAATTGCTTGCGGTATTGATTATTGTGATTTCAAGGTAAGCAGACGATGCACAGAAAATTGCAGAACTGACCTGGAAATTTGTAGATGAGATAAACTTATCCCATCTTTCAATAAAGAATTTGTGTTCAACCCCGACCTAAAGGGATTTGTCAATAGGAAATGCATATGAAAGCAACCCTGAAAATTCGAGGTACCTAGAGAGTTGTATCACGATCAACTAAGGTTAATGCCTTAACTGATTCGTATACAGTTATGCTCACTGTTGATTACGCTGTCAAAGTGGAAAGTTATTTACTGCTCTGCGAGAAGCTGGACGTGCTCTGCCCCCTACAATTCTTTCTTGTGTGCATGATCTTGCAGGGCCAGTAGGAAATATTTAATTCACAGCAATCAAGAGTGGGAAAATGGGCGTAAGAGAACTATAACTATGATAGAAGAACGGCTTTCGGCCAATAGCTCGTCAAAATGCTTCTGCTTCATTCCTGGTCTGAGTGTAAAAATCATACTCCTTTAAAGCAAACTGTCCCTGCTGAAAAGTGTGATATTGCAGTTTATGCCAGCTGAAAGCACTGGACAAATTCAGATTCGGGACGTTCGTTCTTTCGGTGTCTACAAAACATATTATCACGTTAACAGTAGCTACGCCTTGAAGGACAGATTGTTTCACGATAAGCTTCACGACAGACTGTTTCGCTATCGGTTGCATGGCATCACATTCCATCAGCTCTTAACACCTCGTTACACCAATATGATTCTACCATATACACATTTTTTAAGAGTGGACACCCAGTTGAATGCTCTGCATGGTTTGTAACTCCTAAGGAGCTCGCCTTCGATCTTGATGGTTTGAACCTTTGTCATTACTGTGGCGCACCATTTTTCATTCGGTGTTCATGGTGCAACTTAATGGTCGTTCTGAACATTTCTTGAATTTCTACGATGTCCATTTCGTGAAATGTAATACACGCTACAGAAGGTTGATCTCTGCACCTCTCGGAGACTCACTTCTGTCGGCCTCCTGGTGCACATCATGAGTCATTGGCAGCTAATATTTATCCCGTCATAATTGTTAACTCAGAACTTTCAAATACGGCAAAGACTGAACTTGCAATCTCGCACTCAAAGGGGTCATCGTGAGAAAGCTGCAGCATCTCACGTATAACCAACACACTTCATCTGGCTGTGTTCAATGAAGCAGACATGGAACTTCCCAAACACCGTATGCACTGAATTAATCGTCCAAAAATCTGCGAGCGTGGGCCATGAATCACACATAAATTACCTGATGTCTGCTTACGTTGAGCCCATAGTTTTCAGTAGAGCGCGAATGCCGGTTGGCTAGTAAGATCAAGATGGACTGTTTGGAGAAAGCGACTGCAGCGCCAACTATTTGCCATAGTGATGAAACTTTCCCTCCTCCATCTTGTTTCTTAGTGACTCCACTGCCTGCCATCTTTGTGACAAGTGTAGACTATGCGAACTTTTCCCACCACCCAATTTCCTGAATATGGGAGATGCGGAATGGATAAACAACTGTGCAGTTACGTCAGAAGATTCTATCTAGTTGAAACTACGGAACATTTGCTCTGCTATGTCCACCGAGGTTATTAGAATACTTCCTGGGTAGTCAGAGTCGTAGAAGTAGCTTTCATTATCGCTACTGTCTTAAAGTTATATACAGTGGAACAACATCAACGATTGCTATTAACAATGGACCTTCCACTGCCATCTACACCGTGGTAGCTAATAACCCTGTAAAAATTCGATGTTATGACTAAATCAGGTTATTGGTAGTGGGGGGATGGGGGGAGGCGTTAATATCCGATCTTACACTAAAGAGCCAAAGAAACTCTTTCACCTTCCTAATATCTTGTAAGGACCCCGCGACAGAAGTGGCATGGACTCGACTAAGGTCTGAAGTAGTGCTGGAGAGAATTGACACCATGAATCCTGCAGGTCTGTCCATAAATCCGCAAGAGTGCGAGGGGGTGGAGATCTCTTCTGAACAGGATGTTGCAAGACATCCCAGATAAGCTCAATAATGTTCGTGACTGGGGAGTCTGGTGGCAGCGGAAGTGTTTGAACTCAAAGGAGTGTTCCTGGAGCCACTCTGTAGCAATTCTGAACGTGTGGGATGTCGCATCGTACAGCCGGAATTGCCCAAGTCCGTCGGAATGTACGTTGGACATGAATGGGTGCAGGTGACCAGACAGGATGTTTACGTACGTGTCTCCTGTCAGAGTCGTATCTAGACGTATCAGGTGTCCCATATAACTCCAACGGCAACAGAACCTCCACCAGCTTGAACATTCCTGTGCTGATATCCAGTGTCCATGGATTCATGAGGTTATCTCCATAACCGTACACGTCCATCAGCTCGACACAATTTCAAACGTGACTCGTCGGACCAGGCAACATATTTCCAGTCGTCAACAGTGTCGTGTCGGTGTTGATGGGCCCAGGCGAGGCGTACGGCGTTGTGTCGTGCAGCCATCAAGGTTACACGAGTGGGCCTTTGCCTTCGTAAGCTGATTTCGATTATGTTTCGTTGTATGGTTCACACGCTGACACTTGTTGGAGCCCCAGCATTGAAATCTGCAGCAATTTGCGGAAGGCAACTTTTCTGTCACGTTGGATGATTTCTCTTCAGTCGCCGTTGGTCCCGTTCTCGCAGGATCTTTTTCCGGCCGCAACGATCTCAGAGATTTGATGTTTTAGCGGATTCCTGATATTCACGGTACATTCGTGAAATGGTCGTAAGGGAAAATCCCCACTTCATCGCTACCTCGGAAATGCTATGTCCCACCGCTTGTGCGCCGGCTATAACGCCACGTTCAAACTCACTTAATTCTTGGTAACCTGCCATTGTAACCGACCTAACATCTGCGCCAGTCACTTGTTGTCTTATATAGGCGTTGCCGACCGTAGCGCCATATTCCGACTGTTTACATATCTCTGTATTTGAATATGCATGTCTATACCAGTTTCTTTGGTGCCTCAGTGTATACGGGAACTGCTATAGACCGTGACATAGCACTCAGTAATATCTAGTTGTCTGATACGTTTGGCACATTGGGTGTGTTAAAAAATGAATGAAATTTAAGAGAATTACACATTACTGTGAGTGAAGTCAGAACCTCCGCGATGACATCGGAGAGGTTTGGAGAGCTGGGAGTGTAGGCGATCGCTGTCAAACAAAATCACATGTCATTAGGTGTCGGCAATACTCCGGGTCGTGTTGTGTTACGGCACAGTCGACTCTGCTCTACATCGACCACCGAATCGCCATCCGCATACGAACTACGCTAGTCACCGTAAAGTGTTTGGAGGAGGTAATTACGGTTACATCTTTAGACTTTCGTCCCACTGTTGCGGATTAATTTTTCTGTAACTGTAAAGAAAAATACGCATGCGTCGCATATCGTTACAACTGATAATCAAAATACTTAATGAAAATTCTTACGTTCACGCTTGTAACGGATGGACAAGGTTCGAAGAGGACAGAAGAGGGGGGTGGGGGAGGGTAGGGGGAGAGAGAGGCTGGCTTGATGAAGTTCGTTGTTAGGCTTTGGCGGTCTCAGTACAGGCCATCGTATTATCCACTGGTGCTATTAGAGTATATTCCGTTTAGTCAGGAGTGTAGCAATAGCTACCACTAAGGATACATAGCTTAGAGAACGGCCACTGTGTCAGTTGGTCAAACTAATAAACCTTCCGTTTAAGAATATTTGTATTCTTATTCTTTAACCCCACGAGCAATCTATAAGTACAGTCTTGATTTTGCAGAAGATGCAGTGTTTAACATTGGCAGGGATGCCTCCTGGAGGACATACGGTCGCTGGTAGTCGCTACACAAAATTACTAATGTGCAGGGTATTTTTCGTTTCACATTCGAAGCAGTGGCCGTATAACTGTATTCCTCGAGTTTAGAAGTTGCACACGCTACTGGAACATAAATGGTATTTTAATAACAATAGAGTTTCCAGGGCCTCCTCAGGGGACACCACCTTAACTTAGCACTGTCCGTACTGGCGAGGAGGGTTGGTGCACTGGATCCGGAGGGCTATGCCGGCGGTAGCGTAGCTACCAGCAGGGTCACCCATGCCGGACAGGCCAAAGGGGAGGAGCCAGACAAAGTGTGTCCCACAGCGACCTATTGCTCCCCTTTCCTATCCCAAACCTGTCCTCACCATTTCCTTTTTCCGGTCATTCCCTAGTATATGTGCAAAAGAGCGGAAAGGCTTCTATAGGCGTGGAGAAGCCAATATCTTGCTGCTGGAGAAAATCCCGAATGAAAAATTCTGGTCCTCCAGTTTGGGGTTGGTGAACGGCTACCAACCAGTCATGGAAAGAATAATCACCGGTACGAGCATCACAGAAGAGCCTCGGATGGGACTGATCTCTGTAAAACTACCTAAGCTAGAACAAGGACTGCAGAAGGAAATTCTACTGGGGATCTGGAACGTCAGAAGTCTATACCAGCCTGGGGCAGCAAAACGCGTATTAAAGACAGGAAAGAAGTACCAAATACCCTACTGGCCATTGAAATAGCCGATGATAAAGAAATGCCGATGATAAACGGGTATTCATTGGACAAATATATTATACTAGAAATGGCATGTGATTACATTTTCACGCAATTTGGGTGCATAGATCCTGAGAAATCAGTACTCAGAACAAATACTTCTGGCCGCAATAACGGCCTTGATACGCCTGGGCTTTGAGTCAAACAGAGCTTGGATGGCGTGTACAGGTACAGCTGCCCATGCAGTTTCAACACGATACCAGAGTTCATCAAGAGTAGTGACTGGCGTCTTATGACGAACCAGTTGCTCGGCCACCATTGACCAAACGTTTTCAATTGGTGAGAGATTTGGAGAATGTGCTCGCCATGGCAGCAGTCGAACATTTTATTTATCCAGAAAGGCCCGTACAGGACCTGCAACATGCGGTCGTGCAATATCTTGCTAAAATGTAGGGTTTCGCTGGGATCGAATGAAGGGTAGAGCCACGGATCGTAGCACATCTGAAATGTCCGCTGTTCAAAGTGCCGTCAATCCGAACAAGAAGTGACCGAGACGTGTAACCAATGGCGCCTCATACCATCACGCCAGGTGATACGCCAGTACGGCGATGACGAATACACGCTTGCAATGTGCATTCTCCGTGATGACGGGTGCGACCATCATGATGCTTTAAACAGAACCTGGATTCATCCGAAAAAATTACGTTTTGCCATTCGTGCACTCAGGTTCGTCGTTGAGTACACCATCGCAGGCGCTCCTGTCTATGATGCAGCGTCAAGGGTAACCGCAGCCATGGTACCGAGCTGATAGTCCATGCTGCTGCAAACGTTGGCTTTTATTGTTTGTTAGTAATACTCATTTCGACAGGCAGAAAATATATAATGGAACCTGGGTGTCTCCGGATGGGAAGACAGCGAACCAAATTGACCACCTAATTGTAAAGACGAGATTAAAGATGTGGATACAAATTATCAAAAGGGCAAGAGGTGCGGAATGTGGATGAGAACACTTCCTTGTCACGGGAAGGGCGAAAACAATATGGAGAGCCAGGAAATGCTAAAGAATGCAGAGAGGCACTCTATATGACAAGCAGGGTCTGATTGAAGATATTATAAGAAGAACTTTCAAGCTAGCACTGACAAACCGTTTTGGATCTTTGAACGAGGAGGAAGGAGATACCGTGGTATATCAGAACTGGAAAGCGGTTGCAGAGACCATTAAAGAAACAGCCCAAGAAGTAATCCAAAAGCGAACTAAGGGAAAAAGAGAGTGAGGAAGGTATCAAGGAGAGACAACGGGCCAAACTTCTGTGGATACAAAGTAATATTCAGGAAGAAGAAAAATCAAAGTTCGAAAAATTGCGTCCACAGACACAAGCCACATTGAGGAAAGCAAAGAGAAAATAAGTAAAAAGCATCATGGAGGAAGCTCTACAAGACTTTCATGGAACTAGGTATAAAGAACTTTATAGAAAAGTGAAAAGTTTTAAAGGAGGGACATACCATCAACACAAATTCATGAAAGATGCCAATGGAACAATGTTAACAGAAGATAAAAAAATTGCGAGATCATGGGTGGAATACTTCAGAGAACTACTAAACTCTGATGAACCAAACGAACTAGTCGAGTTTGATCACCCAATAACAGTAGACCCAGAATATTCACTACCCGCCGTGGAAGAGATAAAGAACCAGATAAAAGACCTTAAGAATGGTAAAAGTCCAGGGGAGGACGGAATTCCAGCTGAACTTCTCAAGGCTGGAGACGAAATCCTCTGTTTCAAAATCCACAAGCTAATCGAGCAGATTTGGGCAAAACATGAAATACCATAGGAATGGAAGGTAGCTATCATATGCCCCATATATTTAAAAAGAAAGACAAAGCAGTATGTGACAACTATAGGGGCATATCGCTAATCAACATCTGTTAGAAGATCATCTCCAACTGCCTGTTAGAACAAATAAAAACTCTAGCAACGGACATAATTACAGAATACCAAGGGGATTTTCAAGCAGGATAATCAACCACGGATCAGATATTTGTCCTAAAACAGATCTGTGAAGAAATGTACGAATACGGCAGAGAGATACATCTCCTGTTTATAGACTTCTAGAAGGTTTACGACACTATACATATAGACCTAACCTGATTAGAATTATAACAGAGTTTGTAATGTGAAAGAAATTGGTCAGACTGATAGAGTTATGCCTAAATGACACAAAATTTAAAGTTAATTTAGGCAATAAAATGACAGAAAGCTTTCAAGTTGTAACAGGATGACGCCGAGGAGATGGGTTATCACCTATCCTCTTCAATCTGGCACTTGAGAAGGTGATGCAGGATTTCCACAAAGAAAACTTCCAGGGCATTCAGACTGGCAATGAACACATTACGTATCTGGCCTATGCAGACAACATTCCACTACTAGCATGCATACAAGAAGATCTGAAAGAAGTATCTAGACCTTGGAGTTATTGGCAGCAAGGATCGGTCTTCAAATTAGCTCTGAAAAGTCTGCGTATATGACCATAGCAGAGATAAAATGACTGCAAGTGGGAAGCAGATGCTATTACTCTATATACTCTATATTAAAGTGTCTCTCAACAACTAAAGCTACGATTGTATAAGACATTACGAATGCCAGTAGTACTTTATGGTTCTCAAACCCTCGAAAACAAGACCTTAACCGACTGCTTGGACTTGAAAGGACGGTCCCCAGGAAAATATTTGGACCAGTCCGAGATCAGACTACTGGAGAATGGAGAAGACGCCCTAACACAAGATTAGAAGAACTGTAGAAGGAGCCTAACATCTTGGGAGTCGTCAGAACAAAAGACTGCAATGGGCTGGACATGTAGTTAGAATGGAGGCAAAAAGGTGGCCGAAAATTGCAGCAGACCAGTGGAAAGACCTAGAAGATGTGGATCGATGGAGTGAGAGAAGACTAGGTGCAGCCGGGAGTCACGGAAAACTGGAGAGATAGCTGAAGGCAGAGACAGATGGAGAGCTCTAACTGTGGTGGAGCGCGGTCGACTGGGCCTGATCGCGTGAATAAATGAATGAATGAATGTTTCCAGCAAGTGTGGTTTACAGCTGGGGCAGCATTCAGATGCAGGCATCATGTGACGAACCAGCCCGCTCCTAACAAATACAGTGCATTCAGATGACTGTCGAATATTTGACTTGCACCAACTAGTAGCAACCACTAAAAAACATTATGCATCTGCCTTCGGCTCCAGGAATCGATAAGTTGGGGACCTCCTGAGGAGGAACACTTTGCGGCGAGCCAGTCAATCTCATTCATGCCCTCATTCAGAATAGGTTGACAGTGGGCTGTGTAAGCTACCTCGCAGTGCCGCGTGGCTGAATTTTATGGGAAATTAATTCAGTGCATACGGCATTGTTTCGAAACTTCCCATTCCTCTACATTCAACACAGCCGAAATTCAAGAAATGTTCAGAACAAACCATTAATTTGCTCCATGAACACTGAATGAAAAATTGCGCGTCACAGTGGTTTACACCGTCAAGATAGAAGACGAACTCCTTGGGATCTACACACCATGACGATGGGAGGGCACGAATCCGTCGTCTTTCAGCGGAACTGCTACATGACACCTGTACTGCGAAACAGATAGACGCTGGCTCCAACTGCACTGCGCTCTGGGAAACATTAGCGTGTGCGTGAATGGTTCCACTGAAGCTGTTACAAAGCGCCATGACGCCCTAGGAGTACCTTACACTGATTGCAGACCACTACACCACTTCACGATGACCATGTTGTACGATGGCAGTGGCATTTGTCAGCAAGATAATGCGCAGTGTCACAACGCCTGGAGTGTGCTGGAGTGGTTCAAGGAAAGCAGTGGTGAGTTTTAATTGGTGTGCTGGCGCCCCAGCTCATCAGATCTGGACCCGATCGAACACATCTCGGATGTGAATGAACATGGTGTCAGAGCTCATCGCCTGCACCCCCCCCCCCTCCCAACCCCTCCCCAGAATTTAAGATAAATGGGTAATTTGGATGTGCAGACGTGATGCCAACCTATCAAGGACTCATTGCTTCCATTTCATGATGCATCGTCACTGTCATCCTTGCTAAAGGTGCCCATATCAGCTTTTAGGTAGGTGGTCATAACGTTCTGCCTCATCAGTGTACACCTTTTATCCACGCAGCCAAAATCAGTGCTTCAGCTATTCTCACAGTATTAATTGCCAAAATCAGCGATGGCGTCAGCAGTTACCTGGAGTGATTTACTGCCACGTCTTCTTTGTGGAAAAGTCGGGTAGAACAGGAGTCGCATATCTGGTTAAGGTGGAGGTCTGGATTTTTCTACAATTGCTAGAAGACGCAGAAATAATTTCGACAGGCTAGAGCATGACGGCCCTGGCATCTGCATGTAAGACTGTTCTCTTCACAGTGAACTGCCTCAAGAGAAGTAGGCTGTAAGTGGTGTACAAATCATTCATTGCACCATTTCCCGACATGGTTGATTGATTTCATTATGTGTGGATACTTTTTGTGGGGTTTATGACAGAATCTGTCTGTGTGCCCCTCTTCCAATAACAATGAATGAATATGATGTTTCACAACAACGGTACTGAATGCAGGATCTCTGGATATGTTCTTAAAAGTATGGAAGCTTTATGCGTGTGTGGTGGAGGACACAATGAACACTTGTGAAAGGTAAATGAAAATATTTCTAAACTTAACTGTGAAAAGTATGTACATAGAGACCAAATATTTGAAAAACAACTGATTCTTTCCAAGATAAAAACACTGCAATCTTCCGCCCATGTTTAAATTCGCTCATGTATCTTTGATCATTAAGTTAGACGATATAGCCTAGTGTAATCGGAAGACTCGACCATGCATTATGGTCAGTAGCATAGAACATGGAGTAGATAAAAGTGAGCCAAGTAACATTGGTACATTTCATGGAAAACTGGACTCTGGCAGTCTGCAGTGTTCCCCCCAGCAGCTGGAGGGCAAATTTTTCACAGGACAATCAATCTTATGTATAAGGTATTGTCAGTTTGGTTATATACGTTATTTTTATGCAAGCTATAGTAATAAAATGATGAGATACGTAATTAGCTAAAATCGATAGAGAATAAACAGTTTAAGAGTTGTTTCCACATAAATAAAACGTTCCTAATGAGTCCACTGAGATACTAAACAAACAGTATAGCTCCTCTAACCACCTTATGACCCTGAAAACTGTTTAAGGGTTTTCCTATTCTGACGTTTTATCTTCTTACTTTTTAATGTCTTTTGATTTCTTTACCGCATTGCTTCACCTCCTCTTAACTTATTCTGATACTTTAATATCAGTTGAAACATTCACACCTATATTTTATTCAGAACAATATTCACGACAGCATTGTGTGTGGAATGTGAATGAAAATTAATCGTGTTCTCGAGATATTAATAAAATGAATTTCATCGACAGTAAATCAATAAATAATTATAGCCAATGACATATTTTACAACTTTGTAAAAAAAGATCTCAGACAGTACTCATGGAAAAAGATAGCGAATATCTCAATATCTTTGTTATGTATCAGAAAGAAAAATTCTTCCTCTTGTTCGAACTGTTGTACTGATAGGGTGTGACTGGTGTGTCGTAACACAGAGGTCTGTAAAAAAGTTTGTTATGTTGCTAGTTTAATATTTGAAAAATAGAGTTTGAGCGTCATTGAAATGAATCTCCTTTGTTTGGAGTTTTATTTCATTGTAATTCTCATCCTATATACATGTTAAGTTTCCTGCTCAGCTACAAAAGAGCACAGTCATTAGCGTTATTGATCTACGGTGTGGTTTATTGTTAAATGCTGAATACTAAGTGATTAAAATTGAGAAATGTTTTTCAACGTTAATACATAAAGAGAAAGTACGAAAGGATATAACATATATATTATTTGTTAGTAGTAAAACAGGGGGTGAAGCAGAGTGGATAACTGATTGTCTTATGTTAGCCGTCATCTTAGTGAAATATTGCAGCGGCAGTTTTGAATTGGTTTTCTATACAGACGTAAAGGTTGTTCGTCATAATTGCAATAGTAATTGTGGATTGGCAGCCCAGCACCCACTCTGAGGTAATAAATTCCAGTCTGACTGTGAATACAGTGAACGTCAATGAATGCGAACAGCATCTTACGTGATATAAATTCTTATCTGCTGATGTATGAAGCCTGGTTATTCCGTAACAACTTGTATGAAATATTTGAACAAAAAGAAAAAATTGTGTTGCGTGCGTGTGGTAATGTGTGACAAAACTGTTCATTTTGCTTAAAGTAAAATGTTGCCACCTCGAATAACAGTAGCATTAAAATTCGATAAACGATCTGCAACTAGTAAAGAGACTATTATACAACAGCATTGAAATTACTAAAAATCCTTACTCTTGTTTAGTTCAGATTACTTATCATAGATTTAGTTTTTTGCTTATTGTATATGATTACTTTTGTGCATGAACTTAGTGCCATTTACACTACTTGACAGACCACATCGCTACATGTTCGCAGGTGGAGATTTCTTTAACAAAATGACGATAATTACCCGGGAAAATCTGTGATTAAATATAACCTCATGTTACATTAATCATAAGTAACTAGTTTTATTGTAATCTTGCTGAAATTGTACAACACGCAATGGAACCGTACGCGGCACACTGTGTATGTGATACATTCAAAATATGTGGTAATCTGATTTGAGGAATCGAATATTTATTGGTTGGTTGTTTCGGGGAAGGAGACCAGACAGCGAGGTCATCGGTCTCTTCGGATTAGGGAAGGACGGGGAAGGAAGTCGGCCGTGCCCTTTTGAAAGGAACCATCCCGGCATTTGCCTGGAGCGATTTAGGGAAATCACGGAAAACCTAAATCAGGATGGCCGGACGCGGGATTGAACCGTCGTCCTCCCGAATGCGAGTCCAGTGTCTAACCACTGCGCCACCTCGCTCGGCTCGAATATTTATGTATTCGTTTATGTATCCGTTAAATTTTGAGTAAAAATCATCGGCAGTGTGATTGAAGACTTCCAGCATAAGAACTCACCCCTCATTCAGCCTACGGCCTTGTCAAAGAGAGCGGAGGAGCGAACAGAGGTTCAGGGGACTCTCTAGCCGTTGGAGTGGGAAACTGCCGCTAAAGGCGGAAGAATCAGCTATGATCAACGGCATGAGGATTCAGAATGCAATTTAAACCACTGCATTAAAGACACGTGGTCTGCAACTGAAAAGCATCATGGTGAACCCTCCATTGCCAAAAGATTCCGGAATAGACCCCCATTCGTATCTCCGGGACGGAACTGCCGATGGGAGGTGACCATGAGAAAAAGATTGAATAACAAACTAAAAGATAACGTTCTACGGGAGGTGGCCTGGAACGTCAAAAGTTTGAACACGAAAGAGAAGCTATAAAATCTGAGAAAGGAAATGTTAAGTCTCAATCTAGATATAGTGGGGGTCAGTGAATTGAAATGAGAAGAGAGCCAGGATTTCTGGTCAGATGAGTAGAGGGTAACATCAACAGCGGCAGGAAATGGCATAATGGGAGTAGAATTCATTATGAATAGTAGATAGGACAGAGAGTGAATTAAAGTGAACAGCTCACTGATAGGGTGCTTCTCATAAGAGTCGGCAGCAAAGCAACACCGACAACGATAGTTCAGTTATAAATGATGACGTCGCAAGCTTATGATGAAGAGGAAGAGAAAGTATAATGAGGAGGGTGGACGGGTTATTCAGTCCGTAAAGGCTGACGAAAATCTGATATACATGGGGGATTTGAATGCGATTGTAGGGGAAGAAGTGGAAGAAAGAGCTACTGGAGAATCTGGAATGAGAGAAGAGAAAGGTTGACTAAATGCTGTAATAAATTTAACCCAATAATAGCGAGTACTGTGTTCAAGAATCACGAGGGGAGGAGATATACTGGGAAAAGCCCAGGAGATATGGTAAGATTTCAGTCAGACTGCATTATAGTTAGGCAGAGATTCCGGAATAAGATTCTGGATTCTAAAGCGTAGCCAGGAGCAGATATAGAATCAGATCACAACGTAATAGTGATGAAGAGTAGGCGGAAGTTAAAGAGACTAGTCAAAGAAGAATCAGTAAGCAAAGATGCGGAATACGGAAGTACTAACAAGGGAACCTCCCCATCGCACCCCCCTCAGATTTAGTTATAAGTTGGCACAGTGGATAGGCCTTGAAAAACTGAACACAGATCAATTGAGAAAACAGGAAGAAGTTGTGTGGAACTATGAAAAAAATAAGCAAAATATACAAACAGAGTAGCCCATGCGCAAGATAGGCAACATTAAGGACAGTGTGAGCTCAGGAGCGCCGTGGTCTTGTGGTTAGCGTGAGCAGCTGCGGAACGAGAAGTCCTTGGTTCAAGTCTTCCATAGAATGGAAAGTTTACTTTCTTTATTTTCGCAAAGTTATGAACTGTCCGTTCGTTCATTGACGCCTCTGTTCACTGTAATAAGTTTACTGTCTGTGTTTTGCGACCGCACCGCAAAACCGTGTGATTAGTAGACGAAAGGACGTGCCTCTCCAATGGGAACCGAAAACATTTGATCGCAAGTCCTTAGGTCAACCGATTACTCCACAGGAAAACACGTCTGATATATTCTATACGTCACTGGTGATGGCATGTACGTCAGACGACAGGAATATGTTGTCGACCCACCTAACTTGTACACTTGGCGAATGGGTAAAAAGATTCTTCTACTTTGCCCGATTTAGGTTTTCTTGTGGATGTGGTAATCACTCCCAAAAAAGTGATGAAAACATAAGAGTTTGTCACACAAACTGCAACAAATGAATGCAACAGATTTACAGTCGCACAGTTTTCCCTGTGCTTTGTCAAAACATATGTTTTTAACGTTTTCAAATTTTTCCGTGTGTAGACCGTCAAATCCTGCATATGTCCAAGCAAATCTGAACACGTCCTGGAATTTCGGAGAGCGAAGTTGATTATGTGTGAGTGCATGGACATTGATAATTTTCTGAAAATAAAAAATTAAACTTTTCGCTCGAAGGAGACTTGAATCAAGGACCTCTTATGCCGTAGCTGCTCACGCGAACCACGGGACCACGGCGCTCCAGTTCTCACGCTATCCATGATGTTGCCTATCTTGCGCATGGACTACTCAGTTTGTATATTTTGCTTATTTTTTTCATAGTTCCACACAACTTCTTCCTATTTTCTCGATTGATCTGTGTTCAGTTTTTCAAGGCCTATCCACTGTGCCAACTTATAACTAAATCTGAGGAGGGTGCGATGGGGAGGTTCCCTTGTAAGGAATGATGAGGTATGTTTGAAATTATGTGAATTTATAGATACTGCGATAGTAAATACCTCAGTTCAGTTGAAGGGGAACAGACTTCTATAAAATGGCAATCATGGAAGTTGGAGAGGAACATAGGTGCAAAGAAGGTAATTGCGAAGAAAGCATAAAAAAAGAAGAAATACTTCAGTTGATTGATGAAAGAAGTAATTATAAAAATGTCAAGGAAATTCAGGAATATAGGAACACAAGCCGTTGAAGAATGAAGTACATAGGAAGTGCAGGGAAGCTAAGACGAGACAGCAGCATGAAAAATGTGAAGAAATCGGAAAAGAAATAATTGTCGGAAGGACAGATGCAGTTTAAGGAAAAGTCAAAACAAGCTTCGGTGATATTAAACGCAAGTACGTTAACATTAAGAGTGAATTGGGAATTCCACTATTAAATGCAGAGGAGATAGTTGACAGGTGGAAAGAATACGTTGTTGGCCTCCATGAGAGGAGGACTAATCTGAGGACGTGATGGAAGAAGAAACAGGAATCGATAAAGAAGGGATAGGAGATCCAGTATTAGAACCAGAATCAAAAAAAAATCTAGAAGACTTAAAATCAAATAAGGCAGATGGGATGGATAACAATCCACCAGAATTTCTAAAATCGTTGGGGGAAGTGGCAAGAAAACGTCTATCCACGTTAGTGTGTAGTATGTATGAGACTGACGATGTACCATCTGACTTTCGGAGAAACATCATCCACACAGTCCATGACGACAAGTGAGAGAATGAACGCACAATCAGCTTAACAGTTCATACATCCAAACTGCTGTCAAGAACAGTATACAGAAGAATGGAAAAGGAAACAGGACGGGTCAGATGATCAGTTTTGCTTTAGGAAAGGTAAAGGCATCAGAGAGGCAATTCTGGCGTTGTGGTTGATAATGGAGGGAAGACGGAAGAAAATTCAAGACACCTTCATAGGATCTGTCTTCCTAGAAAATGCTTTCGACAAAGTAAAAGTGTGCAAGATGTTCGAAATTCCGAGAAACATAGGGGTAAGCTGTAGGGCAGGATGGGTAACGTATAATATGTATAATCACCAAGAGTGATAGTAAGAGTGGAAAACTACGTACGAAATGCTTAAAGGCATCAGAGAGGCAATTCTGGCGTTGTGGTTGATAATGGAGGGAAGACGGAAGAAGAGTGATAGCAAGAGTGGAAAACTACGTACGAAATGCTCGGATTAGAAAGGGTGTAAGACCAGAATGTAGTCTCTCTCTCTCCTACTGTTCAATCTATACATCGAAGGAACAATGACGGAAACAAAACAAGGTTCAAGAGTGGAATTAAAATTCAGGGTGAAATGGTGTCAATTATAAGATTCGCTGATGACATTGCTATCCTCAGTGAAAGTGAAGAAGAATTACGGGATCTGCTGGATGGAATGAACAGTCTAAAGACTACAGAGTTTGACTGAAAGTGAATGTAAGAAAGGCGAAAGTAATGAGAAGTAGGAAAAAGGAGAACAGTGAGAAACTAAAGCTCAGGACTGGTGATCACGAAGTAAATGAAGTTAAGGAATTCTGCTACCTACGTGGCAAAATAAACAATGACGGACTGAGCATGGAGGAGGTCAAAAACAGACCAGCACTGGCAAAAAGGGCACTCTTGGCCAAGAGAAGTATACTAATATCAGACATAGACCTTAATTTCAGGAAGAAGTTTCTGAGAATGTACGTTTTGAGGACTGCATTGTGTGGTAGTGAAACATGGACAGTGAGAAAATCGGAAGAGGCTCAAAGCAGCATTTGAGATGTTGTAAATTAGATGGATTGATTAGATAACGAATTAGGAGCTTCTCCACAGAATAGATGAGGAAATGAATGTATGGAAAACAATGACAAGAAAAATGGACTAGATGGTAGGACATCAGCTAAGACATAAGGATATATCTTCCTTGGTACTGGAGGGAACTGTAGAGAACAACAATTGTAGCGGAAACCAGAAGTTGGAATACATATTCATCAAATATTGATGACGTAGGTTGGAAGTGCTACCTGAGATGAAGAAGTTGGAGAGGAGAGGAGTTTGTGTCGGGCCGCATCACACCAGACGGAAGACTGATGACACACAAAAAAAGAGAGACAAAAGCAATAAAATATCAGTCACATAATTCGCTTCAATAATTTCGATTAAATCCAAGAATAAAAAGTCATGCAGGCGACAGGATTCGAACTCACAATCTTCAGCGGGTGAGGCGACGATTTTTTTTCCACTGCACTTAAAGCCACTTTGGCCAGCATTGTTATTATTAAGATCTAAGCGTCTACGTGAAATGTTCCAGCATAAGAGTTCAATCGCAAGCTGTACTATATTCTTAATCTGAAATACTTAACACATCTTGAGAGATACGAAAAGATTTGAGGCTATTTCCACGACAAATGAAGTTATAACATCCAGGAGCAAAATCTAACAAACGTAAGCCGCGTAATTATTTCATACACAATGTAGCGAGTCATTCACTATCGTAGAGTAATCCAGTTCCGCGTACAAAAAGGCACTAAATTTATGT
Source organism: Schistocerca nitens (assembly GCF_023898315.1). NCBI lineage: Eukaryota > Metazoa > Arthropoda > Insecta > Orthoptera > Acrididae > Schistocerca > Schistocerca nitens. The sequence goes on from NC_064621.1 coordinate 494,557,445, forward strand.
GAAGGAATTTATTTTAAGGTAATTTTTACAAATATTCTGACTGTTATTTACGTACTAACTTCTCACCTTGTCTCTTGCATCCCTGCTTTCTATAATTTCTTACCCATATCATTTTGGAATGTTTACCGTGGGCATTGCTGTGGATATAAGCTTCTTTATCGAAGGTAACGCTAGAAATTCGTTTCTCATATTTTTCAGGTCGAAAATGAACTGAACACATACGTGCAGTTTTCACATTCACTTGATTCACGCGTTTGTATAGAATTATCCATTCACGTTGCAAGTGATCATCTTTTAAAAATTTATGATAAAAATGAGTTTGTCGTTTTTCCAGCAGTTTCAGTGCATTGTGCAACCGCCCAGTGACCTTTGCTTATGACTGATACAAAACGAGTTATTTTCTTTGGATATACACCACGAGTTCTGTGTAAGGCTGAACACAAAGCCACGTCAGCCCTCAATGTGACGTCTAGGAGCGCAAGGGCGACTGGGAATTTTTTGCTCGCCAGAGGCCAGAATGGCCTACCTTCTCTTTCTATAAACCTTGACACAAACCATACGAAATTGCAGTAGAAATTCTGAGCTAAGTTCAATTCTAATCATTGAGAAACAGACGACATCGAAAGCTGTTGGGAAAATTTAGAGAACCGGTGATATTAAAGGTAGAACTGTGCCACTAGACTAATGCTTCCATCGCATGTCACGTTTTGTGAACTGATAAACTGTAGAGATTGTAAGGAGAATGCACACAATGGAAACATGTGAGTTGGTCAGATGAATAAAGTTTATTGTTACACCTGATCGGAGGGGTGTCCGTGTACTCCGTCATGAAGCAAATGGCTGCTCGGAATATGATTCGTGTTACGTACACAGGCTAGTGGAGGCTGTTTCATGCTATGGTTGATTTTACATGTGTGTCCATGGGACCCGTGCTAGTTGTACACTGTCCAGTCACCTTAATGTGACCACGGCATGTGTTCGACACCAACGTTCAATAGCCGCTAAAAGACGACAGGTGGCAGCATTAGCAGCGAATGGGATATAAAGCGTGTCTTGGGGACGGCAAAAACAATGCTGACGTCGTCGTAACGTGGAAATGTAGCGATTTATCTGACATTCAAACCTGCGTAATTGATTGGCTTTAGGGTCACGGATGCAAGAGACAGCTAAGTTTGTAACCTGTCCTCGTGCCGCTGTAGTTAAAATATACCGTGCGTGGCAAAATGGCACTATCCGAATCTTGCGCCAAGGCAGCTGTGGTTCACCACGGGCCATAGGGGTGAACAACTGCTGCAGAGATGTGTACGGTGAGTAGATGTGCAACTGTTGAGCAACTCACAGCCCAGATGAACTAAGGGGCTGCCAACGTGGTCTCTGCAACGACCGTTCAGCGAACGGTGCTGGGTATAGACCTCCACAGCAAACGCGTTGTTCATACATCTATGCTGACCGTTTTTCATAGACGACGAAGGCTGGACGTCCACTCAGTGGCGACAGGTGACTTTCTCGGGTGAATCACGATCTATGCTACATCAGGCAGGTGATAAGTACCCTTCAGTTATCGTCAGAAGGGTTCGTGGCGGAGGAGAGAGCGTTGTGGTCTGGGGAATGCTTTCGTGGCTTTCCCTGTGTTGTCTCGTCATTCCAGACGGCACAGTGGATCAACACAATTATCCATCTATCCCTGGGGACCAAGACCACCACTACATGCATTATTTTTTTCCTCTGTACGAAGACGTCTACCATCAGGACAATGCAACACATCACACAGCTCACACTTGACGTGTGTGTTTCGAAGGGTTACAGGATGAATTACCATACTCCCCTGTCCACTAAGGTAGCCGGATTTAAACCCAGTCGCGAATCTGTGGCACCACATCGTTTGACCTGTTTGTACCAAGAATCTTGAACCGAGAAACCTAGAGAAACTATTCATGGCATGGCTGCACATCCCTGTTGGTACTTCCCAGAATCTCACTGACCCAGTTCCTGCATGTCTCGCAGCGGTCCGCGCGTTAGGAGATATCAGGCTTCTAACAGGTGCTCACACATATGTGACTGTGCAGTGTCGACGCTAATTTGACTGCTGTGGGCTACGAGAATAAGTGCGGATTAGCTGCATCCCTTCACGGTTGGTGTCCTCCCCGACGATGATGACATCCTGTTACCGCATCATAAGCGCAGAATCGTGCTACATATATCTGAGGAGCATAATAGTGAACTCACTTTGAATTTTTGGCCACCAAATTCCCCGTGAAGGACTGTATGTGGTGCCAACTCCGCATCCATAAATCCAGGGTCTCCCATGATTTGCAGCAATTCACTGACTCATGCGTAGACACCTAATGCAACTTAAAACTTACCTCCGGAATTGTCGAATACATGCTACACAGACTCGCTGTAGGCTGCATTCCAAAGGTGAAGCAACGTGCTATTAAGCATTGGCTCATAATGTTTTGGTTCAACGGTTCATGTTTTTGTGATAATTAACATGAAGAAGCCTAGTGGAGGATAGTAAGAAGACGCCTACGTGGCGTAGGAATAGCCCAAAGAAATATTCTGTGGTTACGCTCTCAAGCAACCGGTCATAATTTGTTGAGACACGAGCAAGTATACGTAGAAACGCTCACAGTATTTCGGATTGTAAAATAGAACGTCCACCTCTATAGCGGTGCTTACATGCAGACAACGGAAGTCATCAGGCCAAATTACTGGAAGCTGTAGATTCTTAGGTGTCCACCATGCATGTACATCCTGCAATGCCGTGATTCGGCTGAGATTTTTACCTCACATACTACCTGAAGCGTATAACATTTAGTAATTAGATTTTCACCCAAATGAATTACTGGGAAGTCGTCAGTAAATATCACAGAGACTGGTTTCAGAACTATAGTTGTTACCTACTTTTCTTTTACTAAAGGACCATAGAAATTTCCGCCACTAGTATCATAGTTACAACAGAGACGAATTCAACGGGGTTACACTCTCATAATATGACGACTACTTTCGAAGAAATTACATGTTTAGATAATGCACTGTTCTGACCATGAAAGTTATAGCTTTCTTGTGTGGAAGTTCGTGATTTCACACCGAAACGAGCAAATAGGACACGTCGCATACAGAGGAAACATAGTTGGCAACGCTGCGATACTGGTATAAAAGGGTCGCAGAGGAAGTGTAGCTTTCATTCTGCGTGTGACTAGCGCAGGCTGTTTTGAAAAAATAAATGTCTTTCACAAACCAAGACAAGCTACATTTGCTTCTTTACGTAGAATGCAGACGGAATGTGAAGAGACCTGTTCGTATAAAGGCAGCTCGACAACGCTGTTCAGCAAGGATAACTTTCTGCAAATACGCAAAAAATTATTACTGGAAGGGTAATGGAATACTATGAAGAGTTAGGAGTAAGCCGGCGACGAGTGGAGCAAACGAAATACATTTTATGACAGCTCATAACCCATGTTAGTTACAGAGAAAATGAGACTACCTCTAGCTAAGTCAACGCATCAGAGTTCGCATGTTGCACGCAAACAGCTTCTATCCATATCATGTGTCGCTTCACAAGCAGAATATCCAGCTTGACTGGAGAACGTGTGTGACACTCCGCTCCTTGGTTCTGATGCGACTTGAGGACAATAGGTTTTTCAAGTAATCCTCTTTACCGATGAAACTACCATTACAGATCATGAAAAGAAGGGTGTAGGAGATTTGCTTTACTGAGTCACTGAGAACACGTACTGGTGGCAGCAGGTAGAAAATCAAACCAACAGAGTGTAAATGTATGGTGTATTATTAATGGAGACTATAGCACTGGTACTTACTTCACTGAAGAAACTCCTACGACGAAAAATTAAACACCATTTCTTATCGAAATGCTACCGCCTCCTTGTTACATTGCGAGTGAATGGAGAAAAAGTCATGAATTCCTCCCAGATTAAAACGCTACCAAATATGTTCTGGCATTTCAATGCCATATTTTAAATAGTATATACAAGGTTATTTGGCCGAGCTAATCACCCCAGTTAGTTCCAGAACCGTTTAAAGTATCATAATATTGTCTTAACACAAACTAATTTTGGAGACTCCCTGGCTAAACGATGTATAGTGTCTTTTCATACATTTTCTTAATTATATAGTATTGGCTACTTTCTCTCTGTAGTACTTTATGTTACTAAAATCTTAATTCTGAAAGATACAGCTTCAGTGAATTGTCACTTTTCAAAATTCTATGAGCAGGTGGGGTGAAGTAACAAAATTTAAAAGTTAGAAACTCTTTGTTTTGAAAATGTCAACGACTGCTGTATTATGCATAAGTTGATGTTGTGATACCAAACTGTTGCATCAGCCGTAGCAGATTCTCTAGCTTGATGCACCTGTGAGTCTCCTTCCGAAAGCGGAGTAGAGGAGAAAAGTTTACTTTGAAACTGACACTAACTACACTTGGTAACATGTGCAGGGACTGACACACAAATTGGGATGCAAACGACGTGGTATCGAAGGGTGATTCGCTAGTTAACTTCTGTAAAAGTTCTGTTCTTGTTTTTGCAAGATCCTTGAAAGAAATGTGCACATCAAAAGCTGAATGGGTTTCTACAGCACGGAACTGAGGTGCAAAGATTGATAAATGGTAACTTCATGTCAGCAGAGGATCAAATGGCATTCGGTCAAGAATTTCGCTGACATAGCATCAACATTCCTGATATTGATGACATCAACATCAGCTTTTTCCAATATTGCTGACATCAGCATTCTGTGTTCTGGCAATGACAATATTCCCAGAATTTCTTCGTTCCCCCTTCCGTGTGGCCAATGGCGTTAGGGATGATGCGAATATGTGGCGTCGTCAATGGCATGTAAGTTCAGATTCCCCATTCGTAGAAGAATTTTAATTTTTATTGTTAGACTGCTCGAACGTTGTCATTTGTTCACTGTCTTTGCACACATCTTGGACTTATCTGTTCAATTCACGAGATGCTTGTATTGCGCAAAGACGACTTTAACAACTGTTTATGTTGTAAACATACATCAGAACAATATGCTCACAGCATTCTGCGTGAAGAATGAAATGGAGGAGCATATATCCTTAGACAGGATGAAAACTGTTCCACAAGAAATTACAACGCAGTGGAATGGTGAGAAGATGCATTGCCTTATTTAGTCTACAAACTAACATCTTGCATGTTCTGGATTTTCATGCCCTTTTTAAAATATACATCCGGCCGCCCACCATGCAAGAAGTGGCTGTGCACTTTGCTCGAAATACCTATTCGTAAGTACTTCACCCATGTCTGCGGTTTTTTTTTTTACTCACACATACACTTGGCTAATTCTGACATATACATTAAGCTGGTGTAATATTTTACGCCATCAAATACACACCAACAACACCACACACCTTTCCCGATGTACACTCACTGTTCGCCACTTTGTCTTTAATACACATAGAGGCTATTACCACTGCAGACTTGCTGCTAAACGAAACATGAACACCATACTTAGTGTTAAATGTAACATCATTCATTACACTCAATCCTATCCACTTACAGCTATGGATGAATTTTACTCCCAGTGATGTGAGAATGTTCAGATGGTGAATACGTGGAGACGTACAGCAGCAAGACATTGAGTGTGTAAGTTTAGTTCCGATGATGAAAAAGATAAATCGTGATGATTATAAGGATACAATGAGTTTAAGTATTTTTTCTCCAAATATACGGGGCCCTGCCATCACAGCAGCAGCAGTCACCTGGTCCAGAAATAATATTATACTACTGGCCATTAAAATTGCTCCACCACGAAGATGACGTGCTACAGACGCGAAATTTAACCGACAGGAAGAAGACGCTGTGATATGCTAATCAGTAGCTTTTCAGAGCATTCACAGAAGGTTGGCGCCGGTGGTGACACCTACTAAGTGCTGACATGAGGAAAGTTTCCAACCGATTTCTCATACACAAACAGCAGTTGACAGACGTTGCCTGGTGAAACGTTGTTGTGATGCCTCGTAAGGAGGAGAAATGCGTACCATCACGTGTCCAACTTTGATAAAGGTCGGATTCTAGCCTATAGCGATTCCGGTTTATCGTATCGCAACATTGCTGCTCGCGTTGGTCGAGATCCAATGACTGTTAGCAGAATATGGAATCGGTGGGTTCAGGAGGGTAACACGGAACGCTGTACTGGATCCCAACGGCCTCGTATCACTAGCAGTCGAGATGACAGGCATCTCATCCGCATGGCTGTAACGGATCGTGAAGCCACGAATCGATCCCTCAGTCAACAGATGGGGACGTTTGCAAGACAACAACCATCTGCACGAACAGTTGCAGCAGCATGGAATATCAGCTCGGGGACCATGGCTGCGGTTACCCTTGGCGCTGCATCACAGACAAGAGCGCCTGCGATGGTGTACTCAACGACGAACCTGGGTGCACGAATGGCAAAAAGTCATTTTTTCGGATGAATTTAGGTTCTGTTATCAGCATCATAATAGTCGCATCCGAGTTTGGCGACATCGCGGTGAACGCACATGGGAAGCGTGTATTCATCGACATACTGGCGTATCACCGGGCATGATGGTTTGGGGTGACATTGGTTACACGTCTCGATCACCTCTTGTTCGCATTGACGGCACATTTCAGATGTGCTACGACCCGTGGCTCTACCCTTCATTCGATCCCTGCGAAACCCTACATATCAGCAGGATAATGCACGACCACATGTTTCAGGTCCTGAACGAGCTTTTGTGGATACAGAAAATGTTCGACTGCTGCCCTGGCCAGCATGTTCTCCAGATCTCTCACCAAGTGAAAACGTCTGGTAAACGGTGGCCGAGCAACTGGCTCGTCACAATACGCCAGCCACTACTCTTTATGAACCGTGGTATCGTGTTTGACTCAATGACTAGGGGTATCAAGGCCGTTATTACGGCCAGAGGTGGTTGTTCTGGGTACTGATTTCTCAGGATCTATGCACCCAAATTGCGTGAAAATGTAATAACATGTCAGTTCTAGTATAATATATTTGTCCAATGAATACCCGTTTATCATCTGCATTTCTTCTTGGTGTAGCCGTTTTAATGGCCAGTAGTGTATATAACTGTGTTTTCGTTGCAAGCAAATATAATACTAAATGATTCAATCTAAGTGTGAAGTTGGATCATGAATTGCACCCAGTGGTGGTACTTGAAAACCGATTTGGCAATGTCTAAGTAACGTTATCCTTGGACGAATGGAATCATCTATGTGGCACTTCAGTGCTGATTTTTGCTTTTTTCCACGGAAATGCACTCTCCTCAGGGTGATACTGGGTGAACATGCAATCTCTGCTAGGGACTTCACACGAACAGTTAAAATTCTTAACAACAGTGAGTGTACACATCTATATGACAACACATTAGAAGTCTAACGCTCAGTCGCTGTGCAATACAGGTTTATCTCGAGTGTTGGCTAAGCTGACAGCAGTTACTAGTTCTATCACAAATTATGGACCAAGTTGCTGGATTCGGCACGCAAAATTAGCTGACCATCAAAGATACTACCATTCAACTATACGATTCACGCTTTGTATTGATAGAAATGGAAAGGCATGGAACAGCTGCCTATGTTAACACACCTAGAAAGAATTCGCTTCAAGCATGTACAGTATACATATATATTTTTTCCAGCACACATTTCAACCTAAATATCAACTATTACATGAAATGTTGCATGATATTGATGGAATAACATACCAGACATTCAACGAAAGCAGTGATATTCCACCACTTGAGAAAGTAAAACAAAACAGTGTAGTCATATTTAACAATGTTGGAGTGAAGAACCAGGATCACATACGGATATATTTTTGTTTCGGTCATTACATCGAAAAAACTGTGTTTTATTTGAGTGATATACGGTCGAGGATAACGAAGCAGTTGGTGAGAGTTAATGCAGAACTTATTATCTCGTCGAAACAGAGAATATAAATTCAAAACATATTTAAGTAGCATATGTAGGAACCGACATGACAATCAGTGAATTTCTTAGATTGCTGGAATTACAGCGCTATGGCTTTCTGTTGACTGATGCCACAAGAATATTGTATTGGTGATAAACAAAACTGCCAGGCGCTCCTGCATTAAAAATAGGGTACCAACATGCAACCGTAACAGTATACTTTAGACTAAGGATAGATTTGTATTTGCGCCGCACACCCTCATCCCCAGGGTGCAGAGCACATTGACAGAAAAGTGAAGACAACCAATGCAAAAAAAAAAAAAAGAAAAAAAATGGAACTGGAAAGTCTTCTCGAGACAGTTGCTACAATGTTCAAATGTTGCAGTGGTATAATGCGTAGTCCAGAAAAATAATGTACATGTCAATTTTAAAACTGGAAAAGTGAAACTAAAGTAACGGATGTACCTGAATAGATACTAGGGCGATAGCTAAGGCACTTGTCACTTGATGGAAATTACTATTGCTACAATTAAGACAGCTACAAGGAGAGCAGCGTCTCTAATAACCGTTTAAACCAGAAACATAAAGTTTAAAAATACTCTCACTAACAGTGGATGAAGGTATAGGGGGAAGAAGAGGAAGTAAATACTGAGGATTAAATTAACGAACACTATGATAGAGAGTTAGACAACATACACTGAAGCGCCAAAGGAACTAGTGTGGACGTGTGGGTGGCGTAATTGTTAGATCGATTAATGCTACTGTAATGGCAGGTAATCAAGATTTAAGTGAGACTGGATGTGGTGTTATAGTCGGTGCATGAGCGATGGGACACAGCATCTCCGAGGCAGCGATGAAGTGGGGATTATCCTGTACGACTATATCACGAGTGCACCGTAAATATCATAAATCCGGTAAAACATCAAATCTCCAACTTCTGTGTCCCGAAAAAGAGCCTGCAAGAACGGGACCAACTACGAATGAAGAGAATCGTTCAGAGTGACAAAAGTGTAACCCTTCCGCAAATTGCTGCAGATTTCAATGCTGGGGCATCAACAATAGTGAGCGTGCGAAACATTCAACGAAACCTTATCAATATGGGCTTTCAGAGTCGAAGGCCCACTCGTGTACCCTTGATGACCGCACGACATAAGACTTTGGCCTCCCCTAGGTCCGTCAAAAGCGACTCTGTAATGTTCAAAATAGTTCAAATGGCTCTGAGCAATATGGGACTTAACTGCTGAGCTCATCAGTCCCCTAGAACGTAGAACTACGTAAACCTAACTAACCTAAGCACATCACACACATCCATGCCCGAGGCAGGATTCAAACCTACGACCGCAGCGGTCGCGCGGTTCCAGACTGTAGCGCCTATAACCACTCAGCCACTCCGTCCGGCTCTGTAATGTTGATGCTTGGAAACATGTTATCTGGTCGGACGAGTCTCGTCTCAAATTGCTTCGAGCGGATGGACGTGTACGGGTATGGAGACAACCTCATGAATCACTCGAGCCTGCATGTCAGCACAGGAATGTTCAAGCGTTTGGAGATTCTATAATGACGTGGGGCATTTGCCGTTGGAGTGATATGGGACACCTAATACGTCTAGATACAACTGTGACAGGTGACGCATACGTAAACATCCTGTCTGATCTCCTGCATCTATTCATGTCCATTGTACATTGCGACAGAGCTGGGCTGTTCCAGGAGGACAATGCAACACCACACACGTCCAGAGTTGTTACAGACTGGCTCCAGGAACAGTCTTCTGAGATGAAACACTTACGCTGGCTACCAAACTCCCCAGGCATGAACTTTATTGAGCATATCTGGCATGCCTTGCAACAAGCTGTTCAGAAGAGGTCTCTACCCCTTCGTGCTCTTACGCATTTATAGACAGCCCTGCAGGATTCGTGGTGTGAATTCCCTCCAGAAGTACTTCAGACATTTGTCGAGTGCATGCCACATGGTGTTGCAGCACTTCTGCGAGCTCGCGGGGGCCAGGAAATTAAAAATCGCAAGATATTGTGGAGTGTTTATGCAGGATTCCTTGCCAAAGACAAGATGGAAATACAAGGAACGCGGCATTGTCAATTCAGAAGTAACAGGAGGATACGGCACTCACTGAGTTGCATATGTTAAAAAAAAAAAGAAGTACACGCTACTACTTTGACGCATACAGTGATTTGGTGCACCTGAAGATTTTTACCAATTCTTTACTGCAAGAAGCAGGTATTCTAAGGTTTTCCGTACAACCAATACACCTCAGTTCACACTTCTGTTGTCATTTATACTTACTATTTCTCCTGACGGATGCATACAAAAGCAGCATGCACATCACTTCAACATTTGCGCTCTAGGTGTGATGTTGTACATTCTTACTTTAAAAGAACGTTCGTCGATGTTAAGAACGAACACATTTCCCCGCAAATATCCAAGCACAGACGAGTGGAGTATTGCAGCGATCGTCCTGAAAACTTATAATGGGATATCTAACATCACTGACGCTAAAAATAAACTAAATGTAAGAAGTGGTGGTGCTACGATAATACCTCCTGGCTGATATGATACTGACGATTTGCGTGCTTATGTAAAGCGAACTGTAAAAGGTAATGAGTTATGTGCAAACATTAATATGTTTAAAAGAGATATATAAACAACACAGCAGACAGTTTACCTTAGCCACGAAGGTTCAGTGGGATCGCTACTTTGTTTATCTCGCAGACAAGTGTTTATGGATAATACTGATGACATATACAAGTCGGAACAACAAGTGAATATTCTACCTGTCAGTGCAGTTAATGATAAGTTTAAAGTCGCAACCAATTAATACCTTAGTGAGAGTTAATTCACTCAATCTGTTGGCCCAGGATACAAAATTGTTATGCTGCCTGGAAGTCTGATTTATCCCCTTGTGACTGTTCAGCAATTAGACAGTTTTGAGTTGGATATCAGAAATCGGTATGGGAATGTAGTAGATTTTCTTGATGAGAAAATTATAGTACACCTTTCTTCTGAAGCAGCATCATGGGTTTAAAGTATAAATACAATACCCACAGCCATCACAAGACCACTCTGCAGTGGAAGTAGAGCGCAATAGTATGAGAACTAAGAATTTCTTTAAGTCAATAGGACTGATGCCTCGCAATGGCGCCGCTGAATATAATTCCACTTCAGTATGAATGTTGGATCATTCGATGGAATATTGCTCCCACAAACATTTTTCTTCAGTAACAATCGAAAATAATTACGAAATAACAATTCTTATTCAACATCCACGTGAGGTAGCACTTACCAGCAGCAGTTTCCCGTATGTGGAAGGAAAATGTATGGCAGCGAAGAATGATGGAAGCGCTCTGCAAATAGCAACACCGCAACTTCTTTGTAGTGCATTCACCTAACTGTTTCAAGAAACAAGAAATAAACCTAATGATATTTGGCTCATCTGCATAATAAATATTAGAATCACATTAACTCTCGAAAGACATGCGTCTGCATCAACTTTGGAGCTCAATTTATTAGAAAATGCACGATATTTTGTAGAAGGATCGATTGAGTCCTGTCTTAGCATCTGTTTGCCGCTCAAAATGTTAATGGTTTTCTTTGAGGATAATCAACTGGTCATTAAGAACGCTAAACACGAACAGACTCTAATAATAGCTCATACATTTAAGAAGCAATGAGAATAAAATCGTGCTAGATAAACTGATAGAGAAAGTACCGCATTTATCATTATCGGACGAAGAGACCTGAAACTCTGGTGTGTGTCACATGCAGGTGCTCATCTACCACTAACTTTCTTCTCAAGGGAACTGTACGAGTATCCAGTCTATCCAGAAACTTATGAATAATCATCGACAACAGAGGCATCTCTTTAACTAGAAACACCTCGATTTATTGTTCTAGCACTGCAAACAGCCCATTTGAAAAGATCGAAGTCATCTTCTGGACAGTGACTGCTGCTGTTGTTCAAGCCAGAACTTCTGCATTTCCTGGTCTGTAACAATGATCACAGAGTCCTAAGTACAATAAAACACACATACATAGTACAACAATAACAATGATTGTGCTGGCATAAGCTGTCGCCAGCAAAAGAGTTGCGAGAAAATCGATAGTAGGTGCCAGCAACGCGTCGCCAAAATGCACTCGCAAGCAATGTGCCACCAACGCCCTCTGAATGACTAGTATTTAGATCGCCGCCGTAGATTGGAGGGCCCAGTCAGTCATGCAGTGAGTCACAGAGTAGAGTTTTCAGTAGCAGCCCAATCACTTGCAGTCACAAAGTCTCTATGTCAGGCGGCACATAGTGATCAGACTAGTGTGCATTGCGGGACTTGTACTTCACCAGCAGTGAGGCTGACATGGACTATTACGGAAGAGCTTGTACCACAATACCTGGACTAGCTTAAGTAACTTCTTGTTCCTATGAATAAAGAACCCTGGTAATGCATGTGTGCAGTTGTGGTATAGAAAGAGGATACCAGGAAAGAGGATACCAGCAACCAAACAACATCCTCCCCTTGATTCCCATGGTACAAGCCTACAGTGACAACGAAATGACGCATTAATAATAATAATTACAAAACATATAATAATTAGAGGCAGATGAATACTTTACTGGTAGGTTTCATCTTCCCAGCTGATTGCTGCTGCTACTAGCATCGTTTCGTACTGGATGGGCATACAGACAGTAAATGACAGCACTTGCGCAGTCGAACTATAAAAATTAAAATTTCTCGAGGGAGGAGGCGCCAAGCTCTGACGCCATTGCCCACTCCACGTTTACACAAAATCGCCTGACGCCATTGACAATGGTGTGAGTCGGTGTGGGGTGGAGTGGAGGGCCAGAGCGCCAGATGCTGACGTTGGTGATTCCAGGGAGAGCTAAAGCTGACGTCAACCATTCCAGGAAATCCGACGCTCTTTTAACACATATTCTGTAAATAACTGTACAAAACTATGCTACTGATGTCATCAAAACCATGCAAAATGCGAAACTAAAATTTCAATCTTGTGTGTATCGTATCGTGAATTTACAGAGTGTATCGAATCGTGTGTATATTTTAATGCATCGACAAGTACTACACGCAGTGATAGACGGGCTGTTAACCAGTTCCATTACAAGTGCGACATTCTGTTTCCTCCTTATGCTCAAATGGTTCAAATGGCTCTAAGCACTATGGGACTTAACATCTGAAGTCATCAGTCCCCTAAACTCAGAACTGCTTAGACCTAATCTAAGGACATCACACACATCCATGCCCGAAGCAGGATTCGAACCTGCGACCGTAGCAGCATCGCGGTTCCGGACTGAAGCGCCTTATGCAGAGTGATGTATTTCCTTATTTCGGCACGAAGTCACGTATTTCCAGAACAGACAGGAATCAGTTTCATGCTCTGATATGTCCTAAGAGCGGAATACAATTTTCCGAAACTACTAACAGGATTTCGAAGAATAAAACGCCGCTGAATTCATCTCCTTTAGAACTACGATATCAGCAACACTTCCACTTGAAAAACTGTAGTTTAGAAGTTCAATCCGTAATTAATATTCCTGTGATAAATGGAACTATACCTCGTGCGTAGAATGTTCTCACTATAGTACCTGCTATAAAGTTGCAAATCAATAGCCTGTAAGCAAGTTTTACTGATGCTACTGGCAGTTTTCCTACTTTATTAACGTCAGCTTGCGAGACTACGGTTAACAATCTGGTTCACTCATGATGACGTTTTTAACAACATACTCTCATACGCTTGTTGGTCCCTAAGACAAATGGATTTCATGCATGACTACAGCTAATGACGATGATTTCAATGAATGTCACCGCTTTTTTATCATGTGAAAAATCAGAAGATGGTTGTAGAAAAAAACTGAAACTAGCCGTCATGCTTTAATGGTATACTGAAGATTGACGTGGAGGCAAAAAAATGTTTAAACTCCACCTCATATAGTGAGTATTTTCTCACATTTGATTTGACATCATAAAGGGTTGCATAAATATTTGAGCTGAACTGCTTAGCTGTCTGCCGTAATGATACAAGGTGACAACTGCATGGTTGGCCACGGGGCATTATGGGAATTATTATGCGCATGCGCCTTCCCTTAGCAACGAAGCCCATATTCATTTAGTTGGGTTCATTAACAGCCAAAACTAGCGTGTTAGGTTGACTGAGAAACCGCGTTTCGCAATCGAGAAGTCTCTTCGTCCTCAAAGGATGACTGTGTCGTGTGCAATGTCCAGACATGGAGTAATCGGTGCGATATTCCTTGATGGCGCCATGTCTACCAAACAGTAGGTGAAGTTTTAGGAAGATGATTTCATCTCCATTATCCAAAGTGACCCTGAGTTTGACAAGTTGTGGTTCATGCAAGATGACGCTCCACCCCATGGAAGCAGGAAAGAGTTTGATATTCTGTAGGAACAGTTTGGGGACAGCATAATTTACTTTTCTTTCATATAGTTGAATAATTGTCACCCCGTAAAAAAACGAAAGTAATTTAGTTTGCGCATAATGGTGTACAAGCCCCTGCCCACAGATTACTTCTTAAACAAATCAAATTTGCTGAGCTGAAAACAGCCATTCAGGAGGTCATCGAAAACATCGATGTTTCAACGTTTCAGCGGGTCATTCAGAATTTCGCTATTTGTCTGCGCCACATCATCGCCGGTACCCAGATGCTACTGGCATGGATCTCGATTTGGGGCCTTATTCTCAGGATCTGAACACACGCGACTCCTTTTTGTGGGGCTATATTAAAGACACAGTGTACACAATAACCCCAAAACCGATGTGTACAGCAATAACTCCAAAACCATTGCTGAGCTGAAAACAGCCATTCAGGAGGTCATCGAAAACATCGATGTTTCGACGTTTCAGCGGGTCATTTAGAATTTCGCTATTTGTCTGCGCCACATCATCGCCGGTAATGGCAGGCATGTCGAACATGTCATAACCTAAAACCGAATATCAGTAGTAACGTTTATATGTTGAATAAAGTGAGTGCAAGACGTAGTTTGTAACGAATTTACTTTTCTTTCATATAGTTGAATAATTGTCACCCCGTAAAAAAACGAAAGTAATTTAGTTTGCGCATAATGGTGTACAAGCCCCTGCCCACAGATTACTTCTTAAACAAATCAAATTGAAGCACACGCCGCAGGCTAAAAGCATTCAATTTTGTGGAACCATTCCATTACCTAAAACTGTTACAGCGCACTAGCCAAGCGCATTTACCTCGGCCACATTTTCCTTGCGGTTTCTTGTATCTTTGCTGTTGAAGGAACACATAGGTTAAGCTATTACACCTCCATATTCTAATAATTGGCTTGTGCTCAGACGCTTAGCATCTGAATGACTGTATCTCCGACGTGTGTCGCCTGTTTGGCTCCATGTCTTAAAATACTTTGCTGTTACTGAGGACTTGAAAACTTATAACGTGATGCCAACTATAGTACCATGGAACTTGGTTAAAAACGCTTATACCAGCTTGTATGCAGAAGATTTTTTTTTTGTAATAGATACAGAACGATTAATAAACTTAAGAACATTAGCTATGAGACTCTGAATAAACACTGTCCTTTTAATATTTCTCATATTTTTCTTCATTTTACTGAGGGATGAATGAATTTTCGTGGTATTGTAAAGTGGAAACCAATAAAGGACAAAGAGCCAAAAAAATTGTTTTGGTTAGACCCAAGAAACCGTGCTAAGTGTGTAGAGCGGGCTAATTTCTACAATCATTTCTAATTGTCCGTATAAGGCCCGAAACATGGCATTAGCTGTATGTGCCGGCCCACAGGAGAGGCTACAGTGGGTTAAGTGCCACAAAGCTTTGCCATTGTTTGCAAGTATTATCTGCGGCAATACTGTGCATCCACACTTCGTTATTTTATTTTGTCTGTTAAACTCACGAAAGTACTTTGAGAAAACGATGAATTTGCGCACTGCACCATGCAGGAAAAGGAAGAAGGGAGAATCAATTCGTGATGAAAGAAAGCTTTTAAGAAGTGAAGGATAATCTCACGTGAAGAGTAAAAGCACGTTGGTAGGAGCAAAAACTGAGCCTACAGAAGAGATGTGTATTATATATTCCTTACTAATATGTAATATTGTTTTGTGGAATTTAACAAAGGAATGACTTACCAGTTAGATTAGTAGCTTGTATGATGACTAAATAAATTTGTATCCTGTCTTATTTCAGTTCAGCTGCAAGTGATAGCATTCGTGCGCTTGTGCCTCATATAAACAAACAAAAGTTATTTTCCAAGATTTTTTGCCTTCAAAGATTATGTGAAACAAAACTCGTATTTGTTGGGTTTTATGATCATTAAAAGTGTGAAAAGAAGGTGTCATCGTCAGTATGAAGATCCCAATGACAGCAGAAGCCAAGCTACGGTTTCTTACTCGTTGCCAGATGAAAGGGTGAACTTGTACAAGTCTGTGAGAACAATTTTATGCATGGTTTCGCAATAACAAAACACAGAATCGAAACTATTTTGTGAACAAAGAAGGAAGGTGAAATAGTGTTCACAGAAAAGTCGGTTAATAAAGCACAAACAAGTAAGTTTACAAAATCAGATGAGAAGCTTATTTTGGAGCTTGTCAACTCATTTCCAAGGAATGAGAGCCATTATGGAAGAAGGAAAGGCAACAAGGAATATATGAGCCAAGATTTGAATGTCCGCAGGTTTTAACGTGACTTGAAGTATAGATATTCTGACTCCGGAATTACGTATAATCCTTTATTATAAAACCTATAAAAACCTTTCCCGCAAATTTCATTCCATCGATCACGCATTAGTAATTTCTCTAAATGCATCTTTCTATCAGTGGAGCTGTCGGCAAAACCTGGCAACAGAAAAGCTAAAACCGCTTCACAGCTTCCTTATAGTGACGTCAGATAGAACTTGAATAAGTGTTGTTTTTGCCTTGTCTAATCCACAAAAAAATGGTTCAAATGGCTCTGAGCTCTATGGGACTTAAGATCTGAGGTCATCAGTCCCCTAGAACTTAGAACTACTTAAACGTAACTAATCTAAGGACATCACACACATCCATGTCCGAGGCAGGATTCGAACCTGCGACCGTAGCGGTCGCGCAGTTCCAGATTGCAGCGCCTAGAACCACTCGGCCGCCCGGTCGGCTCTAACCCACATGCAGATGCATTATTCACATCAGCTTTCATGCTACAATCTGTTTGTCATGTTGACGACAACAATAAGGGGCTAATGTTTTTGTGGCACGAGGGTATGAGTGGCCGTGGTGACAATGAAATTGCTTCATGCCTCCTTGAAACACTCAGTACACCTGAGTGTTGAACGAAACGAAAGCTTACCATCTGGTCTGATTACTGCACTGGCCATAATAAGAACGAAATGATGGTTTTTCTTTGTATTTATCTGACGCTTTTAGGAAGGTATGATGACATAAATCATAAATCTTTTTGATCTCTGGCCATTCATTTATGTCGTGTGACAGAGATTTTTCCCACATTGATAAACATGAGAGACTGGAAGGCTGTCAAGTACCTAAGGACATTGTGACACTTACGGAAAATTTGACACCTAACAATTCATTCGTGGTTACTATGGTTCAGCTTGAAGAGTCTTTTGATTTCAAAAAAGCAGACAATACATATGTTAACAAAACTAAAATAAATATTTCCAAATGTAGTTGGATTCAAATGAAAAAATATGCTACAACAGGTAGGCATATCGATCTTCCATTGTTTTATTTCGTAGATACACATCCTGTTTTATGAGTTATAATGTATGAGAGCTACACCGGTGGTGTTAATAACCCGTGTACTGAACGGCTAAAGAGATTCATGAAACCCAACCCCTGTTTGCAGCCTGTGTATCTAACGGCTTCTGACTTATCATATAATTACTGACCGAGGTTAAAATTTTAAAATTCTGTCACAATTTCCTAATCCAGCAGCACAATCTCATGTTAAAGTGAGTGAAACACGTATTACACTTGGAGAGTGTCCATACCTCTTGTGGCAGCGCAACTCACCGTATGCAAATATCTAGACCTTATTCATCGAGTATTTTAGAATTAGTTCTCTTAACGACTTGAAACAAACGCATGTCGATGACAGCGCTCTCCCGGCCCCACACAAGCGGGCACAAATTGATGAAAGGGGAAATGTTTATCGCTTACTAAATTTCCGCCGTTTATGCGGTAAAACTACTGCATGAGGTATGACGTTTTAATTTACTTCATTAGTACTAAGCCCCATTTTCAACATTTTCCTCCTGCAGTATCCATACATACTACAGGAGGTACCTGCAAAATTATGTCAGGTTACGGCACGTAGTTCAAGAGATACGACATGACAAATACTGAAATGCGCGAACAGTTACCTTTTTCTTAAAATGGAGCGCAAATAACCAAGACGTCTTTAAATTACCTACACGACATTCATCCAATGTTTGATAATCAGAGAACTTAGCGACTTTCATCAAACTTTAAACGTAATTTCTATCCTTTTCAATATTTTTTTCTCTCTTGCATGTAGAAGTTCAAATATTTAACACAATAATTTATTTGTAAACCAATTAGAAATCTGAAGCTATTTTGTACATGTAAGCCCGATTCTTTTGTATTACCTAGTTTGGATGGTATAACTAAACGAATTCGTTACCCGAATGCGCTCTGGATCAGTGAATATATTTTACCGATGCGTGTGAATTTACTGATTATCTCTGCTTCGTTAAATTTTAAAATTTAGTTCGATATCATGAATCTTTAATCTCACAGTTTCAGTTCTTCATGTACTCACTCACACATTTCAGAAGCGAATTAAGTATATAAGTTCTCGTCGATAATCGCTGGTTACCTATCTTATTAAAATCGCAGTGTCCAGCCGGGTTTGCTGTGTATTCAGCAACAAAATATCGCCTTTGGTTAGTGTGTAGAACGCTCATTGAACTATCTGCAGGATCAACAGATAAATCCACAAAACGTTGCGTTTCCGAGAGCGGCAAAGACTACCTCTGATACACGCGCTGTTGTGGCTGTTCCCACAAATGACCAAAAAACAAACGCGCACGCACATCTTACGTCCACAGCTCTTTAATGCAATGGTATTATGACAACGCCCAGCACAGGCCTAACTGTTATTTACATAGCGTAAAAAACACAATTCCTAGTGTTTTCGCAGATGCTCTTTCCCAGACGCCCAGGGCAGCATATACGATTAATTTTGCATGACACATTAATGCCGCAGAACCTTCAAATGTTGCAGTCATGTCACTGTGTATGCATAGAATCATGCACCACTAACGCTGTCTGTTTAGCATCGTTCGTAACAATGTTATCTTGTCGAAGATGACACAAAAATGACATCCTCTCAGGGACCAACAGATCTTGGTAATATTATCTGTGATTAAGCGACATCACAGTGGAATGTTTGCATCATTAACGTGTGTTTCGCTTTTTTCTTATGAAAGGAGTAGAAGAAATAACATCTATGTGTGTTTGTTTGATGGAAATGTAAACGGTTTTCTGTAAAATCACTGACAGAAGTACTGAATTACAGGATATACGAAAGCCTCCGATACTAGACACTAACTTTGATCTGTGACTTCTTCATAAACCCCCATGTGTAACTTAAATATGATTAAAAAATGGTGTCTAAGAATTTAAACCATCTGTTTTCATGGCGGGAATAACATACGTCAAATACGCAATCGTATAGTATGAAATAGTGGAACGAGGGAACCGACCGATTTTGGGTGCTTTGTAGGGAGAAAAACTAAAAATCAAATTCATCATAAAATTCATGAAACTGCGACAATATAAACATTAAACAAATAGAAAACACGGTACAACGGTTAGTGTTAAGGACGCCAAAAAAAGCAACATTAGATAAAACTGCTGTGAATAGTACCCAAAGCGTCCCTTGACCTACACAGCTAAAACGAAAAGCTCGATACCTGTACAGTTTTTGAAAAGAATGTTACACCTTGAAGCACCAGTCCGACGTTTATCAACTGTATCCATTAAATGTATTCGTAGTTGCGAATAAGGACAACCATCAGCTGTATAATGGAATAACGACACTGACAATTTGTGACGTACTGGGGCTCGAACTCGGATTTCCAGCTTGTCGCGAGCGTCCGTCTTACCATTTGACTATCTCTTTCTTCCGCCCCTGGACAGTAAAGGGAAACTACAAAAAAATGGTCTAGTTACTACCGCCACTTGTGCCTTAAAAAGAAATAAATAAAATGAAAAGAGACCATCTCTTCAGGCGCTGGCGCCTATCCCAAACCAATTAACTTATTGCTAAAAGGGTGTACGGAAGAAACAAAGGAGGGGAGGGAGGGGGGGCGAACATATAGAGTAGCGATGAAAATGAAAGTAGTTGTGTAGTGTGCGAGCTAACATCCTAAACATGTTGGGACTCACATGCGGTTCCTCTTCGTCGAAATATCTTGCCTCAAACTTGTCTAGGAGTTGAACCGCACTGTCGCATTACACGCCCTAAATTAGACACTTTTGACCCTTTGGTTAAACTGTCTGGCTGATGGCAAGTTTAGGAAATACAAAGTTATCATAACATATAATACCAGTAATAATAATATCGAAAAATAAGGTAACAACCCATAAATGATGTAGACCACACAGCTGCGAATTGGATTGCTTAATGTCTATCCAGAAAGCAAATAAATTGCGAAAGGCGTAGTATTTACAGTTAATGTTACACTCGAGCGCGTATCCATTTGACGCAGATCTATAATTCACAATCTCATGGCGAAATACCAGTTATCTACGCGAAATTTAGAGTTCACACCTGGCGCGCGGCTACTCACCGCTCGGAGACTAAGTCCCGCAATACTACACAACGCTAACTTTTCTTAATCGTTTCACTTCCTAGCTGCCTAAGGACCGACTGTCCGCTTTCGAGTCTCAGTCCGAAACTCGCATCAACCCGTTCCCATATTTAAATATTGCCCCTTTCAGAAACTCATTTTGGAGTCTAGTTTGCTTCGCTTCACTCCAGATATTGTTCAGGAAACTGCTTTCAAACATTTTGTAGGCAGTGAACGTATCACTATGTATGTTTTCCCACGTTTGCGGCTCACCTTCCAAAAGTCTTTTCACGAATTTTTTCTTCGCCTCCTCGGACATTCCCCTTATAAAATCACCCCTTCATGATGGAAAATTTACTGAATAATATTTCCCGTCGTCTGCAAAACATTTGACAGATCACGAGTTCATCCATGGAACACTGATCACTGTAGAGGTTTGATGTGCAGCTAAAGAATTCAGTTCCCTTTTTATTTAATTTATTTGCTTTTTAACTTCACTATTTTCAATTTTAATGCCAGATTAAACTTGCTCCTTTATTTTATCTACTTCTTTCTCCCCTTTACCTATTCGAACGGATAAGTTGCTAATAGCCTCTGTCGTCTCAGCCATTAGAGATCTTGCCTACTCATTCTGTATCTTACGTTTCCTCCCAGATCTACCTGCAACTTCTCCACCTTCTCACTGAAATTTTTCTCCACTTTATCTACCTTATAGTCAAGTATCCCAACTGCATCAGAAATTTTGCCCATTTCATCCCGAATGGTTTTTGATTATCGGCCTATCAATTCCTCGATTCCACTAACCATTTTACCTACTTCGTCTTTCACAACCGAAGCTATTTCGGATTGAACCAAATCAATTTTTAAATTTACGTCAACCGTATCGGTTTTAACAGAGGCAGTTTTAAAATGTACGTCTCATATATCGGTTCTAACACAATCAATTTTTGATCGCATATCGGTTTTAACAAAATCAATTTTGTATCCATATCATCTTATCATTTGCATTATTTGCAACATCATGTCTTCCGCAAATTAATCTCCCTTGCCTGATTTCTGACTATTTGCCCTACTAAATTCACCTCCGATCACCCTACCCCGCTCAGACTTCGGGCTAGGGGCTCGCTAGTATTTTCGGACCTACAAAAACTGGTGGACTGCTATACTAGCGATTAAACTACAGATCCGCACCTAATCTCGCTATTAGCACTGGAATATGGCTCTGTCGGGCTGGAGCCTTCTGCGATCGTATTGCTGCCGATGGTGCAGTTGAAGCTGACGCTGAAGATCTCGTAGCATTTGCTGCGGTACTCCAACCGCCGCTGCACGATGAATCGCGGTTGAAGATACAGCTGCTGGCTGGAACCACGTACTTTCTATGTCGCTTCTTCTTCCACGTTACTTTTTTTATCACTCCTAACCACAGCTAAATGCCGGTGCACACAAGTGTTGCAAAATTCGTAGCTCAGAGCCCCCACGCAAACTGCCTAAACTGCCACAGACTTGGGACCTAGGTCACAGAATGTCGCTAACTGTGACAATTACATCTGTAATTTCACAACTCTTAAAGAAACCTAATATTCAGTGCCGAACCGTTCTCACATTTAACTTCTGCGAGAAGTCTTGTTTACCGAAGGTCAGATAATACTTATGGAAACACTTTGGCGAATTCAAATCCAATTCTAAACTTCCCAGAGTTCATATTCCGCAACTAACACTTTCCAATATCCAATCCTTTTCCTACAATTTGTAACATTCTTATCCCACAACTAACACTTTCCAGTTTCCTATCCCAAAAATGTTCCGGCTCACATGCGGTTCCTCTTCGTCGAAATATCTTGCCTCAAACTCGTGTAGAGATTGAACCGCATGTGTCGCATTACTCGCCATAAATTAGACAGTTTTGACCCGTTGGTCATATTGTCTAGCTGATGGCAAATTTGTGAAACACAAAGTTCACATAATATATAATAACTGATAATAATATCAGGAACTAAAGTAACGCCCCATAAATGATATAGACCACACAGTTGCGATTTGGCTAGCATAATGTTTATTCAGGAAGCAAACTAATAGCGAAAGTGGTAGTATTTAAAGTTACTGTTACACTCGGGCGCATATCCATTTGACACACTTCGATCATTCACAATCTCATCGCGAAATACCAGTTATCTATGCGAAAAGTTAAGAGTTCACATCTGGCGAGCGGCTGCTCGCCTCTCAGAGACTAAGTCCCGCGATACAAGACAACGGGAATTTTCTCAGTCGTTTCACTTCCTAGCTGCCGAAGGAGCGACTATCAGCTTTCGAGTCACAATCCGAACTGTGCCTTTGGTGTCTCCAGCCGAACTGTCCACTTTCGGGGCTGCAGCAGCACTGTCCCTCTGCCCGTCCCCGGCCGCGTGTCCCAAGCGCCGAATATCCTCGCTCAACTAACTGGGGCAGTTCCCTTTTCTGAAGCCGTCCATCTGATTGGCTACAGCTTATTCTACATTGTTTACATTTTAACATATTTAAATAATCAAAGCTTGACCACTTTCACGTTCTAAATAAAGTAACAATAATATCCATTAAATAAAACTAATACAATTTGCTTCTTAGCTTTCAATGCCACGGTAAGTAGGCTTGTACCAATGTGCTTTTAGATAAATAATAAGGAACAAAATTAACTATTATGCAGTAAACTTTACAACAAATATTCTATTACCTATGATTCAATAAGGTGTCATGCTGTCATCGTTCAATGTGTTTTGTGTGGAGGCAATGATTATGTGATGCTTAATTGTAAATACTGATACTTTAAATTTACTATATCTTTTAACCAAATAAAGTCACAAATTTCATATTTGCAAAGTTTTTCATTTTAATGATCCGCTTCTACATGAAATGGTGATTATTAAGATCAACCAAAGCATTCAGATTTCAGAATTCAGGTCTTTGTTACAAAACTTGTCAATTTCACTTTAACAGTAAATCCTAAACTATTATTTATATGATCGATGTTAACGTTTTATTTGCATCACCATGAAATTTTGTAAAGTATGGTATATTAATATTACTGGGGCTTCATTTCCTGCACTACTACAGAAATAAATAGTTTTCATAAATGTTTCCTTTTATAGCCCGTGTTATGTCCGCCATATGTAACACTGCTACGTCTCCACGGTCACAAATGATTTCTGCTGTGTTTCTCTATGGTGTAGGTTCTCGTGTATCTCACTTGCACACTACAGCGCTTAGGCCTCAATAGACAATAGACGGCTGCGAGTTTCCTCATCTCGTGGTGAACCTGCGCCCTTGGTGTCACGCAGTCCTGGACGACAAGGATCATTTCACAATTCCTGTAGGCTGACTCTTTCGGTATTTAAATGAGAGCGCAATGTTCGTTAACTCACAAGTGGCTTTTGTTTTCCTTTTTGTTTTTTGTTTGCTTTTTATTATTAATTAACTTTTTGTAATTTTTCGTTATTGTTTTTTATTTTGTTTTTATTATTATTTACCTTTTTGTAATTCTTCGTTTTTCTTTTTTATTTCCTTCTTTTTTATTAATTTTTTTATTCTATATACCAGAGTTCAAGGAGTCGCTAGCATCGTATCGAAATTTTGATGGAGATTCCGTTTATAGCTCGTTCAGAGCCTCATGTCGCCAAAATAGGCGTCACCGTCTAATTGCTTGGACGTTCCGGCTGGAACACGGATCATGAAATGCGCTCCAGCTGGAAAAGAACTACTTTTATCTGGGGTTGCGAACGAGTGCACACAGTCGATCGTTAATGTATGTCCTATAACCAGTTCTGATTTCTCGTCAAGTCCAAAAGTTTGTGGGCGTATGGCCGCGTATCCGATTCACAACGATAGTTTTCGTTGCGGGGTTAAGAATAACATCCGGTAATAAAAATCTCTGGTAAGTGATTTGAGCAGGTGTCTGTAGGATATGGAAAACCAAGATATGCTGCGCGAGCCTCCAGATGTCAGGCGATGGACCACATGAGAATCGGTGAGCGTCTGTGCCGTCCACTTCGCAGTGAACACAAAGATGTGTGTCAGCGAGGCGAATGTGGTGCAGACAACACTGGTTGACCTGTTTGCCATTGGAGTGGTACGCCAGGCGGACTGGACGCTGGTGTCGAGAAAGTTTGCACACACCGCTTTCCACAGGCAACGCCACATGAACTGGGAAAACTTGTGTTCGATGGGATTAGGGGGTCGACGCATTTGTAATGCGTCATGTATAGTCTTCGCTCGGCGTGTATGTGGAAGTGGTAAGGAGTTTAGGAATGCCTAAAGTGACAGAAAGTGGGGCGAGGGGATTGGAATGGCTGATGATTGGGGCTGACATGTTCATGCAAAAGCAATCCAGGGTGGCTCATCAGGCACATAGCCAGACTTTCAGTTGGGAACTAACAAAAAGACACATAACTCTGTCTGGCACATGGAATAAGCCCGCTCCAACACGCTCCCATAGCAGGGCCAGGAAGGAATATTGAACTTTAAATAACATCCCGGTACAGACAAAGGATCCCATCGCCATCAACATACCATGGGTGAGGGAAATCGGGACCGAGAACACTTCTGCCTTATGGTGGTTGCGAGATGTGTGGAAGACATTCACGTATTGCGCACATTGTACGACATCGAAGGATCTATGCCGGTGGTCCGCGAAGCCACTCCTGATCGTTTGGAGCAGATGTCTGCTGTTTGTTGCCACTGAATGACAAAGGTCACTCCTAAAAGCAATGCTTAAACAGCGGACGGTGGTGGTTACACTTGGAGGAGCAACATATTTCTCTGGTAGGCCCTCATCAATGAGCAGACTCTTCGATTTGGAAAAGTTAAGAGAACTGCAGGATGCCACATGTCGGCACCGAAGTCAGATCCGCGTGGACATCATCTTCATTGCGGAGGAAGAGGACAAGTTCATAAATTTAGACAACATTGTCTATGGTTTGCGGCGATCTGGTGCTATATATTTCAAGGGGCCAGTCAACAGTCAGGATCGCTATAATATTTGTTTATTTATCGGTCGTGGCTTATGTTAAAGCCATACTCAGAATTTTTGGCCCCCTAGGCTCCTGCTCGGGGCTCCTCGCTTTTCTCGTGATATCATGATCGTACACTGTGGGGCCAAAAATTTTGAGGATGGAATTAACGTAAACCAAAAACGATAAATAAACGCAAACAATCCTGTTGGAAGAACATCCGCACGTGACCATTTTAGCAGAGATTGAAATTACCGCTTCAGTTGTAAATTTCTTTATTTTCACACGACCGGTTTCGGACTGCTACAAGCCCATCTTAAGGTGTCGTAGCTGTGCTGTGGTTCGCGAGCACCGCGTTTACCAGGCGCGGTGCTCATAGGCAGCACACCGAACCAGGTACACGTGGCGTTCGGGGAGCACAGCACAGCTACGGATCCTGAAGAGGGGCTTATAACAGTCAGAAACCGGTCGTCTAAAAATAAAGAAATTTACAACCGAAGCGCTCATAGGCAGCAGAAAGCGCCTGGTACACCTGGCGCTCGGGGACCACAGCACAGCTACAACACCTGAAGATGGGCTTGTAACAGTCCGAAACCGGTCGCGTGAAAATAAATAAATTTACAACTGAAGCGGCATTTTCAACCTCTGATAAATAAACAGATATTATTGCGATCTCGACAATTGATTTTAAACTAAACAGAGGACAAGATGGTCAGCATAGGCGGTACAACAGAAGCGGTGGCCATGCAATGTGAGGTCCACCAGATGCTGACCTAGTCCCCAGGGTAGGAGTTCTAACGCCAAAGTATAGAGCATCGTGAAAAGTGGGCAACCCTGCCGGACAGAGTTCTGGATCGCTACAGGCATAAAGAGGCGGTGAGGCGCTGAGGCAACCCTTACAGCGTATTCTTGAACCCATGTGCTACGGGACCGTTTTCAAAAATACGTTGTTTACACGATCGAACGTCTGACTGAAGTCAAGCGATCCAATGCAACCGGCAGACGTTGCGATCTGGTGAGTGCGATCATGTCCCTGTAACGGCAGAGGGCCACATGAATATCGTTGTCACCACCCAGCGATGTCTGATCGAGGGACGTGACGTATCTTGCTGCATTTTTAGTAGTGACGCCAGAAAATGGGTGAAAATTTTCATGTCACTTTTGAGTAGAGTGTTTGGCCTGTAATCACATATTCATGATCACCCATGTGGCTTAGGACCAGAATGATCACCCCATCAAGGAAAGTGGCTGGGATCTTCGTTGTTGGTGACATCAGTTCACGACAGATGGACGTCCAAGTAGGTAGCAACGAACAATTACATATAAGCGATGCGGGCGAGTCAAGAAGCATCTTCTTGTGCGGGCTGACCTTTAGCTGGCAGTTTTCTCCGCGATCAGTATAAATCAGCTATACTTCGGTGAACTGCAAAAGAAAAAAGAAATAGACTTAAGTAATTTCGTTTACTACAAATCAACCAGAACGAAAATCTCCTATCATAGCGTCAAGAGAGGCAAATATTTCCTGAGCAGGGTAAGCGATGTAGGCTTCAAAGACATTTAAATCAAAACACCTTGACATATTCTCCCTTTTTTACTAGTTAGTATTAGCACCCATGTCATACAATATACTGCATGATACATTATGTCCTGTTGTATAATATGACACATACCATTATGTCATGCAACTTGGATTTTATCATGTCGTGCAATATGAGAAAACGTGTCATTAAATTTTTTTTTTTAATTTTTCAGTCTTCTGATTTGTTTAGGATGCGTAAGTTGGAAGATTCACGTGCGGCAACACATTGCAGGTATGATAACTCACTGCGCATGGGATGTGTGATTAACTCGTAAAAAAGCGCGTAAATATAAAGATGTATTGATGTAAATGTGTCTGAAGCTCTGAAATATCCCGGAAAGCTAGTTCCCTCCTTTCACATCTTTAACTCTGCCCAGAACCATTCGCCTTTTTTATGCTATGACAGGAACGTTTCTGATTCTGGTTCGCAACTTTTCCTCTAGCATAATTTTGTCGTTTGATAGACATAGCTTGGTAACTGCTGTAGAGTTGTTGGCTCAGGCGACACTGAACAGTTCCAGGTTTTTTTTATTGTATTTCGAATCATGTCGCTCACATCGTGGGGACGGACAGAGTTCTCATAAAACAATAGGGCGATCATTAATCATATGTATTTGCCGACATTTTTATAAAATCTGAATCGATTCGCACAGGTCTGAAACAGAAGTGGAGAGCGCAATAAACACAAAAAATGTATTTTTAGCACTTAAAATTAGAATGAAGTTAGGTTTTTAATGTTAGCGTGAGAATTAGTTTTCTAATTGTTGGATTCACTTTAAACTGTTTCTGGTCGTTCAGTCCACTGAAGAACGGTTTTTTACGTGCTACGTTTAGCTCGACTTTAAACTAAACCATTTCGACAACGGATGAAGATTATTAGATAAAAGTCATTTCATTTTGACCTTATCTATTTACTTACCTAAGTGCAGAGTTTGAACCTATTCGTGCCGCTCTAAAGTAAACAAGTGGCTCGATCAAAGATCTCCCAGATGAACGTGTTTTAAGCACGTAAAATCCAAATGGAGCAAATTTTTTGCAAATTGTTGAACCTTATCTTATACCTAGGTCCGCTACAACAGTGGACTAAATTCGAACCTTCAGTTCAGCTCCAGCCAGGAATTACTTAAGGGTTACAGTTTTTGCACGTAAAATCCGAACGAGGGTGACTTTTTAATCCGAACGATGGGATTATAAATCTTGCCATTAGCTGAGCATTAATTTCAGACCAATTATAATCGGAAAATTTGCGTGGGTGCCAGCTCCGATTGTTCGTTCCAACCTTGCTTAATGTGCTATAATATAGTTACAGTGAGAATAATGTTCGAATGAGTAAACAAATGGCCATTGGTCTAGGCTAAACAAAAACCTTTTTACCACAAGTTCCTAGCGCAAGTAGGATCGGAGCAGCAAGACCGACACGAACCGCTATTCTGCACGGTCGTTTGGTACATATTTGTTACAGCGCTTCCACGTTGTAACGATATCCATATTAGGTAACATGGTTTTTAAGTTATTTGACCTATATCTAATGTCGTTTTCAATAGATATCGTGAAAATACAGTCAGTTCCACAAGGAATTGTACGCCGTTGTCTGTTTGAAATATGAGACACTATTAAAAATATAGTTTTACATGAAAATATGTGTTATTACTAATTGCACAGTTACCTAATATTTAATCCAATCGCTGTCATCATCGTCTATAGCTTGACACATTTTTGGCACGCTTTTGACGAGATTTTCTGCATATTCTCTCGGTAATGATTTCCATATCTTTTTGATTTTGTATGACAGCTGCTTCAAAGTGTATATTGGCTTTCCTTTAAGCTTCATCCTGATATAGGACGAAACATTTTCGATCGGATTCTCATTCGGAGATATTGCAGCCCAGTCCAGGGTTGAAACGCTACAATCTTGTGACAGCTGTGACGTTTTCGATCATCATCATGTTGAAGCACCCGGTCTGCCTCGTTCGAACCATATAGCTTCTTAACGGACGTCAGAACGCATTTTTGTTGAATATTAAAAGTTTTTCAGTTTTCAAACTGACTATAAATAAATGCAAATTGCCGAAACCGCGTTTAGAGAAACATCCCTAAACATGCACTTTTACCGGGTGTTTGACAGTCCGTTGAAGCAACCTTTCACGCTTCATACCAGGTTTTTAAAAGAGGTGACCAGGCCCAAAAGGATGATTTACAAGGAACGCTGCCTCGGACACTCCTAGTGTTTTGCACTCATTTTAAAATGAAACCGTCGAAACAAAACATTCAACTCTCATACTGTTTACCTATAGACAGTGCAAAGAGCATTGATTACGTATTGTCCGCAGCTCGTGGTCGTGCGGTTGCGTTCTCGCTTCCCACGCCCGGGTTCCCGGGTTCGATTCCCGGCGGGATCAGGGATTTTCTCTGCCTCGTGATGACTGGGTGTTGTGTGCTGTCCTTAGGTTAGTTAGGTTTAATTAGTTCTAAGTTCTAGGGGACTGATGACCATAGATGTTAAGTCCAATAGTGCTCAGAGCCATTTGAACAATTTTCGATTACGTATTCGAGAGCACTACCAAAGATGTCGCTGCGGTCGTTACGTTTGAAATTATGGCACTAACTTTTTTGTGAAACTGACTGTATGTAAACTGAGTCACCTTTATGAGTAGTAAAGGCGTAACAGACACAGGGTTTGGTAATAAAATACAGAGCGGTGAACGGTCTGTGTCGTTAACTTTATTAATACCCTCACATTATAAATGGAATACTTAACTTAGGAATTACACAGTAGCGGGCTGTAGCACCTCTAAAATGGTTTCATAAACGTAAATCCAAATATCAGCGCTGGTAATTCAAAGCGAAGCACGGAAATGGGCGAAAGCAGGAATTAGGGCAGAGCGTCGGCGGCCGCACACCCACTTCACGCAGATCCCGCTCTAACGGCGCGGTTATCGCGCAGATCTTCGCCCTCAAACGACATATAAATGAGAAGTTCCGTAATTTCTCAGAATTGCGGCATACCAGCGGGCGCAGGTCGGCTATCGGGGCGGCAGTGGGGCCGACCCCAGCGCCGCAATATCCCCGGAACGAGCAGCGGGCTCGGTCGCCATCATATCTCCTCCTTGTTGACAGGCGCTGCTGTCCTTGGAAGCGACTTGCCGGGTGGGCTACTTGCTCCTCAAGGTCGCGCTGGCGCCCTCGTCCGTAGACCGGAGAATGGCGGACCGGGAGTGAGCGAAACGACCTCGGGGTGCCGTTTAGCGTTCTGCTTTAAGGAAGCTCTCTGGCAAGATGGCACTAGCTACCCTGCCCCAGGGCGCAGAATACTTCGTGGTTAGCCTCTCTTAAGGAGGGCGTCACCAGCGCCGCATACCAAGCAACCGTGACCTTAACTCGTCGTCGACGTCCTGTCCTCTAGTCATGGACGAATGACGAATACTTCTGAGCGCTCTATACATCAGACAGCGGGTACTTACATAAAATATATGCTCTTTTCGCATGCCTCAGTGAATAACTCAGTTACTGGTTGTAGCTCTGCTAGCAGCTTTGCAAGGGAGGAAACGGATGTATACACAGTTGGATGTTGAAATTACCAGACCAAGAAAGGTAGCAAATAACGAATTTTCACTTGTTGTGCGTATAAAGCAGAGGAGAAGCTGTAAAAATGGGGATCCTCTTCCTTTTTATCTTGAAGGTGCTTTCTATCAGGAAATTGATTAATTTATTACCTTCATTAACAGCTATATCAAGTTTATCAACCCTGCTGTTCTCTTCACTTTCACTATAAAAATGAACTGTTCGAATCAATATGACTCAACAAAATAAAATGCTGAGAGAAACTTCTACTCACACATATTTCTCGTACAAGTGGTTCAAATGGCTCTGAGCACTATGGGACTTAACTGCTGTGGTCATCAGTCCCCTAGAACTTATAACTACTAAAACCTAACTAACCTAAGGACATCACACACATCCATGCCCGAGGCAGGATTCGAACCTGCGACCGTAGCGGTCGCGCGGTTCCAGACTGTAGCGCCTAGAACCGCTCGGCCACTCCGACCGGCTTTCTCGTACAGCTGCAGGCCATCGACATTGTTGTTACATTGCAGTATGTTGATAATGATCACAGCAATAATAATAATAATAATTCACGAAGCTTCACTAAATAAAATTTAATATTATAATAATAGTGCAGGGTATATTAGGAACAAGAGACATTTCCACCAAATAGTCATTCTCAACAACCATCTGTCCGTCTGCACGTATCACTTTATTTCCTTCTTACTAGTTTCGACACAGGTACGTGATCTGCGCTTTACGTAAATGTTTATTACACTTCCCACACAACATGTCTTTTTTATTGTCATTTCCTTAGCGACAAAAGTTACAGCGCCCACGTTTAGTAGAGTTTCTTGTAGGTGCTGATTTAGCCACACATGCCACTCCCTCAGGTCTTGGATGCTCCTGACCATTCTCAAAAAAAATCTTCTGTTCTTGGAAAATGCTTCCATAGTGCAAAGAGCTCTGCAGCCACTGACTTTACAAGTTCCTCCAAACATAGTCTCCTTCTAGTCAATTTTCTTGCATTCCAGTTGGGGTCAATCGTAGCCCACAAGACATACGCATTACAAGCAGCAACAACAAGAATATTATAGAAAACTATCATAGGCCATCGTTTGGTTTTTCGTTTGCATGTATATGTACCAGTTAGCTGATCGTTTGTGTCTCTAACCCAGTTGGTAGAATTATAATCTAAAATCATTTTTGGCTTCCTGTTAGCCCCGGTGGAGAGTGCTCTTTAGTACAACATTCTTATTTCTCTGAGGAATAGAACTGACTACCTACTGGTACAACACTCTTATTTCCCTGAGGAATATAATTGACAACCCGTAGTGACATTTGTGAAGAAAAATGCAGAGGTATGACCCTAATTGTTGGTATTATTTTGTGGAAGCTGCGTCTTATTTTTACATATGGTTCCTAAAATTGTCAGTTTCCTTTTCATGAGCAGCTGTCTCAAATTGTACGACGTAAAAAAATTATAAAATGTGACAGTCTGACCTTGCAAATCAGAGGTATTATCAGCAACTACTCTCATTCCCTAATTTTTTTCTGGCACCGCTTCACTCACAGTACATTTGGGTTTCATTGCATATGAAGATTTGCTGTCACAACGAGTCCATATCCTTATCCTGTATTTTTCCTGTTTCCTTGGGATATACTACATGAATGTACAGCAGCTTCAAAATGCCCTGGGTTATACAGTTTACGAAGGACTTCTAACTACTTCTCCCAGACACTGAGAATTGCAGCGAATTTTTCAGTACATCATCTTTCTCTGATGCGAATTTCTTATCAAATCGCAAGACGCACAATATTTTAGAGAATGTTTCTAGGGACATGATTGTTTGACGTACGTTCCGCCCATTATCTTTATCTCACAAACCTTTTGTGGATTTCCTATGTCAGCGATTTAAGCCCCCAAGGAATAGGGGCGCAAAATATGCGTGAAAAAGAAAGTCATTAATGTTTGTCCGCTGTTTAACATAAACTCGTTGCCTCTCAATATTTGACAGCTCAATTATTTTATTCTGGAGTCTGTGGAAGATAATGCTATGAGTGACCTTCTTACATCACTTACTCCGCTGCTTGCGTACCAGATAACTCCCAGGATACTCCTGATGACATTCGAAGCAGGTAGGCGGCCGTGTTGTGCTGATCGTGACAATTGCCAGTTATGTTCCCGTTTTTAGAAATACACTCCTGGAAATGGAAAAAAGAACACATTGACACCGGTGAGACAGGCCCACCATACTTGCTCCGCACACTGCGAGAGGGCTGTACAAGCAATGATCACACGCACGGCACAGCGGACACACCAGGAACCGCGGTGTTGGCCGTCGAATGGCGCTAGCTGCGCAGCATTTGTGCACCGCCGCCGTCAGTGTCAGCCAGTTTGCCGTGGCATACGGAGCTCCATCGCAGTCTTTAACACTGGTAGCATGCCGCGACAGCGTGGACGTGAACCGTATGTGCAGTTGACGGACTTTGAGCGAGGGCGTATAGTGGGCATGCGGGAGGCCGGGTGGACATACCGCTGAATTGCTCAACACGTGGGGCGTGAGGTCTCCACAGTACATCGATGTTGTCGCCAGTGGTCGGCGGAAGGTGCACGTGCCCGTCGACCTGGGACCGGACCGCAGCGACGCACGGATGCACGCCAAGACCGTAGGATCCTACGCAGTGCCGTAGGGGACCGCACCGCCACTTCCCAGCAAATTAGGGACACTGTTGCTCCTGGGGTATCGGCGAGGACCATTCGCAACCGTCTCCATGAAGCTGGGCTACGGTCCAGCACACCGTTAGGCCGTCTTCCGCTCACGCCCCAACATCGTGCAGCCCGCCTCCAGTGGTGTCGCGACAGGCGTGAATGGAGGGACGAATGGAGACGTGTCGTCTTCAGCGATGAGAGTCGCTTCTGCCTTGGTGCCAATGATGGTCGTATGCGTGTTTGGCGCCGTGCAGGTGAGCGCCACAATCAGGACTGCATACGACCGAGGCACACAGGGCCAACACCCGGCATCATGGTGTGGGGAGCGATCTCCTACACTGGCCGTACACCGCTGGTGATCGTCGAGGGGACACTGAATAGTGCACGGTACATCCAAACCGTCATCGAACCCATCGTTCTACCATTCCTAGACCGGCAAGGGAACTTGCTGTTCCAACAGGACAATGCACGTCCGCATGTATCCCGTGCCACCCAACGTGCTCTAGAAGGTGTAAGTCAACTACCCTGGCCAGCAAGATCTCCGGATCTGTCCCCCATTGAGCATGTTTGGGACTGGATGAAGCGTCGTCTCACGCAGTCTGCACGTCCAGCACGAACGCTGGTCCAACTGAGGCGCCAGGTGGAAATGGCATGGCAAGCCGTTCCACAGGACTACATCCAGCATCTCTACGATCGTCTCCATGGGAGAATAGCAGCCTGCATTGCTGCGAAAGGTGGATATACACTGTACTAGTGCCGACATTGTGCATGCTCTGTTGCCTGTGTCTATGTGCCTGTGATTCTGTCAGTGTGATCATGTGATGTATCTGACCCCAGGAATGTGTCAGTAAAGTTTCCCCTTCCTGGGACAATGAATTCACGTTGTTCTTATTTCAATTTCCAGGAGTGTAGAAGTCTATACATTACTTTGGATAGGCTGTGGATTGTCGTCAATGACATCATAACACTCTTTTTCAGATGCATTAATAACATGATCTCCAAACTCGGAAAATGATCCTGCGTTTTTTAGCTATTTACTAATTCTTGCAACTCAGTGTTAGTCAGTGATGTAATCATCATGATGTCACAATTGAGACCTATCACAAACGATACAGAACACAAACTGAGCAGACACAATGGATAATTCGAACAGCTGATAAGTCGTAATGACAAGCCCATTGTTGTAAATAAAGCGTCTTTGTTCAGTTGTTGAATGTTGAGAGTAAGTATGAATAATGAAAGTCATTTCTACTACGAGCATTGGGACATTAACAGTGGCACCTATTTATTTACAGCTTGTACAAAATAGATACGTGTTTCAAAGTTTTACTGACCTTCAAAGTAATCACCTGATGTCACAATTGAGACCTGTTATAAACGATACAGAACACAAACTGAGCAGACACAATGGATAGTTCGAACAGCTGATAAGTCGTAATGACAAGCACATTGTTGTAAATAAAGCGTCTTTGTTGAGTTGTTGAAAGTTGAGAGTAAGTACGAATAATGAAAGTCATTGCTACTAAGAGCGTTGGGACATTAACAGTGGGAACTATTTATTCACAGGTCGTACTAAATGGATACGTGTTTCAAAGTTTTACTGACCTTCAAATTAGTCACCAGCGTGGTGTATAGCCCGTTGTCAGCGATGTGGAAGTCGTAGGATACTCTTAGCAGTATCAGTTGTGTTGACAGTTCGAGCGGCGCGGTGTATTGCCTGACGAATTTGTAGCAGTTCTGAAACGAATGCCGTGAAGTGTTTCCCTCAGTTTATAAATCGAGTTGAACTTACGAGGGCTTAAGTCAGGGGAGTGCAGTAGGTGGTATAGCACTTAGCAGCCCCATCAGTCAAATAAATCTGTAACAGCATGCACTGTACGTGCTTGAGCATTGTCCTGCAAAATGATGGTCAGGTCCTGCAGAAAGAGTCATCACTTCTGTCTCTAAGCTGTCGTAAGTTGTTTTCCAAAACTGAATAGCATAGAGGCAGAAATGATGACTCTTTCTGCAGGACTTAGCCATCATTTTGCAGGACAATGCTCAAGCACGTACAGTGCAAGCTGTTACAGATTTGTCTGACTGATGGGGCTGCTAAGTGCTATCACGGCATTCGCTTCAGAACTGCTACAAATTCATCGGATAATAGACCACGCCGCTCGAACTGTCAACACAACTGGCACTGCTAAGAGTATTCCACATCGCTCGCAACGGTTTATACACAATGCTGACGACTGCTTTGAAGGTCAGTAAAACTTTGAAACACATACCTATTTGGTACGAGATGTAAGAAAATAGCTGCCACTATTTAAGTTCCAACCCTCATATTAAATATGAAACAACCAGGAAGTATCTGACTGTAGAGTAATCATATTACATTATGTATGTAGCTCTTAAGGTTTATGACCAGACGACTTAAAATATTTTAAAACTTTATTAATCACATACGCCCTTGCATTTTCAGACAAAGCCACTAAATTTCATGAAGTTATTTTGATATTTAAACAATAAGATACGAATTTTTAACCATTTCGGGTCATATACACCTGAACAGAACAGCAGGATTAAATGACAGAAGCTAAAACAATGCCTAACATTAGCAACTTCTTTCTGAAAACAAAGATTTGAAAAAATCTTGTAAAAAGAGACTGCGAAATCTGATGCAGATATTTTGAAAAAACCTTTTAAAATGTATACACATTACAAAACCTGATGATGTATGTTGACATGTGTGCTGGTCGAATCTCCTCCCAAATCACTGTACTGATTTTAATTAAATTTTGTGCACATATCACTTCCTATCAGATAAGGATAACTGTGGGACTAAGAAACACCTACCTATCATACATAGTTCAGGAGATACGCCGTCATACAGGATCAGACGCTTGAAAAGCGGCCGCATCGTGCGCGACGTTTAAATTTATCACTTGCGTTCAAAAATGTTCATATGTGTGTGAATTTCGAAGGGACCAGACTGCTTAGGTCATTGGTCCCTAGACTTACACACTACTTAAACTAAGGACATCACACACACCCATGCCCGAGGGAGGACTCGAACCTCCGGTTGGGGCAGCGGCGCGAACCGTGACACGGCGACCAAGACCGTACGGCTGCCCCACGCGGCAGGGAAAAATGTCACATCATGCATAAAGTTACAATAAATTTATTCTTTACAACTAAGACACTACCAAATTAGAGTCTACTTAAGGAAGTGCATGACACCCCGCAGCGCTTTCGACAGCTTTCAACAGCGAAGCGCAAACGGCTGTAGGCGGAAACAAAAACCGACTATTTAGCTATGAAAACGCAGTGCCACAGAGACGGTTCCAAAATCGCATTGTAATTCCTGGAGATGTAAGTACAAGTATGGTTTACATTCCAGTTCTGAGATAGAGTAACATTACAAAAAAATGTGTTTTGCATACTATGTTTCTTTATTAACTAGAAGTATCGTTTACAGTCAAGTTCTGAGTTAAATTAACATTACAGAAAATTTTTATTTAGCTTACTATGTTTCTTTATTTGGATAGTGTATTTATTATATTTTTACATCTGCATAGTTCTTTGTGTGAGTTTTTCATACCGTGAAAGGTGTTTTAAAACTATAAGGAAAAGAAATTTTTTCGATATTACACTACCATCACAGTTCTTTTTTGGTTTTCGTTTACAATAGTTAACTGGTAAGAAAATCTCCACGCAGTGCCGTGTGTGTTAGCTAGTATTTTAATAAAGTTAGCTAAAACATTACAAAACAGTACACTGGTCTACGTGAAGTACCTTGATTATTTAAGCATTTGAAATTAACATCGAATCAAAAATAATTCACAAAAATCACAAAGTTCAATGATTCCTTCAGCCCCTGTGCAATTTAAGTGTGTCCACATTTGGCACATTACATTTTTACCCCACATTCCTCAGCAAATGCCTTGAAAGGACGTTTCCTTGTGAGAACTGTCCATTGCATAGGTCAAGTCTGGTGTATTCTCAGCATTGATATCCAGGTCGTTATCGCTGCCTACAAAAATATGGGTGCAGAAATCAGTTGACGAATTGACTCGTTTCGTGGGTGGAATTTTGGTTTCTGAAGACCTTTAGTCTTCACAACCTTTCCATTAGTCAGCCCCTAGCCTCGAAAAAACTCATCGACCAGCTCTTGATAGCAGTATTGTGAAGCGATTTGGTTAACTACTCTTTGTGTGGCATTCCATTGTGAGGCTGGTGTTTATAGCTTTGGGATCATGCGTAGTGGACGCCTTATCAGTGCTGGTGCCAGAGTTGTCAAACTCAGAAACTGAGCTAAAGGTCCCCATGTAATTTTACGGTGTTTAAATGAGAGTTCATATTTACGCCAACTCACCGTTAGAAAGATGATGTAACTTGTTTAAAATTTGCTGCAGTGGACGTTATGGGTCAGATTGTCACCACAACTTATTGCGAATCATCCGTTAGATTAAGTATTGAGAAGGTATAGTTATTGAGACATGCTGTTGGTGTTTTATAATTTGTCGTACATATAACTGTTGGAGAAAACTGATGGATAAGAGGGAGGCGACGCCTGTTTCCGCAACAGTGGTTCCATCCAGACAGCGTCGCGTGCCTCAAAGAGTGTTTACGGAGCTGCTGTCAGATTAATACAATACCCAACGGCCAGAGACTGACAATGAATGTATTGTTAAAAGTAATATTAGCGCGGTTCATTGATTTATTTTAATGGTTTCATGTGGTTTTAATATGGTTTTAATTACTACTTCCAGTTCGGACGTGATGCTGTTGAGTTCGGAATAAGGAAAAGGTACCTGCCCGTGAGTGTCATCACCTGTCGATAGCTTGATTGTTAAAGTAGTTGAGGCTAATTTAGTAAGATTATGGCCCAGGTTCCGCTAATGTTGTGGCTCGATAAGATCCAGGTTAATCGTAAATTAGACAGATAATGTAATTTTGCTAAAATATATTGCAGTGGAGGTTATCGGTCATATTGTTGCTACAACTTGTTGGGAATCATCTGTAAGATTAAGTATTGAGAAGGTATAATTATTGAGTTGTGCTGTTTGCGTTTTATTGCATTTTACTGCATTGCCCTAATCGCAATAGGAGCAAATTGTTGGGTGAATCCTTTAGGGCTTATCTTTGATTGACTACGCTGACGATTCAGTTGGCGAAAAGACTCTGATTGTAGGATTGTAGGTAATAGGCACTGGGTCCGATTTGGATTAAATGTCGTTGAAATGGTGGGCCTGCACAGAACACTCTCGAGAGACAGAATGGCTTCTGATTGTAAGTGATAGGGTTTGGTTGTGGAGATTGTACTGAGTTCACAGGAATTACGTAATTGCTGTGTATTTTTGCGAGTAGCAATCTTTCATTTGTTTAAGGAACTTAAAGTTAGTGGTACATTACACATTGTCCTAACACGCATAAGAATTTTTACTACTGTCCTATTGAGGATTTTATAACCAAAGTCACCGATTTTCCTTGCAAACGATCCGCTAAATTTTTAAGAAACAGATAGCGTGGAATCAAACCTATACATTTTTCGCGTTTGGGACTATACTTTTAATTACAAATAACAAGTTTGAGATAATTTGCATTAACTACTTTTAACTGCAGCAATATTTATAAACTGTTCCGAATGGAACTGCTAACATCTGGAAACCACAAATGCAGGTAAATTGTTTTGCGTACAAATTGCTGCCCCACCTTCTGTTTCTGTGTCCGTGTGTCTCACGGCTCGTCTGCACGTGCGTGGCCCCAAAGAACTACCATACACAACAGAGACTGTTTCCAAGAACGCTAACACTTTGGCTCTCTCATTACTAAATTGGCCTTTGTTCTGCACTCTACAAACATATTACTTAACGCACTTAAAACGCTGATAATTACTTTTGATTATGTGGAACATAACTGGAATTCACTATATACTTACGACAGTTAAAATTATTACTGACTTCCTTCCAAAACGCGATGAGTTTAAGGGGTCCGAATTACAATATTGGCATTATGTAAAGGACACATCACTGCGTACCTGAGTTTTCTTACAACTTGGCTTTGCCTTAATCACAGCAGTAAATGGTTTGAGGACTCGAGGAAAACTGTTATTACCTTACCGTATCGCAATCCCTTCGCAAAAAATTTTCTTCTATGAAGAAGCACATTAACCCGCCATCTTTAAAACTTTTGAATTACATAATTACTGAAATCAATTATTTAAAAAACTGTGAAGTTGTATCCGAGTAAAGTTAATCATCGTCCAGTTATCTAAGTGACCACTACACTTACTTGAAACAATAGTAGCTCAATAATCCTATATTTAAATTTAAATAGGATTTATGGCAGACATTTGTGGTAAAACTGGGATTCTGATGTCACGTTTAACACAGTATTATCGTACACAGAAACATTACGAAATTAATTATCAGGAAACAAGTTGAAGTTCATGACACTAGGTGAATGACTTCACAATCTTTTTGAACATCTGCCCACATTCAAAAGTCGGGCAGTATTCAGAGATTGTAACATTCTGAACACTTCTAAGAACAGTTAAGTTTCAGAATACGTTACTACGTTAATTAATTAATCCAAACAATTGGAAGTAAATGGATCCCCCCCTTTCGTAAGATGTGCTTAAGTTGTGCTCCAAAATATTAACACATATTACTGTCCTTAAGAATGTTACAGCCATTTTTACTATACAGCACATTCATAATACTCATATAATGGTTATAAACAGATAGTTCCCGAACTGTGTGGTTAAGGATAAATTTTAAATTTTGTATAAAATTTCGGTTCAGTTTAAGCTCCTACGTTACAATTTCGTTAAAGGTACCATTAAACAAAGGAATTGTTGTAAACAGGCGCCAACGCCTGAAGACTTTAAGCTCTTTTTGACTATTTTAAGTCGAGGTCCAAGTGGTAGTACCCCCAATGTGCCTTTTTACATTTCGGCCAGATAAATAACAGCTTTCGGTTACACTGGCACCCGTCCACAGTTTCACGACGTTATAATATACATCGCTGAGTAAAACGTCTCTACGTCACTTCAAAACTAAGTTTCCAACTCTTCAGTCCATTTTTCTATAGCGACATGAGCATTCAATATGATCAGTTTAAAAGCAAAAATGATGAAAACATAGAAAAAGGGGAAAATATCAAAATATAAAAGCAAAAATATTACCATTCTTTATTGAAAATGTATTTTTGGAAGATAACCGCAAGGATAGAATTTGCCTTTGCTGTCTTGAATTTTTTTTTTTCTGGACGCAACGTCAATGAAAATAAACATTAACTACACAGACGATTTTGTGAAGAAATGACGTTAAACATACTGTTGTGTCGTAAAAGGATGATAAAATAAAATGGAAACTATATTAAAAGAGATTTAAACACCAAAGGTATTGACATTAAAGTGAAATAAACAACATATCACGGACTTCTTCCGCACCCCAAGTTGAAATTAACATTGCCATAATATAGTGCTGCTATTTCTAAGTTACGAGGAACAAGGTAACGTGACTAATATGGTAATATATAAAGTCTTATGCCTTCCAATATATTAGAACTACTTGGTAACAGTGACGTTGAATCCGCAACCAGGAGACAAATTTGGGATTTTTCATCAACGAGTCACAGACATAAAATAATTTACTGCTAGTCAGTGACAAGGTATCGTTCCGCTTGTCTGCTGTGCACAAGAGTTCATCAGAAACTTAACTAGACTTAGTCTACGACCTAGCGAGCCTGGCGTTTTGCAGGCAACGTGTCGTCCAAAATAGGGAGAGTAGTGAGCAGCCCAAGAACGACACCGTCTTCCGACCGCCAACTAAAACGCTCGCCTTTCTAGGAACACTGAAAGACAATGTCTGCGTAAATAAAATTCAGTGCGCCTGTGGTAATTTGTATATCGGCCAAACAGTTCGTATGGTGGAAGATCGATGCAAAGAACACCAACGCTACACCATCCTAGGTCAACCAAGCCAGTCTGGACTAGCAGAACACTGCATAAACTCTGATTACAAAATGAATTATGAGGAGACAAAAGTTCTGGGCTCAACAAATAACTACTGGGACTGCATCTTCAAAGAGGCCACATAAATTCGCGAAACAGACAATCTCGTCAAAGGGACACTTGTTACCAACTCAGTAAGGGCTGGGAACCAATACTAAGCTCCAAGCTCTGTCAAGGAGCAACGGTCAAAGGGACACTTGTTACCAACTCACTAAGGGCTGGGAACCAATAATAAGCTATAACCTCTGTCAAGGAGCAACGGTGCAAGCGGACACGAGATCTTCCCTCCACGCACGGTAGCCGAGGAGACACTGCGCCCCCCCCCCCCCCCCCCCCCCGACGCTTCACCACCTTCCGCATCCACACTATCCGACTCGGCTTGCGCCATCGGTGCACGGAATGTGATCAAAATTTGACGAGTTTCGTAATCACTGTGATCATTGAAAGTGAGCAGGAGTCCAGTCAGTAAAGCGAGGCTGTAAGGAGGTGGTATAAACTAAAATGACAATATGATAATGGAAAGTCATGGCTCTGTAATGATCTGATCGAGCAACATTTCCACTGATTGATCTAGCACGTAATCTTGTAAGTAACATTTGGTAAGAGTTTGATTCGTTACTGTCAATTAGCAAATTGCATTATTCTTGATGTAATAAAAAATTCACCAGCTCGAATTTTTGAAACCTATGTGATTCACTAAGTCCTAACAATACTGATCCAGAAAATTAAAAGAAATAATACAAAATCAGATAAGCACATAATACTTAGATTCCTCTTATGTAGAAATTTATTAATATGTATAGATATATTTCTGTAGGTAGTAAGGGGACGATAACTGGATTATAATTTGCGATCGTAGTGAGTAAAAGAAAAGAGCTGTGGCTGTAAAACACCAGGTGGTAGGTGCCTGTTAGAGTAATTTGAGTTAATGATAACCAAATAAGTGATACTGTAGAATTTCATGTGCGGTGAAATATGTATGTCTGAATTATGATTGAAATTACATAACTGACAGTAGTCTTAAACGCAACTTTTAGAATGGGAATAGCATGTGAAAGTGTGTTTTATCTCATCGCTTATGCACTTTGCATTGTGCTGAACTTTTATACCTGTGAGAGTGTAAATTTAATTTAGCTGTGATTAACTAAGCTATTAATAACTTTAAACCAAACCAAAACTGCAGGATTTTTTGTAACACAGAAAATGAATCTGATGCAGAACTATTAATTTGAAGTTATTCCTGGTAATTAAACAAAACCTGATCAATTTGGGGTTGGGTTGTCTGGGGAAGGAGACGAGACAGCGAGATCATTGGTCTCATTTGGTTAGGCAAGGAAGGGGAAGGAAGTCGGCCATGCCCTTTCAAAGGAACCATCCCGGCATTTGCCTGGAGTGATTTAGGGAAATCACGGAAAACCTAAATCAAGATGGCCTGACGCGGGATTGAACCGTCGTCCTCCCGAATGCGAGCCCAGTGTCTAACCACTGCGCCACCTCGCTCGGTGATCAATTTAAAAACAATGATCCCAGTGCTTAATGAATGCTATCCCTTAAATAATATTTCTTACCTTTACTTGCACTATGATAATGCTCTTCACACTGCTGTCTGTTAGTATTTCAAATTGTATGGTTATCAAACAGCTACTGTGCAAGGCTGTTGCTTAGCATACATTTTAATTAAATCGATTTTTACTGACACAATAACTTCTTGAGAAAAATAGTTGATCAAAAATGACATGAGTCTGGGAACTGGTCTTGACTTGGGGTACTTAACAATATGACACTAACTTTAAAACTTGTATTTTTACTCTTTCAAAATTAATAATGGTTACAATTAGTACACTCATAAACTGATTGTCAATTAATAATTAGCTTTACTAAATCATTGGATGTGACTCCTACACATTGTCTCAAGCATGATGTATGAGTACCCAAAGTACATTAGTGACAAATCTACTTTCCTTACCTTAATTATTTCCAACTTCTGTTGAGATTCATTTTACAGTTACCAAACATCATAGTATCTTGCAAATAAAAAAAATCATTACTGCCCCTAGCAAGTAACTACATATCCAGCACACATCAGATACAACATGTCTTTACACTTGAGGGTCCCCATACATCTCCCGATCTTAAGTTACTCCAACACATTACCCATAACAGGTTGAATCAGTGATCACTCTTGAGCAGCGATGCTACTACACACTCGATACTACAGTTGACCATCTCTGGTTCAATATGATATTTTCTTACAGAACTTTAATTTACCCTGTGTATATACTTCCATAGCCCTGCTGCAGCCTTCTGAAGAATTTGGAAGCTTTTTATGGCAATTGGCCTTAATAATATAACCATTTCTTAACAGTACATAACTATAGGCTGGTGAAATTCGGGAAAGAAGCATAAAAGAAATAATTAATAAAGAAATAAAAATCTTTTTGAGCATCTGCCTCTCTGAATAGCAGAAAGTTATCATGGTTAATTTGTGAAGCATTTTTTTAACCGTGTAACATCTGTAGTTGGGAATCATGAATGTCGAAATAGTCAGGTATGAGAGTGTTAATGTGGACTATGAAGCTTTAAAATGCAGCCTAATATCTAAGAAAAACACATAAGTATGAGCAACTCGCTCTTTACAAAGTACATGGGAGTTAAAACAACCTGAGTTATAGAATACAGAGTAATAGAAAACATTACTAAGTATTTACAAACTTGTTAAGAAATGTAGTGCTTTTAGGCACAAGTATGTGAGGTCAAGTGTCCATTTATACCACTAATTTCCACAGTTGCGACTAATTATAGGCATTGATACACAAAGCATGGTGTAGGTATGTCATGAGTATAAAATATAGTGAAAA
Organism: Schistocerca nitens; assembly: GCF_023898315.1. NCBI lineage: Eukaryota > Metazoa > Arthropoda > Insecta > Orthoptera > Acrididae > Schistocerca > Schistocerca nitens. The sequence goes on from NC_064621.1 coordinate 494,601,877, forward strand.
AGGCAAGGTTAAAGTCAGATTGAGGTAAAGTTACAGTCTGGATGGTCTGCAAATCAAAGATCCTTAGACATTGGTTCATATTTTTGCATCAGAGGACTATATTTTAAAGTCATGTTATCTTGAACTTTTTTTTAACATAACTAGGTATATCAAAGTAATGAGATCTGGCATTGAGCAGACACACTACTGGCAGCAGTAGATGTGATACCCAATAACAACTCAGCCAATTATATATTAAGTGGTGCTTAGTACAGTCGTAAGTGCAATGAATGGTGTCATTGCAGCCCTCTCGTATTATCGTCGACATCAGTAAGCTAGCATGTAATTATATTGTTGCAGACAAATGAACAACTGTTTGTTTGAAGACTATCTCAGTGGATGAAGTAGAGAAGGACAAGAGCATAAAGAGGAAATGGGTAAGAAATTGTGTTCATAGTCTATTATCTAACAATATGGTACATAGAATATGTTTTAGACTCACAGCTGAGCTTTTCTAGTAATGAGCTAGTGATAAATACATTTACAGGTATCGACTGTCCACAGAACAGTAGTGGTTACATGTAGAATAAGAGTTGCTGTGGCAGTAGGTAAACTTGAAAACTTAATGTATACAGGCTGTAATTCTAAACCATATTACTTGAAGATTGACAGTAGTAAATCACAAAATATATAGTTCATAATTAATCAGAGTATACACTGTCAGAGCTCATAAGATAGACTGGTATACTAGAATATCTGTATAGTACATGAGATCTGAAAACGGTATTTGTTGCAAATATTATATATTCATAAGTAACATATCGCACACAGTTAAATGAAAATAAAAATATAATAAAACATTTAAGGAATGCACATTACTAGAGGGAAAATTGGGAATAAGGGAAAGGAAATTGCACTTTTGCCACTAAAGAAAATTATTATCGTCTGTAGTCGTCAAATTGGTCAGTTAGAATAAAACAAGATAAAAATGTGTGAACGCAAGACTATTATTGATTGCATAGTATACAAAAGAAAAAAAAATGAGTGATGAGAAATGGCTTGTTGTACCTGTAAAGCACGAGGAAATAATTAGGCTGGAATTGTTAATGGCATAGTTAACGCAAACAAAAATAATAACAGCAGGTGCTAAATGTTAGTGTATATATCACGTAAAAGCATCATTAGTTCAGATAAACACAGTGTATCAAGCGAATATGAATGACTACTCTACCATTCAAAAGCAATCCTTCTCTTTGTATTACAAGGAGTAATATATGTGCGGGCCATGTAATGCCATGTTCTTCCACAATAATTAAAAAAATTGTATCTGTAGCTCTATTAATCCGTTATCCATTATTGTGTTTTCATTAACCTCAGATTACCATAAAAAGTTTTCATTATAACAGTGTGACCTGTGGGTCATCTCTTTTCTTTATCTTATCGTTCACATGTAATCATTATTAACATTAGTAGAACATCAGTGTCTTCATTATTATCACCTCCTAAAATATTACCACAATGAAATTGAAACTTGTAACTAGCATACACAGAAAAATCGTTAGTAAATTTCATTCTTAGTGTTGCTATAATACTCATGTAGCACGCTGAAAATGGATTGATTAGTGAGAGCATTGTAGTATAGGGATGTTATCCTTAAGTTTATATTTCGTTTTTTCCTGTAAAACCTGCAAGAAAAAAAAATAGTTAGTATATGACGAAAGATGACCTTTGTTGTACTGTTTCATTCATTTTCCATTAACGTGTTGCGTGTCCTCGATGCTTCAAAATGTACATATGTTTACTTCGTTTTATTGTACTTTATATGGTAACAACTTGTTCTGAAACACTGAAGGAGCACGATGAGTAAATAGTAATGACTATATACAATACACAAGTGAAACCTTGTCTCTACTGAAATGGTGGCTATCTGTGAAAACATAGTAGTGCGTAAAATGGTAGTCAGGAAGCAAATAACATATACATAATACTTACTGGCAATAAAAGTATTAAAACTAGAGAAATATGCAAAAGAAATTATTGCGACAGTCTGTAACAGTGTAGTATCAAATATTGTTCAATCAGGAAAAATAATGGTTTCTTTCAATAAAATGTTGTACATTACTGATATGATGGTTCCCCTGGCGACTTTTTCGTACGCCAAGATTCTACACGAACAACATTTGGATGTGGAATATGTCTCATCCCGTACGGACTACAGAGCAACTTCAACTTGCTGCACCTATTTTGGGCTTTGGTGGAAAGATGATTAGTATATACTAATACATTTTGACCGATTTTAAATTCGCAGAGATGACGTGACTGTTTCTGTTGTTTCTTTCTTCATTCAGGTGCACACTGAATATTGTTGATTGCAATATCGATGACGTCATGGTGACGTAGTTGTCGTGAAGCAGGAAACGCTACTAATTCTTTAATTTTTGTAGGTGGTTGAGCATTCTTTAATACCATGCACGGAGACAACAATGTAGAATCATTTGGAATGGAGATAATAATGTCTTTAAATGTGTATATATTTTTATCCCACTTGGCGTGTTTCTTACGGCAGTATAGACAACATGGCATACCAATACCTTTCGTAATGCTTGCAGATGGGTTTGCTGAAGCATGATAACTGGATATCCATATATGTGTAATCTTCCTAGCTTTCAGACCACGTGTCCGTATAGCTGATCTGAATTGTAGTCCATTATCCGAAATAACTCTTTGTTCACGTCCAACAGTCGGTAGGAAATGCTTTTTAAAAGCTGCTGAAGCAGTTTTGACTGTAGCTTTACGTAACGGTGTCAATGTTACAAATTTGGAAGTTTCTCTATTGCTTCGAAAATGTTAAGAAAAACCTCTTTTTCTACTGCGGATTGGTCCATAGATATTCACGGCACCCATGTGACGGAATTTAACTGGTATGATGGAGCGAGGTAAGAAGTCGTCAATGATTTCGCTTGCTGACAAGGCTTGCATGTTGCAAGCACACGTCGTATACGTTTTCTATATTTGCAAAGTAACAATTCTGTTTGAAAATGAGGAAACACTTCCTTGAACCATAATGTGCATAGCTTGGTGCGTGTGAGAAATTAATTTGTTGACCAAATCTTCAGGTGTAGTACAACGAGACTTTGCATGAACTACAACGATTAATCAACCCTGGTACAAAATCAGCATGGAATCACGAACGGTACGCATGTCTATCACACGACGAGTCCGAACCACTGTTGCTGCCAGAGTACCAGGGCTGACACCACGCATATCTTCAACTTAGCTAGCACTTTGATCATGTAACCTTCCTACTCTATAGTAGAAAGTGTAAAAATGGGCGCTGGTGCAAATAAGGCAAATGTGGCAAAGCGGTATGGGATGCGCTGCAGACTGATGGCCAGATATATCAAGGATGCCCCTTGCTGACAGAAGATACCACTGAGCAGATGGAAACTTTTCTTTCAACTTGTATCAATACAACGTCGGATTGGTGTTTGTTCTTGGCTGCAGACCTTTGGTAGGTGTGTGAATAAGTTTTCTTTTCATTTCCTTATGATTAGTTTAGAGTAATTCTGCACTGATATTTGGAAATTAGTAACAGGTCTTCAGTCCTCCACGTCTTTAGATTACATGTGAGAAGGGCCACTGTGGTGACGCGAGAAGGTTAAGCCCTGTTAAAGACTAAAACCTACTCCCTCCTCCCAATACAGAATTTATTTTTACTGGATGATCGTATCTTGATCTTTGTGAAACGATTTAAGCTCTTTAGGTTCTTAAATTGTTGGTACGCTGAATGCTAGTACTACTGTTAGGTTAAAAATATGTCTAAACGTTATGGGTCGCAATAAAACCAGGTAAAACATCAAATAACGTAAGTAGGTATATTTGGCTGAATCTGCAACAGCAATCCTGCGCTAACCGTCTTGAGACATAGTCAGCATCTAATTCATTTCACACATTTTGTATCAGTAATATATTGGTAATAGACAAGTCTTCTTAGGGTTTCATACCTGAATCCGTAAAAGCGGAACCTTTTTTCCTGAGTCATTTGACTGGTTTGATGCGGCTCCCCACGAATTCCTTTCCTGTGCCAGGCTCTTCGTCCCAGAGTTGTTCGTGCATAAAACGTCTTCAATTATTTGCAAAATGTATTTCAGTCTCTGTATCCCTCTACAGTTTTTGATCTCTACAGCTGACTCTAGCACCATACAACATAATCTCTTGACAGATATCCTATAAGTATATCCCTTCTTGCTCTCAGCATCTTCCTTATACTCCTTTCCTCCCCAATCTGCAGAGAGTCTCTTAGTTCCTTACCTTATCAGTCCACCACATTTCCAACATTCTTCTGTAGCACCACATTTCAAATGCTTCGATTCTCTTCTGTCACAGTTTTCCCACAGTCCATGTTTCACTACCATATAATGCTGTGCTCCAAAGGTACAGTATTTTCTCACTAGGGTAAGTCCCCATCGCATCCCCACGAAAATTAGTGGTAAGAGGGCCGAGTGGACAGCCTGTCAAAAACTGAACACACGTCAAGATTGAAACCAGGAAAAAGGTGTACTGGACTGGGGTATAAAAAGATAAATAGAAACAGTGAATGGTCCAATAACAAGAAGTACAATCTAGAGTAGCTGGGAAAACAAACGGTGTCGCCATTAAATAGCCGGCATGGTAAGTCAGCAAATTAGCCGGTACAGTAGCTCACCGTGTTCGGTCAGAGGGGCGGTGGCCCTCTCTATAAAAAAGGAATCAATGATCAACTTGAACGGATGTCTTGTGATGTCCAGCCCGACCAAACGCAACGAACAATATCGAATAAAATAACGAAAGAGAGAGCTTTAGCCGCACTGTGTAATAAAAATCTGAGTTCAGAATGAGATTTTCACTCTGCAGCGGAGTGTGCGCTGATATGAAACTCCCTGGCAGATTAAAATTGTGTGCCGGACTAAGACTCGAACTCGGGACCTTTGCCTTTCTCGGCCAAGTACTCTACCAACTAAGCTACCCAAGCACGACTCCCGCCCCGTCCTCACTGACAGAAGTAAAGCTGTGAGGACGGGGCGTGAGTCGTGCTTGGGTAGCTCAATTGGTAGAGCACTCGCCCGCGAAAGGCAAAGGTCCCGAGTACGAGTCTCGGTCCGGCACACAGTTTTAATCTGCCAGGGTGTTTCAAAATCTGAGTTAATGGAACGACGATTAACTTGAAAAAGAGTCATTGGACGTCCGCTGCAAAAAAATAGAACGAAAAATTACAAACGAGATAAAGAAAAGCTGTGGTTAGTGTGTTGGATCACTAACAGGGCGAGCCGTGTTGAAACCTTCCTCGTGCCAATAGGTGCCAATAGGTTTTTTTTTTCGCTATTTGCTTTATTCAAATTTGTGTCTGTGCTGTGGTGTAATGTCCGTTAGCGACAGCAAGGTGTAAGGTAGTGACCTACAATGACAGCTGATTCAGCAGAACATTAGCAGGCGATAGGAATTCGAATGGGAACGGGAAACGTTTGATGACAAGGCGATAAGTCAACCGAATCCTTCACCGGAAAACATGTTCGTTGTGTCATACACGACATCTGTGACAGTACTTGTGTCATATGGTAGGACTCTCTTATCGACGTGGTTAATGTGTTCGAATGGTAAGTGGGTTAGGTGTGCCACCAAGCCCGGTATAGGTGTTCGTGTGAACGTGTATGTGATCACTCCCAAGGAAATGATGAAATCACTAGTTTGTCACATAAGCTGCAGCAGACGAACGCAACAGTTTTACAATCACTGTCCTCTCTCAAATACATGCTTTTAAAGTTTTTGAAGTTGCGTCCCGTTTTGGAAGTCTTGGCTCTTGAATTCCTGTGTCGTAACATAGTGCACATCCGTTCGTTTGTTGTTTCTATTTCTGCGAGAAGTCTATGTGGAATCTCGCCTTCTCTCAGTATTCATCACATTTATTTGTGACGGCAACATATTCTTACCACATGACTCACATTCTATAACTAATGTATAGTATGACGACTGCCAAGACTACAGAAAGAGAACAAACATTTCAGTGAGGGGACGGACAGAAAAGGTGTGAAAAAAATAAACAAATAATTGGAAGCAGGAATTGTCGAACACGGCTTGCCCGCTTTACAGTCCAATACCATAACCACTCACCCACGACGCCGTTGTTCTTATAGGCTGCTCTTTAGTGTAGTTCTTGTTCTTGGATCGTTCACTGTTTCTTTTTTGCTTTTTGTTTACAGTTCAGTACACATTCTTCCTGTTTTCATTCTTGATCTGTGTTCAATTTCTGACGGGCTATCCACTCGGCCCTCTTACCACTAAATCTGAGATGAGTATGATTGGGGCAGTTACCCTTGTCAGACATTTATTCCGCAAATGAAGGCCTATTTTTGATACTAGTAGTCTTTTCATGGCCTGGTATACCCTTTTTGATGTTTATAGTCTGTTTTCTGTGTCCTACTTACTATGCCCCTCATGGGTTATTTTTATATCTACGTAAGCAGAATTGCTAAACTTCATGTACTTCGTGATGCCCTGTTATTCTTAGATTTACTCTCAGTCAGTATTCTGCAGTCATTAGACTGTTCATTCCATTCAACAAGGTGTGTAATTCTTCTTCAATTTCAATGACGACAGCACTGTTGTGAACGAATCTTATCATTGGCATCCTTTCACGCTGAATTTCATCGCACTCCTGAACCTTTCCTTTATTTCAACCATTGCTTATTTGATATTTGGGTGGAACAGTGGGAGTGAAAGGTTACATCGCTATCTTACACTCTTTGTAATCCAAGCATTTCGTTCTTGGCCTTCTATTCTTAATGTTTCCTCTTGGTTCTTATACTTATTATATATTACCCGTCTCTCCGTATAGCTTACCCCTGCTTTACGCACAATGTAGAACATATTGCAACATTTTATATTGTCGAATGCTTTTTGTAGGTCGACAAAACGTATGGACATGTGTCGATTTTTCTTCAGTTTTGCTGCCAGGATCAACCGCAACGTCGGTACAGCCTTTTGTAGCCTTCACCTTATCCAGTCTTCTGTATGTTATTTTTGTCAGAAACTGGGATGCAAGAGCTGTTCTCCCACTTATTAGTTAGAGGGTATATCGCCAGTCACATACATTCTACACAAAAACGAGTATAGTCGTTTTTTCTGCGACTATCCGTATGATTTCAGAAATTCAGATGAAATGTTATCTTTTTGCCTTATATGAACGTCAGTCTTCCAAATCTCTCTTAAAGTCTCATCCTAACACTAGATCTCCTATGTCCACCCTGTCGTCACCTATTTCTTCTTCTGTTAAGTAATCAGACAAGTGTTCCCCTCATAGAGGCGCTCAACGTACTTTTTTCATCCATCCTCTATCTCCTCTGCATTTAGCAGTGGATTTCCTGTGCACTCTTAATTATGCCACCCTTGCTATTATTTTCAACGAATGATGTTTTGACTTCTCCACATGCTGAGTCAGTACTTACGAGAAACTTTTCTTTTTTGATTTCTTCACATTTTTCATGCAGCCATTTCGCCTTAGTTTCCCTGTACTTAAGATTTATTTCATGCCTTGTGGTTCTGTTTATCTATATTTACCTGTACTTTTTTTATTCCCTTCTTCTGTTGCCCCTGGTTTCTTCGCAATTACCTTCTTGGTGCCCATGTATCTCTTGCCAACTTCTGTGATTGCTCTTTTTAGAGATGTCCATTCTTCTTCAGCTGTACCGTCTATTGAGCCCATAGCCTTAGAGAAGTTCCTTAGAACTTCTGTATCCCACTTCTTGGCATATTGATTCTTCCTGGCTAATCTCTCAAACTTCAGCCTACTCTTGATCATCACTAATTTGTGACCTGAGTCTATATCTGCTCTTGGCTACGTCTTACTCTCCAACATCTGATTACGAAACCTCTGCCGACCGTTATTTAATCTAACTGTAATCTACCCGTATTTCCAAGTACCGGGTGATATAAAGGCAGTATAAACTTGAAAGCTGAGTAAATCACGGAGTAATGTAGACAGAGAGGTACAAATTGACACACATGCTTGGAATGACATGGGGTTTTATTAGAGCCAAAAAAATACAAAAGTTCAAAAAATGTCCGACAGATGGCGCTTCATCTGATCAGAATATCAATAATGAGTATAACAAAGTAAGACAAAGCAAAGATGATGTTCTTTACAGGAAATGCTCAATATGTCCACCATCATTCCTCAACAATAGCTGTAGTCAAGTAATAATGTTGTCAACAGCACTGTAAAGCATGTCCGGAGTTATGGTGAGGCATCGGCATCGGATGTTGTGTTTGAGCATCCCTAGAGATGTCGGACGATCACGATACACTTGCGACTTCAGGTAACCCCGAAGCCAATAATCTCACAGACTGAGGTATGGGTACCTGGGAGGCCAAGCATGACGAAAGTGGTGGCTGAGCACACGATCATCACCAAATGAGGCGCGCAAGAGATCTTTCACGTGCCTAACAATATGGGGTGGAACGCCATCCTGCATTTTGGTTCTAATAAAAGCCCATATAATTCAAAGCATGTGTGTCGATTCGTACCTCTCTATCTACATTATTTCGTGGTTTATTAAGTTTCAAATTTATGTTGACTTTTTGATCACCCTGTGTATCATCACCTCGTCTTGTGATTTTTTGACAGATGATTCACTGCTACCATTTGAAATTTATTGGAGAACTCAGTCTATCTCCTCTCCCTCATTTCTGTACCAATTCCTTATCCTCCCGCACGAATTTCTTCCTCTCCTTCCTTAACAACGTATTCCATTCCAACATAACTATTAGAATTTTTCTTCATTTACGTTATGAATTATCCGTTCAGTATCCTCATATACTTTCTCTGTCTCTTCAACTTCTGCTTGCGACTTCGGCGTGTGTACCACAAATACTGCTGTCGATGTTGGTTTGCTGTCGATGGCGATGAGAACAACGCAGTCCCTGAACTGTTCACAGTAACTCACTCTCTGTCCTACATTCCTAATCATAGCGGATGCTACTCTCGCTATACCATTTTCTGCCACTATTGATGTTACCCTATACTCATCTGACCAGGTATCATTCTTTCCTATTCACTTCACTGATAGTCGCTATACCTAGGCTGAGCCATACCATTTCACTTTTCAGACTTTATAGCTTCCGTACCACGTTTAAACTTCGGAAAGTCCACACATCCGTTTCCTGATTGGTTTGATGCTACTCACCACGAATCCTTCTCCTGTGCAAACTTTTTCATCTCACAGTAACACTTGCAATTTTGCGTCCTCAGTTATTTGCTGGATGTATCACAACCTCCGTCTTCCTCGAAAGCTCCCTCTAGTACCTCGGATACTAATCGCTGAGGTCTCAACATATGTCCTATCATTCAACCCCTTCTTCTTGTCAGTGTTCTCTGTATATTAATTTCCTCGCAGATTCTGCTAAGAACATCCTCATTCCTTAGCTTTTCAGTCCACCTAATGTTACACATATGTGTCTTTTATCTAATACACTCCTGGAAATTGAAATAAGAACACCGTGAATTCATTGTCCCAGGAAGGGGAAACTTTATTGACACATTCCTGGGGTCAGATACATCACATGATCACACTGACAGAACCACAGGCACATAGACACAGGCAACAGAGCATGCACAATGTCGGCACTAGTACAGTGTATATCCACCTTTCGCAGCAATGCAGGCTGCTATTCTCCCATGGAGACGATCGTAGAGATGCTGGATGTAGTCCTGTGGAACGGCTTGCCATGCCATTTCCACCTGGCGCCTCAGTTGGACCAGCGTTCGTGCTGGACGTGCAGACCGCGTGAGACGACGCTTCATCCAGTCCCAAACATGCTCAATGGGGGACAGATCCGGAGATCTTGCTGGCCAGGGTAGTTGACTTACACCTTCTAGAGCACGTTGGGTGGCACGGGATACATGCGGACGTGCATTGTTCTGTTGGAACAGCAAGTTCCCTTGCCGGTCTAGGAATGGTAGAACGATGGGTTCGATGACGGTTTGGATGTGCCGTGCACTATTCAGTGTCCCCTCGACGATCACCAGTGGTGTACGGCCAGTGTAGGAGATCGCTCCCCACACCATGATGCCGGGTGTTGGCCCTGTGTGCCTCGGTCGTATGCAGTCCTGATTGTGGCGCTCACCTGCACGGCGCCAAACACGCATACGACCATCATTGGCACCAAGGCAGAAGCGACTCTCATCGCTGAAGACGACACGTCTCCATTTGTCCCTCCATTCACGCCTGTCGCGACACCACTGGAGGCGGGCTGCACGATGTTGGGGCGTGAGCGGAAGACGGCCTAACGGTGTGCGGGACCGTAGCCCAGCTTCATGGAGACGGTTGCGAATGGTCCTCGCCGATACCCCAGGAGCAACAGTGTCCCTAATTTGCTGGGAAGTGGCGGTGCGGTCCCCTACGGCACTGCGTAGGATCCTACGGTCTTGGCGTGCATCCGTGCGTCGCTGCGGTCCGGTCACAGGTCGACGGGCACGTGCACCTTCCGCCGACCATTGGCGACAACATCGATGTACTGTGGAGACCTCACGCCCCACGTGTTGAGCAATTCGGCGGTACGTCCACCCGGCCTCCCGCATGCCCACTATACGCCCTCGCTCAAAGTCCGTCAACTGCACATACGGTTCACGTCCACGCTGTTGCGGCATGCTACCAGTGTTAAAGACTGCGATGGAGCTCCGTATGCCACGGCAAACTGGCTGACACTGACGGCGGCGGTGCACAAATGCTGCGCAGCTAGCGCCATTCGACGGCCAACACCGCGGGTCCTGGTGTGTCCGCTGTGCCGTGCGTGTGATCATTGCTTGTACAGCCCTCTCGCAGTGTCCGGAGCAAGTATGGTGGGTCTGACACACCGGTGTCAATGTGTTCTTTTTTCCATTTCCAGGAGTGTAGTTTCCTTTACTTTCTGCATCCTCATGCCGTTGGTAATTTCTGATTCTTACGCCTTTATGCACAGTTTCCTGCCCTAAAGGCAAGAGAGTGCCCTGAAGCTCTGTCCACTCTTTCACCCTCTTTGACAATGGCGTTGGCTGAATGAGGGTGGCCGGCCGAAGTGGCCGTGCGGTTAAAGGCGCTGCAGTCTGGAACCGCAAGACCGCTACGGTCGCAGGTTCGAATCCTGCCTCGGGCATGGATGTTTGTGATGTCCTTAGGTTAGTTAGGTTTAACTAGTTCTAAGTTCTAGGGGACTAATGACCTCAGCAGTTGAGTCCCATAGTGCTCAGAGCCATTTGAACCATTTTTGAATGAGGGTGACTTATTATGCTGGAAGTCTTCGGCCGTCACTGCTGGTGATTTTTATTCAAATGTTAAGCGGTAGTGATGTTCGTTTTGAGGTACGCTACCCCCTCTTCTTTTTCGTGGAATTTGGTCCGGGCGGACGACACACGATGTCCGCTCAAGTTCGTCGTTGATTCCTTCACCAGTTTTTTACAGAGTTCAGCCAGCTCTCTCACCGAACGCGCTGAAATACCGTTCCGGACCCCCAGACTATAATCACATTATACTTACGTAATTCTGATCGACGTGTAGTATAATTAAATACAGAGTGAGGCAGCTAAGTCATAACACCCCCTGTATCGCCCCAACCGTGCCGGTTGGACCGGGAATTGCAGGGACAGGGGCTACTTGAATACATCACATTTCATGTTTATGCTATTTTTTGTTACAGAGACATGAGTCCATCTTCGGTTTTTTTAAATGGAACCCTATGTTAAATTTTAGCAAAGGCTGTTTCAAATATGTGTATATCATAATATTTAAGCGAATATTTTTTGAGACACGGATATGTTCCCGTATCGTGTTCGTCCTTCGAAGCGGCGTTGTCCAATGCTACCTTTCCTGTTGACAACTGAGGAACTTAACAGGGAAGGCGTTGTTTTCCTGCTTCTCGATAACACCGCGAGGTGACGCACGAGGTAGCTGGCGACAAGGGTATAAATGTGCTGCTGGGGAAATGAAACTTCGCATTTTCGTCACAGTTCCTTGGAGCTGACATGTACACCAACGAAGAAATGTTAGATATGCTTCTAGCATATGGTGAAAGCACAAGAAATGCTGTTAGAGCAATAAAGCGACATAGAGGACTGTGTCCTGATCGTGAGCGTCCTGTGCGCCAGCTTCTTGCACGTATTTGCAAGAAACTACTTGAATCGGGATCATGGAACGCCATACAGAGGACAAGGCAGAAAACTGCTAATCGCGACGTACATTAAGAGGGCCTTCTAGCGTCGGCGCATGACGACCCTACTGTTTCGTCGCGACGTACCGCCTCGGAATGTCGTATAAGTCAGAGAAGTGTTTTACGCATATTGCACCGGCATAGATTTCACCCGTTTCACCTCTCATTACATCAAGCCCTTTCCGGTGTGGATCTCGAACGGTGCCAGGAATTTTGCCGGTTTGCTGTGCAGCGCCTACAAAATGATCCAACGTTTTTTCAATGGGTGCTTTTTACTGATGAAGAGACTTCTACCAACCACGGTAATGTGAATTTGCATAATATGCATTACTAGTCAATAGAGATCCCGTACTGGCTTCGACTAGTACAGCATCAGCAACCGTGGAGTGTTAAGGTGTGGTGCGGCATCGTCGGAAATGTCATTGTGGGGCCGTACGTCATTCCGGGTATACTAAATGGCAATAACTATGCACAGTTCGTGCCAAACGTTCTTCCCATTTTGCTGGAAGAGGTACAGCTAAGTACGCGTCAGTGCATGTGGTTCCAACATGACGGCTGTCCTGCTCACTCCTCACGTGTGGCTACAGAGCTGTTAAATGAAAAGTTCCCGAGTTGTTGGATAGGACGACGTGCTGAAGTGAAGTGGCCGGCCTGGTCTCCTGATCTAACGAATCGTGTTTTTTTTTCAGTGGGGAGCAATCAAACATAAAGTGTATGCTCAAATACCAACTACGCCAGACAATATGAAGCAACGTATCATCGAAGCGTCCCCTGATATCTTACGTGACACCCTCGCAGCCGTTCACAAATCATTCCAACGGCGACTACAAATGTGCATCGTAGCACATGCTTCAGTGAAGTATTGTATCATGTGCAGTATGTATTTTGCATATTTGTCAGTATTTGTTTCGTATTGCGATCAATAGTAAATATTTTCAAATAAAAAACAAATACGTACGAAATAATTGTGACCGATAAGGTCCCCCTCATTTACAATTGTATTTCTGTTACTTAAAATGTATTATTATCTTGTAATATTTTAATGCTGCATATTATCTACTATTTTGGTATCACAGTTGTCACATAACTGAATAAGATTTGCGCGACATCTTCAGCTAATTTTTGCGCAAAATATCGCAGTATGTATTATTATTGTCTTGTAAATGGGCCTGTTTGTGTAAAGACGGACTCGCGACGTTTACCATGCACTCTACACAACAGGAGGTCGCACTGAACAACGCCGCTTCGAAGGACGAACACGATACGAGAACATATCTGTGTCTCAAAAACTATTCACTTAAATATTATGATGCACACATATTTGAAATCGTCTTTTTAAGCCCATTATGTTACGCTAAAATTCAACATAGGGTTCCATTAAAGAAAACAGTGATTGCCTCATATCTCTGTAATAAAAAATAGCACAAACATGAAATGTGATGTATTCAAGTAGCCCCTGTCCCTGCAATTCACTGTCCAAACGGCGTCTGTGCGTGTGTGCGTGTGTGTGTGCATGTTAATGAATGATCTGTGTTAATGTGATTATAACGTGTTGTATGAAATTGTCTTTTAAACCAATAATCGTTCATTATTTTTATCACATATCTTCGTACAATATTTTAAACTATAAAAAAGTTAAGACAGATTCATTACACCCAACACTTCGGTGAGCTAAATAACTAATTATAATTACTTCCTTATACTGAAATTACGTTATGGTGAAGACTCGTTATTGCCCACCAAATCAAAAACAACACATAAACATGATCTCTTTTGGTCCCGAGGGCTGAAACTTTAGGGTTAGTATGTAAGTATATTTATTAGTAGTACACTGGCTTGTTAATTTTAGCCGGCCGAAGTGGCCGTGCGGTTAAAGGCGCTGCAGTCTGGAACCGCAAGACCGCTACGGTCGCAGGTTCGAATCCTGCCTCGGGCATGGATGTTTGTGATGTCCTTAGGTTAGTTAGGTTTAACTAGTTCTAAGTTCTAGGGGACTAATGACCTCAGCAGTTGAGTCCCATAGTGCTCAGAGCCATTGTTAATTTTAATTGCATGAAGTTTTCTCTGTAATGGCACCTATTTGAAAAATTACGTACTCGTCATTTAATGGCCCAGTGCGGTAGAATTTCCATCAGAAAATGAAAGTAATGACTGAGATACGTTAATACTTTCATAAATGCATAGAGTGAATAAGTTATGTCAATAATATCTGTGCTAGAAGAGCCGTAGTTACCAAAAATATTTGTTCGAACCGTAATGGCGGACAACAGTAGGGTACGATCGTAACCAATAAAACTTTTAATAACTGCGGGAACGTACACATTTCTTCTATAAATAAAATATAGCTTCGATGGCAACAAATAACATATTGTATTCTGACAACAATTTAGATAAATTAACAATAATTATACTTATTACAGACTTTTTACTATGGAACGAAGAAAGAGAGCGTCTTGTTAGGCCAGTGTTACTATTCAAAAAGAGTACAATTTCTTCTCGTTTATCAGAAAAACGGAAATTAATAAAATATATATACTCTTTCTTAATTATTGCCTACACAGATAATAAATCTTGCTTATGACTTTGAAACCGTCTTTTTAAGCCCATCATGGTACGCTAAAATTTAACATAGAGTTTCATTAAAAAAACCACCTCTCATGAAAAAATGCCAATGCTTTTCACACATTACAGAAGAATATTAAGTAATTTTTTTCAAATATATTCACTGGGAAAAATACGCCAGGAGACGGCACAAACGGCAGCAGCAGTACTGCGAAACGATAAATCGTCGTCTTGTTAGCTGATCCGGGCTATTTCATATTCCGACCAAAGATGGTATATGTTTCTCCTTACACAAGGCATGAAGTGATCTTCTCACAAACAAATGTCACTCAAACGGTATTTCTCAGTGAGAAATAGCGTTTTGTCAACTTCTTCAGCTAATCTTCGTGAACTGTTGCATGAAAACAGTCCAAAATGGCAAGAAGTTGTAGGAAATTACAAGCCATGTTTAAGACGGAATGCTTTTCAGTTGTTTGCCAGAGGGTCTGCCTACATGGATGGCCTTTCAGCCTGTCTACCTGCACTAAACATTCCTGGCAAATAATGCCGTACTTTTACAGGTTCACCATACTTCATGTCAACAACAAATCTGATTCCGTTCGTTAGTCTGCAGGTGGAAACGTCAAACCACAGAAGATGAGTGAGGTAAGGCAAAAAGGAAGAAGTTTCCACTAAGAAGTAAATAGCATGAACTGAATTTCCAGAATGGAATCGAAAACGACAAAGAGAAAAGATTTCCACGCACCTCCTCTCCCAGTCCCATTCAAGGCCTCGCACAGCTATTATCTGTAGACCTGCCTTCGCAATACTAGAGCTAATTGTAGTACTGATAATGATGAATTCACATTCGGATTTTACACTGACGTTGTCAAAGTAAGGAGCGTTTTGCGGCCTTGGTTCTTAAGTCAACTGCATCACTCATGAACTTTCCGGATGAATGATTTCAAAATGATATAATATTCTGAATTTCAGTTTCTTGCAAGACAGACAGAACCGATGTACTAAGCAGTAACGTAAACATATTAGTATTAGTAAAATTTATTTATTGTGTTATTATTATTATTATTACTATTAAAATCCTAGGGAACGGTGAAAGTGGAACTGACAGACAGTTATACTGGGTTGGGTGGAGGGAGGGGAGGTGAAGGAGAAAGTAGTAAACTGTGATCCTCGGGAACCCAACGCTATACCCGCACATGTGTTTGTCTGGTCGAGATGACGATGGCAGTAAGGCAGTTAATAAAATAAAAAAAAAGGTAATAGTCATCAACCCTCTGCAAACAATGGTCGCAGCATTCTACCAAAGTTCAATTCCTCGACGATAGAAACCCACTCCTTGGTCACGGAGCCCCTGGAGAACCCCAACGTAACGGTTCTCACTGTCAGAAAATCGGTAATTGCTGCAAATCAGCTCCTTGGCTGCCTAGAGATAGTCGTCTGTCTTCTTGTCGATGTCAGTCCTTCCCTATCAACATCACCGACGTCTGTGTGTCTTGGGTCAAATTACTGCTACCATTTCCCCTGCGATTGGAGGTGACACAGCATTTGCTCTATATACCACCAAAACTTAGCGGTGAATCTGTGTGAAATTTATATGTTTCGCCCACGACAATCAAACTGCCCGACGTACATCACCTTGGGAGTACCCTTTTGGATGCCTCGCAATTTCACTCACACACTGTTGCTAGTACCGCAGCAGAAATGTGCCTGCAGGACACCTAGAATATGTATTGTCTTTTGACAATGTGCCACTCTTTTTGCACACTGGTCTTTGCGTTGTACATGTATAACACACTTGTGGAAGACCCCTAGTACGTTCGCCGTTTCAACGGAAGTAATTCAGTTTCACCTGTGTGGCATCACTTCTCTGGAGTGTACGGCACAGCAGCTCCTACAAACAAAGGGGAGGAAGTAAGTGTTGCACTTCTGGCCATCGTGGACGCCTGATCTGATGATGGGATTTTTTTTTTTTTTTTTGTGGGGCTTGTGGAACACTCCCTTTTCAAATAACTTTAGTGGTGTACCTCGTCGCCCAACACACAACCAGTCAAACGTTTCTGATAAGTGAGACCTCGAAAATTGTTAGGCATACACAGAGAACTCATATTAGGTACATGTGAGGTCTACTGTGAACCCAAAACGAATTTTAAATCCTAAAACACTCAGCAGTCTATCAGTCTATAACACTACCGGCTATTACCGCTAGAGCAAGTTTCCGATACTATTACTGCTATGATACGAATTGAAGTTGGCCCTTATCGTGTGTTAATGGAAAGGAATGGGACTACGTGTCATTACCAGGAAGATTATGTTTTAATAGTGAACAGTAGTTATTCTAATGGGGATCGAACGAGTATTAACCAAATTGTGAAATTAACTGTAGTCGTGTGAAGGAAACACGGTCGCAAGCCTAATTAGGCAAAGTCATCACAGGTAAATACACTGTTATTGAAGGAAACTGATTAGAGTACACGACTTAAACTGTAATATGGTTTTTAAATTGGATACGAAACAATAGCGCAGTCTAGCAGGTATTGGTAAAGTAACAATTCATGAGCAGAGAAAAGCTTAAAATGTCTTGACAACAAACTATTTCTAACTACGATTATTGTCTGTTTCAAAGCAAGAAAGATGACGTTCCTTACATAGTATCACTCAATAAGAGAAAGGCTTAACTAAATTTGGCATGAGATGACACTTACACATCACACCTGCCATATATTAATAAGGAAATGATGACCAAACAGTTATGCTGACTAGTATGATTACTAAAAGATTTCGAGGGGAACATTATTCGCAATATGCAAAACACAAGTGAAACGTGAGGGTGCTGTATTTGCTAAGATCTCGCAGAGTTGTTGACAGAGATTTCCTTAGAATCACTACTACACTTCATAAGGCCTTCCACTATAAGAAATAATAAACTACCGGCTCAACGTTAAGTGGGAGCCCAGAAACTGCACCATCTGTCAACTAAGTTTAGTAGATTCACTTCTGAGTTGGTATAGTAAAGATGCGTACACAAATAGGAATATTAGAATGACCACTACTACAGTCATGCAGAGTACGGAATAGCTGTATTGACCTTTAAACTGTAATGACCTATAAATGTTTCCGATAATCATCACTCCATTCTATTACTTCAGAACCGAGAAAAGCTTTTGATTAGAATGAAGACTGAATAATGTGATTAGCCATTTTTCTTAGCAATTAATCTTTTGCAATACTTCTACTGAACAGAAGCACCTCATACAAAGATGAATTAAACATGGTTGTCGCATTGCAACATTGGTGGCGAAGATCGCTTGATCTCACGATATGTGATTTTTTTTTCTTTTTTTGTGATGCTTGTGGTTGACCCCGTCTGTGTACCTCCCATTTCAACTACTTTTAGTGAACTTCGTCGCCGCAACAACGGTGAAAGAAGTACTTCCGGATATGCTTGCAAAAACATTGGGCATGTTTGGATATTGCCCAGGTGTCCGTCGTGCGTTTGGTGGAGAGCGCACTGGAAACTTTCGTCCTCAGTGCCATTGTAGAAAAGTACCTCAAGGTAATAAGTGAATGTTTCTAAACGGTATACCCATGTAAATCCAGATGGTTCTGTCGGAAAAGAAAACTGCATGTTCCATGAAGCTCTTTGCGGACGACGCCGTTATACACAGAGAAGCCACAATGCTGGAAAATTTAACTAAAACGTGAGAAGACTTTGAGGCGTAGGCACTTCAGTGATAGGCAGTAGACCGTCAACATAAAAAAAAATTTAATATATTGCGCTGTACAGACGACATCTATTGTGTACCTCGTCTCTACCTTGCGCGAAAGAGTGAGATTTAACTTCAATATCACTGTGGGCATTGCATTAATTGTTATGGACGTAGTGGTCAGCAGTCCGAAGACTGGTTTGATACAGCAGTCCACGCTACTCCGTTCTGTGCAAGCCTCTTCATATCCGAATAACAGCTGCTACTAGCATCTTTCTGAATCTGCTAACTGTATTTATCTCTTGGTCTCCCTCTACAGTTTTCATCGCTCACACTTCTCTCCAGTACCAAATTGGTGAACGCTTGTTGTCTCAAATGTGTCCTATGAACCGGGCCTTGCTTCTAGTCAAGCTGAGCCACAAATTTCTTTCTCCCTCAGTTTTATTCATTACCTCCTCATTAATTATGTAATCTATCAATTTAATCTTCAGCGTTCTTCTGTAACACTACATTTCAAAAGCTTATATTCTCACCTATTCTATACTGTTCATCGTCCATGTTTCACTTCCATACGTGACTGTACACCACATAAATACTTTCAGAAGAGACTTCCTAAAACTTAAACTCTATATTCAGTGTTAGTGAATTCCTCTTCTTCAGAAACCTATTCTTTGCCGTTGCCAGTCTACATTTTATGCCCCCTCTGCTTAGGCCATCATCACTTATTTTGCTGCACAAGTAGTAAAACTCATGTACTATTTTAAGTGTGTCTTTTCCTAATTTAATTCCCTCAGCATCTGCTGATTTAATTCGACGACATTCCATTATGCTTGGTTCGCTTTTATTGACATTCAGCTTATATTCTCCTTTCAAGACATTGTTCATTCGATTCAATTGCTCTTCTAAGGCGTTTGCTGTCTCTGTCAGAATTGAAATCTCATTGGCAGACGTCAAAATTTTTATTTATTCTCCCTAAACTTATATTCATTCTTAGAATTTTTCTTTGATTTCCTTTGCTTCTTGCCCATTGTATAGACCGAATACAATCGGCAGGCAATAACCCTGTTTCACTCCCCTTTCAACCCCTCTGCTACCTTCAGAATATTAAAGCGAGTATTCCAGTGAACATTGTCGAAAGGTTTCTCTAGGTCTCCAAAAGCAATGAGAGTAGGTTTGCCCTTCCTTAACCCATTTCCTAAGATAAGTGGTAGCGTCAGTATTGCCTCGTTTGATCGTACATTTCTCCAAAATCCAGATTGATCGTCCCCGAGGCCGGCATCCGCAAAGAATTTGTGTAATCGAACTTATTAAGCCAGCAGTTCGGTAACATTCACACTCATCAGCAACTGCTTTACTTGAGATTTAAATTATTACATTCATCTTGAAGTGTGAGGCTGCTTCACCTATATCATATGTCTTGCACACCAGATGAAAGATTTTTTTCATGTCTGGCTCTCCCATTAATTACTGGTATCAGTTCCAGTATTCATGAAAATGCTAAATAAAATATTTCCTGGAATGAGGCTTCTTTGGAAACGCGCAACTGCTACGGTCGCAGGTTCGAATCCTGCCTCGGGCATGGATGTGTGTGATGTCCTTAGGTTGGTTAGGTTTACGTAGTTCTAAGTTCTAGAGGACTGATGACCTCAGAAGTTAAGTCCCATAGTTCTCAGAGCCATTTGAACCATTTTTTTAGGCTTGTTCAACAAATATGTGGCCATCAGCCATCCTAATTTAACCTTGCTCGCTTATTACATGAGTGACTCGCCTTGCAGGGTCCCATTATAACGGGTTTCCTTGCACATAATATTTCACAAATTAAAGTGCCAATATGTTGGCTGGAGTTTGTAGCTACGCTGCATTATGAGGGACCACCCGTTCTTATTGGAGCCGCTTCTCAGCCACTTATTTCGTTACTGTTCTGGGATTTGCTGCGCTGAAATGTGTGAGTGTATTTGTAACGTCCTGGGAAGAAAATTATTGGTAAATTCGGGATTTTGTCTACCACGTAATCGCTACAGTGCGTCCAACCCTTTCCTTAATAGGTGGTCATTAATGAGGTTAGAAACTATACGTCGTTTGCGGTATAAAAATGCTTTTTCATGTGGCGTCGAACTTCATTTTTCTTCGAATCAGCTTCCAGGAGATTATACTTCACTTTTAAATGTGTGAAAACAGAAGCGTCCGTTGCGAATTGATTATAAAGCGATGGAGTCTGAGGGATCGCCTTATCGTATCACTTGTACATTATGTGTGTACAAGTTCTGTTCTTAATTCGATTTTTAACTACACAGTTTAAGTGAAAGAGAGACATCGTAAGTTTTTCTCGAAGACATCCCTTGCTCCAGAAACTTTTGTTTGTCCTGGGATAAAGTATGAGCGTTATTTGATGAACGTGTTTGGCTTTAATTTAAGGTTGTTACAGAACATATATAGCTGCGTGTGGGTAATGTTTTCGTATTAATCTGCTCTTGTGGTTTATAAACCTGTATTTAAGATTTGTTTTACAGTTGTTCCTGAGGTGTCGCGGATGCCCGAAGCTTCGATTCCGTTTTGTTAAAATGAATCGCCTGTCTAAAGATAAATCCACAATTTCAGCCGGAAAATTATTTACAAAATGCTTTGATCATGTGACACAGCGTCAGGAGCAAGTTAGTTCACTGCATGGTTACTGGGACAGTGTGTAACACAGCATCGCTCTCAGCTTTATGTTCCCATATGAAGCACACTGCGAGTAAAATTACAGGTAAGTGTGAAGTGTCTACTAATTCTACAAGGCTACCAGGAAATTGTGGTTGGATACAGAACAACATAAGGCGTAATAAGGTGGTCTTCTGTAGTCAGAAACGGTGTCCATGTGTAAATTTTTGTTTACACGATAGTAAACTATTTCCACTGCGTTTAGATATTCGTTGTTGTCAAATATACAGTCTACTGCATTTTGAGATTCATTATCAGTCCATTGCGTTTGTACATTCTTCATCAGTTCGTTGCATCTGTGTATTAAACACTAGTCACATGTGCTCAAATGATCATTTGTTACATGTGTATCAATATCAAGATTAATCAGTTGCACTTAAAGATTCACTTGCTTTGAATAATAGTAAATCAATTACCGGCTTTCACTCACACAACTGAAATCTCGTTAAGCCATTCACTGTGTCCTTACCCTGTGATAAGCATACGTAAAATCGATCCATCCTTTTGGCGAGGACGAGGAGCTGCAAATACTGAAGTGCTACAGCGTCGTGCTGGCAAATGAATAATACGAGATTTGCCACAAAGTAACAAAAAGCGATGCTGCTGTTAGGTTTCAGCACGTAACTAACTGTTTGAGCAGTCAAAGTCACCCTCAGCACAGGACTCAGTTTTGTTCAGATACAGTATAGTGTTATTTCAGTAGAGTATGTATCAGAAATAAACGACTGTGTTTAATGAGACAACTTATACATATGTATGCTTAAAATTCCTGGTATTTAAAAATGTAATTTAACGATATTAGTAAAATTTTCGAATATTTACTACATGTGAAATTACTCTCCCCCAACCCTCTCCAAAATTTTGTCATTTTCAAAGCCTCATTTCGATATTGTAATCCGTTTACGGCATATTAATGCAGTCCGCGCTAGCTGGAACACCCAGTATCGTGGGTTAAACAAATTATATGTTAATTATGTCATATGGAAGGCTGATAGAGCGTCAATTTATTACGCACTTTCGTTCACGCGCTTCGTTGCGCGATCGTTCATTTTGGGCGATAGCTGTCCTGCTGTGTCACGTACTGTATCGGTCCAACTGTCGAGAACACAACGTGTCTCTCGTTAGACAAGTATCTCACCCCTTTGGATAAAAGGTCTATGTGATTATATGATGGCACTGGCTATATAATTACGCTCTTTCACTGAGGAATCGATTGGAACTTATCGAGAACGTATAAATTAGTCCATATACTTCTTCTTTTGTAACATTTCGTAACTAACCTACCTCTCACTCTCCCTCCCTCTCTCTCTCTCTCTCTCTCTCTCTCTCTCTCTCTCTCTCTCTCTCACACACACACACACACACACACACACACACACACACACGAACACACAAAACTGTAATGGTAAAAATAAGAGATTATAGAAAACAACGCCAAATAACTACGTTATACGAATGAGTAAAAGGTGGACAAAATTTTAAAAACGGTAATTTTTTTTACTATTTAGTGAGAAGCTAATTTTATTCTTTTGAGATAGACACTTGTCTTGAAAATAATACTTGGCTATGTGTTATTAACGTAATTATGTTCTGGGAATAAACCATCTAGAGCCCTTAATACCAGCACGTGCTGGGTAGTAATGCCTCCGATTCTTCTTTTTCAGAAATCTCTTGTTGTTGTTCTGGTCTTCAGTCCAAATACTGATTTGATGCAGCTCTCCATGCTACACTATCCTGTGCACGCCTATTCACGGCCGAGTAGCATCAGCAACCTACATCCTTCTGCATCGGCTAACTGTATTCATCTCTTTGTCTCCCTCTGCAATTTTTACCACTCACAGTTCCCTCCAGTACTAAATTGGTGATGTCACAGAACCTTCCCTATCAACTGAGCCCTTCCTCTAGTCAAGTTGTGCCACAAAAATCTTTTCTCCAAAATTATCTTCAGTACCTCCTCATTACTTACGTGATCTAACCATCTGATCCTGAGCATTCTTCTGCAGAGCCGCGTTTCACTTCCATACATGGCTACACTCCATATAAATACTTTCAGTAAAGGATTCCTGACGCTTAAATTTATATTCGATGTTAACAAATTTCTCCTCGAATAGAAACGCTTTTCTTGCCATTGCCGGTCTACATTTTAAATCTTCTCTACTTCGCCCTTCGTCAGTTATTTTACTGCCCAAAGAGAAAAAGTCGTCTACTACTTTAAGCGTCTCGTTTCCTTACCTGTTTCCCTTAGCATCACCTGATCTAATTCAACTACATCCCATCACCCTCGGTTGCTTTTGTTGATGTTCATCTTATACGCTCATTGCAACATGGGGTCCCTTCCGTTCAACAGCTCTTCCAAGTCCTTTTCTGTCTCTCACGGAATTGCAATGTCATCGTCAAACCTCAACTTTTTTTTTCTTTATCGTGGGCTTTAATTCCCACTCCTATTCTTTATTTCGTTTCCTTTACTGCTTATTCAATGTACGTATTGAATAACATCGAGGATAGGCTGCAACCCTGTCTCACTCCCTTCTCAACCACTGCTTCCCACTCATGGCCATTGACTGTTTAACTGCCGTCTGCTTTCTGTACACTTTCTAAATAGCCTTCGCCCCCTGTACCTTATACATGCACCTTCAGAATTTGAAAGATAGTATTCCAGTCAACATTGTGAAACGCTTTCTCTAAGTCTAGGGATGCTACAAACGTAGTATGGCCTTTCCCTAACCTATCTTCTATGAGTCGTAAGGTCAGTGTTGCCTTGCCGTGTTCCTACATTTCCTCGGAATCCAAACTGATCTTCCCCTATGTTGTCTTCTAACAGTTTTTTCCATTCTTGTGTCTATCTCCAACCACGACATATTAAACTGACAGTTCGGCAGTATTCACACCAGTCGGCACCTGTTTTCTTTGGAATTGGAGTTGTTATGTTCTTGTAGAGGTCTGAGCGTATTTGCCTCTCTCATCATCTTGTGCAACGGGTGGAAGACTTTTGTCAAGGCTGGCTCTCCCAAGGCTGTTAGTAGAACTGACGGAACGTTGTCCACTGCCGGGGTCTTGTTTAGACTTAGGTCTTTCAGAGCTATGTCAAATTCTTCCCACGATATCAGTTCCCCATCCCATCTTCATCTACTTTCTCTTCCATTTCCATAATATTGCCCTCAAGTACATCTCTATTGTAGAGACCCTCTATGTACCTTCTGACCTTCATGCTTTACTTTTTTGCTTTGGTCTGGTTTTCCATCTAAGTGTTTGATTATCATACAGATGGTTCTCTTTTCCTCCAAAGTTCTAATAATCCTTTAGGTGGCATTAATCTTTACCCTATTGATATGTGCTTCTAAATTTTGATACTTGTACCCTAGCCACTCCTGCTTAGCCATTTTGTACTTCCAATCAATCTCACATTTTAGACGTTTTATTCCCATTCGCCTGCCTCATTCACTAAATGTTTATATCTTCTCCCTCCATCAATCAGTTCAATAACTCTTATGTTATCCAAGTATTTCTACTAACCCCGTCTTTTTACCTATTTGATCCTCTGCTGCCTTCAATATTTCAACTCTCAAAGCTACGCATTGTTTTACTACTGTATTCCTTTTCCTTGTTGTTGTCAGTCCTGCCCTACTCTACGTTCGAAACCCTCAACAACGTTTGCTCACCCAGGTCCAACCTCCTTGATTTCCTATCTTTTTCACATTCTTCAGTTTTAATATATCGTTCATAACCAATAAACTGTGATGACAGACAAATTCTGTCCCTGTAAATGCCTTACAGTTTAAAATCTGGTTCCGTAATCTCTGTATTATCTTTATAAAATCAGTCTGAAACATTCCGGTGTCTCCATGCCTGTTCAACATACACAATCTTCGTTCATGATTCTTAAGCCAAGTGTTAGAGTTGGTTAAATTATGCCCTGTTCAAAATTCTACCAGGTGGCATTCCCTTTGATTCCTTTCCTCTTTTCCTACTATTGAATTCCAGACCACTATGACTATAAAATCTTTCTCTCCCTTAAGCACCTGAATAATTTCTTTTATTTCATCGCACATTTCTTCAATCCCCTCACCATTTGCGGAGCTAGTTGGCATATAAACTTGCACCACTGTCGTGGATGCGGGCTTTGCGTCTGTCTTCGCCACAATAACGGATTCACTATGCTGTTAATAACAGCTTACCCGCATTTCATATCTGCCCCAATTTGATTTTTTATTTGTAACCCTGTACTCACATGACCAGAAGTCCTGTTTCTCCTGCCACCGAACTTCGCTAATTACGACTATAACTAATCTTAATCTATCCATTTCCCTTCGTAAATTTATTAACCAACCTGCTCGATTAAGTGATCTGATGTTTCACTCTCCGATCCGTAGAACACCACTTCTGTTTCTCCTGATAGCGACACCTTCCTTAGTGGTCCGCATCCATAAATCCGAATGGAGGAATGTTTTACCCTCGGAATATTTTAACCAAGAGGATGCCACCATCATTTAGCCATACAGTAGAGCTGCATGTCCTCGGGAAAAGCCGGCCGGCGTGGCCGAGCGGTTCTAGGCGCTACAGTCTGGAACCGCGCTACCGCTACGGTCACAGGTTCGAATCCTACCTCGGGCATGGATCTGCGTGATGTCCTTAGGTTAGTTAGGTTTAAGTAGTTTTAAGTTCTAGTCGACTGATGACCACAGAAGTTAAGTCCCATAGTGCTCAGAGCCATTTGAACCATTTGTACCTCGGGAAAAATTATGACTATAGTTCCCCCTTGCTTTCAGCCGTTCGCTGTACCAGCACAGCAAGGCCGTTTTGATTATACTGCAAGACCATATCAGTTAATCATCCAAAGTGTTACCCCTGCAACTACCAATTTCTTGATACCGTCACTGTAGATGTTAGTCTTTGTTGAGAGAGCGACAAACTCACATCTGCTTGCACCACTTCGTCACCATCAAAATGAAGTCTTCGATTGTGTTTTTTAAACTATGGAAACAGGTGACAGTTTGGCGGGACCGAGTCAGGACTGTGTGTAGAATAATGGTGAACCCAAGGCGATGAATTGCTGGATGTGCCGTAGGGATCCTGTGTGGTCTGTCACTGTCATGTATGGACGAACTCTTCGTTCTGTTTCTTACACATCGACAATGGTACGTCACCCTACATTTCTGAGCCGCCTAGCGCAAGATGGCTGCAAATATGTTGACAGAAAGTATAAAGTTGTAGAATGTTAACAAGTTAGTTTTATTTGGGAACCTGTAAGAGTTTCCACTTAAAAAATACAGAGGCTCTATTTTTGAATACGTCATCGTACAGTGATTATCCAAAACATTATGACCACTGCCACCAGGTGTCTTTGCGGGCACCAGACGCGGTAAAAGAAGTATGTAAGCGGAGCAGACACGGAGGGGCGAAACACCCTGTGGAAGACATCGGCTGCAAATGAGCAAATTCAATGAGATAAGCGACATTGGCAAAGAGCTTAATATTATTACGTCGAGCCTGTGAACGAGTATCTCGAAGCCGGCTAAGCTGGTCAAATGTTCACGTGCTGCTGTCGCGACTATCTATGGAAAGAGGTAATAGGACTCTGAAACTACCACTAGGTGCTAAATGGTTGGACATCCACGAGTCTTCACAGAACGTGGGGTCGGAGGCCTGTCTGTAAAGTAGAACAGATGTTATCTGTAGCATCTCTGCCGAAAGAGGCCAGTCCTGGTGAACGCACAAGTGTTTCAGAGCACACCGTTCATCGCACAGTGTTAAAATGGAGATTCATATTAGACCGCCCCTACGTCTTCGCATGTAGACCTAACGACATCGTCATTTACGATTGCAGTGGGCACGGAGCCATCGGGGTTCGATCGACGATCAATGTAAACGTGTCGACTCTTCGGGTGAATCACATTTTTGCTGCACTACGTCGATGGCCGACTCTGCAAACACCGTCATTCAGGTGAACGGCGTCTGGGAACGTGCAGCGCGCCACGGAAACAGCCTGATGCGAGCAGTATTATGCTGTGGGAGACATACTCCTGTGTTTGCATAGGACCTGTGGTGGTAATCGAAGACACGCTGGCAGCTGCGAACCACCTGTATTCCGTCGTGCTTGACTTCTTCCCTGACTGTGACGTCATCTTTCAGCAGTATAACTGTCCGTGTCTCGGAGCAAAACTGAGATACAGTGGTTTGAAGAACATTACAGTGAACTCCCTTGATGACTCGGCGACCAATTTTGCCGAGTATAAATCTAATGGAACCTGTCTGGATGGCCATCGATCTCCGTCACCGAGTACGCAGATCAGCGGCCTGTTATTTACCCGAATTACATGACCTGTGCACATATATATAATGCAAATACCTCCACAAACCTATTAACAAACTGTCAGATCCGTGATTCGTAGAATCAGTGATATATTTCGTCCCAAACACTCACAGACTAGATGTTAAATAGGTGATCATAAAGTTTTGGCTCCTCCGTGTATATTACATTATATATAACGTCGTTGCCACTACTCTCATCATAAAATCCAACGTAGGACTTGTAAATGAACTATCAGGGCCAATTAATGAATCCTGTGCCTAACGGGGGAATTGCGCCCTATATAGGTTTTACTGATTGGCACTGAACATTGATTTACACGTTCTACTTCTTGATCTGACGATGACAGTAGCCGGAAGGACGTTATAAATAAGGTAATATGTTAAGCAATGTAGGCGGCTTCACTGAGAAAACGTCTATAATGATCGCAGACTCAACATGAATCTTGTTTCCTTTTTTTCTAAATTGCAATAATGGTCGAAAAGTATTTCGCTGGTATCGTGTCACGCATTCTCCCTCTCTCTGTCCCTGTCTCCAGTTTTATCACTGTTTACTTGAGGTCTCCATTATTTGAAGAATTCTTAATTCAGCCTCACTCACGTTCCGTTTGATACATGGTTGAATATTTATAAAGGAAAATTTTCAGTGCACCAAGTTAAATTAATTTTCAAACACATCACACGTTTGAAATTCTCTGTGTCCCGTACGAGACAGTGCAGCACTATGATACTGGACTCAATTCTCAGAAGACAATTATTTCTCTAAATCAAGTAAGACAAGTGGTCTTTTGAGAAGAAGGTTCCCTTCACGTCTTTACCTCTTCTGATGCAGTGCTCATCTCCGATGGGTGGCTACAACATTGTTCATCCTTTGCGTTGCCTTTTTTTTATTGCTTACAACATTTACATAACATTTACATAATTGTCATCGGCCAACTTGTCCTTGCTGTATCAACGGAAAACTTAGAAAGTACAATAATATGTAAGGCGATAAAAACTACAAAAAATGTTTGTCTTTCCCTGGTAATAAGGATATCACAACGTTGTGTTTTTTTCGTTACTTCATTAGCAAAACATGCAGTTATTAGATACTTTTGGCGATTAAAATAGGACTCGGATGAGTGGGCACGGGCGTACCCAGCGTAGGAGGGTGCGAGAGGTAGGTATGGAGTGGAGGTTGGAGAGGGAATCGGGGTGGCAGCTGGTAGCCTTGCCATCCCTGCCCCCACCTATTAGAAAAATTATCTTTCCAAATTCGAATCATCATGTAACCTGAGTTTGATGAAACTCGGAACTTGTAACGAGAACTAGTGTTGAGCGTAGTCACCAACATTTGCCCAGAGATCTCAACCAAAAACTTGGTTGAAATAGCTCTAAGCACTATGGCACTTAACATCTGAGATCATCAGTCCCCTAGACTTAGAACTATTTAAACGTAACCTAAGAACATCACACACATCCATGCCCAAGACAGGATTCGAGTCTGCGACTGTAGCAGCAGCGAGGTTCCGCACTGAAGCGCCTAGAGCCGCTCGGCCACAGCTGCCGGCTAGATCTTAACCCTTCTTCCCACATTCTTCATGAATCTGTTACCCCATCGCATTCCCTTCTTACCTAGCTCAACTTCTGGTGCACCCTTGTGTATTGGGACTTAAATTCGATTTAATAGCGAACAGTACGAACAGCAACTTTGTTAAATGAAGAGAAAAGTAATTGTGTGCACATTTTGTGATTGTTTCTAGCAAGGTAGCACTAACACAGGTGGGTTTAGATCTTCGAAGTGGGTAACAATAGCCGGCCGCTGGTGGCCGAGCGGTTCTGGCGCTACAGTCTGGAACCGCGCGACCGCTACGGTCGCAGGTTCGAATCCTGCCTCGGGCATGGATGTGTGTGTTGTCCTTAGGTTAGTTAGGTTTAAGTAGTTCTAAGTTCTAGGGGACTTATGACCTCAGCAGTTGAGTCCCATAGTGCTCAGAGCCATTTGAACCATTTTTGGGTAAAAATAAAACGCAAGTATGTATTAGTTTCTCTGCAAGTGTGTAACAAATTATAAAATATTGAGGCCATTTATAACTATTTTCAGTTAAAATTATGGATTGTGCCCCTTGAGTAGTGAGTTATTCAAACATATCCTGTTCTGTCTAACATTGTGGATGAAATATTGTAATTATTTATGATGGTCAACCTAATAAGGGTGCAGCATCCAGTGACCTGAAGTACTTCAGAACACTGTTCCCTCGGGGCCGAGAACCCAGGTAAGAACATAAAAGAAAATTATCCCAAGGTTACACGCCGGAACAATATAACTTCCACCAAAGCAAATGTAACATCTGGTCCTTTCCTATTTGCATCATGAATATAATTGAACGCAAGTGTCTATCGCTAGACCACGAATTTTGCTTCTGTATTCCCTATACAGCAATGTAATTGGTATTGTTGAGCACATCGTTTCCTATGTTTGCAATGACCCTTTGCTATAATTTAAAGGTTACTCCCTCCTGGGTAAAAACCCATGTTTACAATATCTCTTTGTAGTAGTGTAAGAGTCGCAAACTTCCTGACTGGAACTCCTAATGCTGAGTCAGGATATATTGTCTGAGGACCTGTGGGGCGTCGTCAGACGCCAATAAAACGAACTTAACTATTACCTGATTTATTCATAGTCCATAGTGGACTCTGGTGTCATTTGTGGCAGTCTTGAGATGTCAGTCTAGCTTCAACCAGCGACTCATGTCTGGCGGGTTGCCATGCGATATTCTGTAGGCGCTTCCCGTGCTTCGCTGCGAAGAAAGTGTGACCATGGTGCATGTGTAATAGATTCACACACCGCCCCTAGAGTTGGCGCCGTGAAGTCTGATGTCGTACATTGATCCTGCACCGCCAATTAGCAAGGCCCCCTTAACTGTACGAAGCTGAAGTATCAGGGCAGCTCGTGCTTTGAAATAGAACGGTGATTGTGAACCGTTCGATGACCCATCAGTGACAGCTGCAGCCCTGGACCCTTGGCGTTGGTTGTCCGTGATTACGGAACTGCAGTCATCATGACAGGCAGTGGGGTTATTCATGGCATAAAGTGACAATAGTGGAACCATTTTACACAACTTGTTACAAAACAATAATCAGAGATACGAGTGCGAACGGCATTGATATGACCGATTATACTGATCTAAGCCAACTTGATGGGGTATTTATACTGAACTGAGGAGGGGCTTTGCTATGATATATCATTCATAGTGACCGAATCGGTCCAGTTTAATGTTAGTGACACCGTCTCGTTCTCTGCTACATTTGCTTAACGGGTTCGTTTCAGTTCTGTAACTTCTCCGTCATATCCGTGGCAGAGTTTCACGTGGTTTATCCTGCTTAATGTTACAATGGCAGTGAATGTCGTTCGGTGTGCCTTTGACTTAAAATTTTCTGCTGAGCTCGCTCGGACTCGCACACAAAGGTGCCGGTCTTGTACTTTTGGTGACCGACTATTTCGTATCGAAATGCTTACAACTTGCAGTTTGCTTTATGTTGAAACATCCTTGTGCTGAAGCAGACTTGGGCTATGAGAACTTAGAAAATTCTTACTCTCCCATTCCGGTACTACCTCCGAGCTTAACACTAGTATTCGTCATATTCCGCCAGACTGAACATAATCAGGAAGCAAGTCATTATCAATCTCGAATTTAAAGTGTGTTCCGGATTGTTCACTATGGCACTACCGTTATCTGTAGTGGCTGCCTGTTTTCAACATATCCTGCCATCTACAGTTGCAGTGCTGTCTTAGGGAAAATTTTCAGTTCACAGAATTCACCAGCTTTAACAAACGCTCGGTCGGGCCGAGAGCCCTGCCATATATTGTCCTTGATTCACCAAAGTTAATTCTCATTCTTGCAACAAGTCCATCATGTTACAGCTGTCACAATGTTTTTCTACAGTCTTTATTTGCCGAACATCATTACAGGTGTAGAGCTGGAAATACTCTCTCTGCTAGGTTTCCACTAAACGATGTTCGCTCGGGGTCAACATTTAAGTGTGACTTTGATCGTAACTGCTAAAAGAACATATCGTCCACGATGAGGAGTCCTGTGAACTCTTTTGTAGACTTATCCATTGACTCCTCGACTTCTAGTCCCAAATCAGTTGATTCCTAAGAGACTGGAAGAATTTATCACTAGAACAGATCTCGATTTCTCCACTGAAGAAACTGTGTGTTGATATTAATCGTGGTTGTCCCGTTTTTAACTCACCTGAGCTAAGGCTATGGAATTCTAGTTACATTTTAAGGACTCGGTGAGATGCCTCGCTCTAGTATTTCGTAGAAAACTGAGTTGTTTCGACTGCTGCATTTAATGCAGATGTAAGTGATAGGTGTTAAAGCACCTGACGTCATGAAATACTTGAGCAGAATGAACTGGGGAGCGGACGCTTCCTGCTTTCTGCAGTTTTATAAATGCTTCATAGGCTCTCACATTATAAGTGCATGATCTCTAGCGCAGCACGACCGGAGTATCTGAAAATACTAGACTCGGGGCACCACCAAGGCGTCCTACGGAATTAAACCTACATTGATGTTAAGAACAAAGGCAAATGAGCGACATTATGAAATCGGCAAAAGTTCCTTGTGGGCAAAACAGCATATAACCTCCACTAGTGTTCTGTCATTGTTGGCTTCTCCTGTAACATGCGAACAACTTCGGAATGTTTTTACAAACATCGTCCATAAGGGACAGAAAATTTCGATATTCAAGTAAAACAGCAGTTAACCCGATCTAGATGTATCTCACACAAACACGCTGAGACAGGGCTGGAGCACAGCATAAGCCACGCTGTAGATGAAGTCTAGAAAAATTTTAGAACTACCACTGCAACCAATTCTTCACGGAAAATTATGTCTTAAGAAAAAATCTTTTACAATTATAAACGAGAAACATGATTTTAACGTAGTTACTCCACTGGTTTTATCGTTCCTCCCGACCGTTTTCTCATAATCCGTCTGTCTAGTGAGCTCAAACATCAGAAGCGAAGGTGTAGCCCACTGATAAACCTGCAGTCTGCGTTATTCGTCACGGGCCTGTCCAAAGGGATGCATTGACATCACTTATTTGTCTAGTTAGAGGAGCAGAAGATAGAGATATTGGGCCTAAACACTTGGCGCAGTTGGCGGTCCTTTGTATCTGGTGCTACCTTTCAAACCACAATAACAACAGGGAATGCATCAAAACTCGATAGCTACTAAAAAGTTAAGCATATCAATTTAGAATTCTCTTCGAGACGAAACAGATAAAACTTCTCTGAATCTCCTAACGCAAAAGAAATAGAAGTTATGGAGCCGCAAACATGTTCATATTACTGGGGTACCAAAAGTTAGACATTAAAATGTATTTTAATGTTATTAGTCCTTTTCCATTTTTACGTGCAGTTTGACTGAAAATGTTGTTCTTGCTAATCAGAAATTAGAAGACGGATGCAGCATGATTAAGCAGAGATGAAAACTGGTCGTCTGAGATGCTGGAAGCTGTGTTGTCCTTACTCTGAATCAAGAAAATAAATAAAAGAAAATGCGATCGCAACTCTGATGCTCGAAACTAGCACCTAAAACGGTAGCAAATCGCAATATAATCCATCACGTAAAACGTGTCCACAATATGAGGTAATAATTTCACTTAAGCTACTTTAAGTAACCTGAATTTGTCTAACTTTTGTACTTAGAAAATTGTTTTAATTTTCCACATGTTGTTGTTGTGGTCTTCAGTCCTGAGACTGGTTTGATGCAGCTCTCCATGCTACTCTATCCTGTGCAAGCTTCTTCATCTCCCAGTACCTACTGCAACCTACATCCTTCTGAATCTGCGTAGTGTACTCATCTCTTGGTCTCCCCCTACAATTTTTACCCTCCACGCTGCCCTCCAATACTAAATTGGTGATCCCTTGATGCCTCAGAACATGTCCTACCAACCGATCCCTTCTTCTGGTCAAGTTGTGCCACAAACTCCTCTTCTCCCCAATCCTATTCAGTACCTCCTCATTAGTTATGTGATCTACCCATCTAATCTTTAGCATTCCTCTGTAGCACCACATTTCGAAAGCTTCTATTCTCTTCTTGTCCAAACTATTTAACGTCCATGTTTCACTTCCATACATGGCTACACTCCATACAAATATTTTCAGAAATGACTTCCTGACACTTAAATCTATACTCGATGTTAACAAATTTCTCTTCTTCAGAAACGCTTTCCTTGCCATTGCCAGTCTACATTTTATATCCTCTCTACTTCGACCATCATCAGTTATTTTGCTCCCCAAATAGCAAAACTCCTTTACTACTTTAAGTGTCTCATTTCCTAATCTAATACCCTCAACATCACCCGACTTAATTCGACTACATTCCATTATCCTCGTTTTGCTTTTGTTGATGTTCATCTTATATCCTCCCTTCAAGACACCATCCATTCCGTTCAACTGCTCTTCCAAGTCCTTTGCTGTCTCTGACAGAATTACAATGTCATCGGCGAACCTCAAAGTTTTTATTTCTTCTCCATGGATTTTAATACCTACTCCGAATTTTTCTTGTGTTTCCTTTACTGCTTGCTCAATATACAGATTGAATAACAACAGGGACAGGCTACAACCCTGTCTTACTCCCTTCCCAACCATTGCTTCCCTTTTACGTCCCTCGACTCTTATAACTGCCATCTGGTTTCTGTACAAGGTGTAAATAGCCTTTCGCTCCCTGTATTTTACCCCTGCCACCTTTAGAATTTGAAAGAGAGTATTCCAGTCAACATTGTCAAAAGCTTTCTCTAAGTCCACAAATGCTAGAAACGTAGGTTTGCTTTCCTTAATCTTTCTTCTAAGATGAGTCGTAAGGTCAGTTTTGCCTCACGTGTTCCAGTATTTC